>NC_141701.1:94373617-94686117 GCF_971803275.1 Cyanistes caeruleus
CCATTTTCTCTGGAAATCAGGCTGACAGACAAATATTCATTCCAGAGATTCAGGTGTTCTTTTGAGTATCCTAGATGCAAGCCATATCAATATGTGCACATTCGTAATTGTAGAGAGGTTTCTGATTGGAAGATTTTTCTAGTCTTCATGAAGCAGTGTTTGGAACACTAAAAAAGCCTCATGGCAAACTCTTGGTTGCATTCATTCAGTGCACGAATGAATGTAGAAACATGATCTAGTTTTTTAAGTGAAATTCTCTCTTGGCTTTGGAGGTGTTAAATATATTATTAAAGAACATTGATTATCAATTAGAATATTGATATCAATATTACCAACTCAAAAAAATTTTATTTCCTTCTTTAATGTTACAGTCTCAACCAGTATGTGCCAATGCATGTTTTGAAATATTCTATTTATATTAAGAACAGGAAAGTTTTTAAGTTGAACAACACAAAAGGTCTATAGTCATGATGTTAGAAATGTTGAAAACACAGCTAAGCCTACACGCCTAGAGACCAAGATTTAGTCCAACCATTGTGCATGCATAGAAACTATGATCAAAGAAGATGATGAAAATTCTTTTTAAAAGGTGATAAAGACAGTGGGTGAATTCAGAGCCTGTTCTCTGTCTTTGCTGAAAAGACCTGTTTACCTTTGAAATTTTTAGAAAAGAACTGGCAAGCAGCTCAGGCATCTGCAGGGCAGGGCAGCAGCCTGGCTGATGGAGTGGGTCAGAAGGCACAACTAATGGAAGTGATTAGTGGGGAACAAGTTAATGGGAACAGCTAACACAGAGAACTGCTATTGAGAATGGCTGATATGAAAAGCTAATGGAAGGAGCTAATGACAAGAGCAGCTAGTGGGAACAAATAGCAGGGCTTTCACCCTCGGGAACAGCCAACCTGACAGATATGAATGAAAAGCAACAAGTGCTGCTTTTAGAGGGGGAGTTAACAGCTAACCTGGTGAGTAAGCAGTCAACACTTTCATGCTAACAATCCAAGAGCTTTGATCTGAAGAGGTTTCTCCATATATAAAGGAGCATGAACTACTTCAAATTCAGGAACATTGCAGAGTTTTGACAACAAGCCAACCTTATGCATAGTTGGGTTCTTCTGCATTTGGACGACAAAAGTCTGGGCACTCCAGTAACTAGGGTAGCAGCTATTCAGAGCTGTCATGGATGGATTTAAACAGAACCACTGTAGCAATACATGCCAGGGTTATCTACGTTTGTCAAACTGACTGTTGATTCATATAAATTTCAATTTTTGCTCACAGTGACAAATTTTACCTGTTTTGTCTAAACCAAATAACATAATGTTGATTTCCCAATCAACATAATGTTGATTAGGAAACTTGTTTCCCTTGATTGAGACACAGATGCAAACTCTTGCTGTTTAGGATGTATAAAATGGCATTCAGAGTTAAAGCTTCCTTATGAATTGTATTCCGTTCTTTCATTTGTCTCTCCATCTTTGTAAAGAAGCAAAAGGCACAGAAGCAGAATCCCAGTAGGAATCTGGTGCAATATTTGTAAAATTAATAGCCAAATAAGGCACTCATATAGAAAACATGTTAAGCAAGATGTATTACCTTGCAGCCTGAATGAAATATTTGATAGAATTTGAAATTCAAATGCTTTTATTAAATGAAGGTTTTAAGATGTTTCAAAATTGAATACTAAGCACAAGTGGCCAACTGTCAGTCAAACATATCAGTGAACTCAGCTGCATTGGCTTAAAACTGCATGCTAATGTAAACACACTCTTCAGCTCCTGTTCAAGGAAAATGACAGTTTAGCAAATGTTATAATCCTTTAGGGCAAGCCTGAACCTTCAGACTCAGATAGACGACATAAAACTCTGACATCCCAGGATGAGCTCCAGAAAGAAGCTATGCCTCCCAGGGTATGCCTTTTATTCCAGTACAAATATGACTGCAACTAAGATTCACATGAAGTATTTTTAAGCCAAACTACAGGTAACAGGAACCATATAGTCATTACAGCAATTCTTCTCTACATATCCAAGCAACTCCAAGTCAGTAATCTGCTTAAGAATTCTTGTGTGTGGCTACTCCATTTCATGCCCAGCTGGCCTTGGTGACCAGACCTTTATATCTGGAAATGAATCTTCTTCTTAACTCCACCAGCCACAGAAATTTACTATTAGTGGAAAGTATCAATTTTGTAATCTTGCTCTCCTTGCCCCTTGAAACAACAATCCCACTGTGTGTTTGGAATAGAGATACCCTCACTTCTCTCCAGTCTGCTTGAACATCATAGAAGAAATCTGAAAAAAATGCATTATAATATCAAATATCTTTGTTCCACATGTTTCACATCTCCTTTCTCATGGAAATTAAAATAATAGTTGAGGTTTATTGGAATAGAGTGTCAGAATATGGACAGAGCACAAACCTAGAGCCAATGTGTTCCTCTGTTTTATAATATAAATATAACCTCACTGTCTTCAGTGCCTACAGACAAGGATTTGACAAGTTGTATTACCAATTCAGTAATAGGTGTCGTATGTTAAAACAATCTTGGAAAGTTAATTAGTCCCTGAGGAAATTTGTATTAACTTAGTAGCACTACAAAAATATAGCAAACAAAAACATCGAGAGCATGCAGTTCGTCATGTAAATCTGAAGTCACTAAGATTAACGGGTAAAAAAACAACTGAGATAAAATAAGTTGGCTCAGTAGTTAGAAATTTTATAGACAAGTCTGCAAATGCTCAATTTGGAATATGCACATGGAAATATTAAACTTCACAGAAAAGATATTACTCTGATCTCCAGGTCATTTCAACCGTACTGATTTTCTTGACCTCTGATTTAAACTGAGGCTGGTAAGAAGAGAATCAGGCCTAAAGAGAATACTAAGACAGATTTTTAGATGACAATACGACAAAATCTTGTTAAAGCTATTTGTCAGCAAGAGGGATAAAGGCCAAACCAGAGAACGTAAATCCCAGAAGAACATAAAACTCAGTGTTTAAGGAAGATGTCAGTTTTTCATCATTTAGTGCTTCATGTCCCTTGTTTCCCATTTCAGACATTTTTCTACAAAACTACTGAGAATCTCTGTGTTCCACCTGTGTTATTCATTTGTCCTCTTGTCACTAATTTAACACTGCTCTATCAAAATACATCCTCTTGCTTGCTTTCAGTTTCTTTTTTTAATCTGTCTTTAAACAAGTAAAATGAAAAACACTGGCACAGAAAAAAGGATATAGAAGGATTCTTACTGAACAAAATTAAATGAAAATAACAGTTAGAAGTATTACATTATTATGCCCATTAATTCAGTAAAGCAGATATTGTTTGATTGCATATTTTTTCAGTCTGAATAACTTTGAGATAAATGGCTGTCAAATAAAGCTATTTCTCTTGCATCAATATTTTTAAATATTTAAATTAAATAGCATTGATTAGTTTCAACAACTTTTAACAATCAACAAATTCTCATTTGTCTTTTATGCTAGTTGTAACAGAAAGAAATATTTTATAAAAATCTTTCAAACTTTATTGATTTTCTCACATGTATCAATGATGAAGTACTATTGAGTCCTGAGTCTGACCAAAATGTTTGGAGGCCACATGCATTTCAATAGCACACTACTGTAATGCATATGTCTCTTCCTGCAAAATCCACCACTTGGTGTTGGTCTGTATTTACACAGAAATGTGGCTGTTCCCATAAAAAACTACCCCAGGTGTGCTGCCTGTAGGCACATGAAGTTATTCCAGCAAGCAGAGCTAGAATGAAGGGCTTGTGATCAGTCCACACACAGTGATGAAGGATGTGTTGATGTCTTTTGGTTGAGTCAGCTCAAGGATATGCCAAGGATATGATTTGATTCCAGTAATCCTGCAGCTGTGTAGTTTTTATCTCTTGATGAATTTCCATTGCTCAGTTTTGCACTTTTGCTCTTCACTTATGACTACTCACCCCTGAGCTGTACTTGATCTAGCTAGGGGCTACTCACCCCTAGCTGTCAGACCTAATTCAGACCTGCACAACAATTTTGTTAAAAATTATATTTTTCAAAGGCTTTTAAAAAATCAGGCAATTTCAAAGGGCAGGTTAATAGCACGACTGTGCAAAGGGGCCCTGCTGAGAGTGTGCCTGTGTTTGAGCAGTAGAAGTTCAGTGGTGGACAGCCAAGTTCAAACCTGATAGGCTGCCTGAAAATTTGTGACATGGAATCACACCCAAATAGGAGCAAATACACTGACTTTTTAAGCTCAGATAGACCTTGAGACAGAAGACTAAAATGCCCTACCAGGTAATCTGCAGATATGAGCTAACCTAACTGTTCATAAACCTCAGTTGTTCTTTTTGCTATTCGATGGCTCAAAACTCTGAAGATCTGTAACTTGTCAGAATTCACAGGAAGTATTTTTTCATAGATGTTCAACACAGGGGCTCATTATAAATCTTAAAATATTAAAAAGTGGCAAATATTGACAGTATTTTCAATTTTAACCAGGATGAATTCTACGGTATAATAATGTATCTTTTTAATAATGGAGAGAATGTATGTTCCTTAAATCGGTTTACAGACTTCACAAAATCTCAGAACAACTACATTTGGTTTTTTTTTAAATTTTGCTTCCCTCATGGAAAAAAATACATTAAGAATAATGTTTTTCTTCACTCTGTAATGATTGAAAAAGTAAGACCACAGAAAGTGTAATACAAATAACTGCACAAGTATCATGGACCTGAATCAAGAAAATAAGAAACTCAGTCTATTTCTACCTGTATATTCTGACTCCTCTTGCATCAATAGTAAAGCATTTTTTGTTAAAGAGTATTATCTTTTGTATTGCTATGTAAACCTTCACATTATAGTGAATACACAGACTGCCAGATAAAGTTGGCATCCCTAGAAAATCCCATCCCATACAATAGTGAACACAGAAACAGTTCTAGTCAATAACGTTACATAAATAAGTCAATGACTTACTTATGATTAAAATGCTTTTAAACTATTTATATATGGTATATTAATTTCTTAATAGGAATTAAAATAATTGTTGTTTTATAAAAAATAAATAGAAAGGCTTGTAAACCTAATTCTACTTATTCTTAATTTTCCTCCTTTTTTTGTGTGTGTGGTTTTTTTTTTGGGTTTTTTTTCCCCCATAAATATCTAACCCCAAGACTCCTCCGGGACACCATACATTCTATGACTTGTTTAAATATAGGTCATGTGCCAGTAAAATATGTTTGAAATAAATAGTGCTAAAAGCAATTTTAAATAGTACCTCTTATCCCTAAGGGTAATAAAGAGAATCATGTGAATTAAAATCAGAAGGCACTCTACTACATTGTTCCTCTTCCTCAATCAAGCTGTCAGTGTCTGGTCTCAGCTTCCCATCCTGCCTCAGCTGGGACCATGCTGTGTTTCAGAGGCAGAAGTACTGAGATCCCTTCCCCTTTGCTGAGCATTTAAGAGCTTGCATTAGCTTACAAAAACTCCCAGAGACGTCAGGATTTTGCAGGATTGACCCCTACACATTTTTTTAAACAATTACAGTAAGAGCATACTAACAATTATTGCTGGCTTAGCATTTTAAATATTTCAGTCTCTACAAACAAAATGAGGCTCATTTCTGATTTTCCCCCTGAGACAAAATTTCCACTGATTTACATAAGAATTTTGCTGGAGTAAGGACCTCGAGGCAATGTCTGAACATTTATGCTTTGTACTGGCTTTTCCCCCATTACAGAGTCTCCAAATTCTCATTGACTTTAATGAGAGCTCAGTAGGCAGATAAATCTGAGAAGGGTTATACTTTTGGGAACTTCTGTACCACTCTTGCAAAATTATTATCAAAATTGCTTTCTCTGTATTGTAGTAATAATATTGATAGCACCAAAAATCCTGCTCAGAGATAATCACTGCATGCTCTATGCTTTTGTTTGGTTTTGGTTTTTTTTCAGTTCCAAATTCTATCAAAGATTAGGGTTATTTTTGTTGCTGTTGTTTTGGGAATCTTTTTTCTTTCCTACTGTCTTTCTGGGTTGTTTTTTTTTTTGGGGGGGTGGGGGGGAGGCTGGGGGGGGTATAGTGAGAGAAAGAGACTTATGGACACAATGATAATGAGATGAGCAAAACTTAAGGTCCTTTACTCCAAAGTGTTCGTCTGTATATCTTAGTTCTACCATCTAAGATTCATACTTTGGGAAGACATCTGTACAGTATCCTCTGTTAGTGTTAAAGACATGATGTCTCCTGTATCTGCACAAGTACAGCAAGGGTCCAAAAGTGTTCCTAGTGTGGTACAATATGCAATACAAACTTCCTACCCAAAAGCCATATATATATATATACATCTTATTTCTCTCTTCAGAACTTCAGCAGCACTTTCTGATATTTACCATTTATTTATCCATTCTATAAACAAGCATATTGTGGAGTTACTTTCCCTACAATTTTAGGCAAAATTCTAAAGGACCACTACCTTCATGGTCAATCTTAATTTTCAGGTTATTTGTGAACATTTTACTATGAATTGAAAAATATGTCTCGTGCCAGTTATGGGATGGGGAGGAACACAAAAATGAGCAATAGATGGCACACTGAATTGTACTTGGCATTCCTGAAGATACAGAATGTGGGGAGGTTTTCATTACCCATTACAAGCACTGAAAGCAAGTGCAAGGAAGCTGTTTCCTTCACAGCTTGTATTTCTGCTGTTTAATTGTTGAACACGGAGCTTACTCACCTAACCCCTGTGCTCCTCCCCTGAGGAAATCTGCCATCAAATGATGACCCAGAAGAAATATGGGGGATTGCTCTGCTCCCATTTAAAAAAAAAAAAAAAAAAAAAAAAAAGAAAAGCACTAGGCTGGTATCAAGGGACCTTGGAAGGATACTTAGGAGAATATTTTCTGTAGAAGCCAACTGACCATCCATCTCCCTTTTTAACCAGTGTCAAGGCTGGTTTACTTGATGATGATTTGATGCCCAGCAATTGCTCCCCCTTGCCCACTGAAAATGAGTGATGACAGGGGAACAGCCGTCAAATAGAACAAGCTGTGATATTGTAGCAGGGAGCTTAGCAAAGCTGAGTCCTGAAAAAAAAAGAACCATTATAAGAGGACAAAGTTCTGGAAAGCAACTGTTTTACAGTCTTTTTTTAGGAGAATGTTTGTTTTCTTTCAAGATTTGTAGGATATGTTTATCTAGATAAAGGATTCTTGTAGGAACAAAAAAAAAATTATAAAGCATGACTTACTTGGAACAAACACTGCCGCAGCAAGGTGGAAAACACCTCAGTGAGAATTGATATAGAATTTTCTAGCTCAGTTTCTGCTGGGTTTAACTGAAATTTGACATCCACACAAGTAGGGAAGAAATAGGACCACTGCCTTTTTTTCAAACATCAATTGTTCAGCAGGGATATAAGAAGCTAAAGAGCCTAAAGAGCTGTTGTACTTGACAGTTAGAAATGGTTATATGAATATATTTATGATATTCCAGTATTTTCAGCTTTAGACATTGGAACACCTTTTTCCAAGTGCTCAAAAATATCAGACAGCATCTAATACTCCACAGAAAATCAGTGGATGCTCTCTGAAGCATTACTTTGCAGAGGTCCAGGAAAACAATGGCAAAACTAGAAAAACACTTCTGTACTGTAACGGTGCAATACCATACATTTATAAATTGCCTTCATCTTAAATGACTCATAAATTTCTCATGATCTACAGAATACTGGCAAAAAAAACTATGCAAATATGTACATTCAAAGACTTCATGTGTTTATAAATAATACTAATGTAAAGCTATATGCATATGTTTTGTAAACTATCAGAACATTAGCTATGCTGAATGCCTTCCACATCGTGAATACCAAGATGCTCCATTGGCTTTGCAAAGACAGTTGTTAAATGGAACTAATATAAACACCAGTATACTTGAACTGAGACAGTTCTCACAGTTGCTGCACAGCCACATACACGCTCTCATCTCTTGTATCACAACATTTCTAGCAAATTATTTTCCATAATTTGAGATACCTCAGTTCTCATTTCCATCCTTAAAATATCCCGAATAATAGAGAGTTGTCAGTACTTTGGTGCTTCAGCATATTTTTGGGTCAGCCCAAAGGACTAAAAACCACAGTATTAGAGAACATTCTTTTCTAATTCTAAATGTGGGGATTCTGGAAACCATTCTGTAATCCATCTTGACAAGTTGTTATTTTACCTTGCTTTTCTCCACAGCAAATATGATGAATTTTATGTTTTCCTTAATAAAAATTTAAATCTTTCTGAATCTGCTAATTCTTGGGAGAACTGTGTGCCAGATCAAATATTCCCTGTGGCATAAAATAAGAGGAAATTTGTGGGTGTATCCTTGCAAATTGTTGATTTGTTTTCTTGCTGAATTATAAATATTCATTTTCACTACTAATAGTAAGGGGGTTTGATTTCTTTTTAAGATGGTCCCTCTCTCTTCCAAGTCACACATTTTCTTCCTCACCTTATCATGCTCTAGATAATGTTTCACTCCAAATTTTGCCAAATCAACTGTTTGTGTGACAGCTTTGAGAGAAATGTCCTGGTACTACAAATCAGATATCGTAACAGAGTGCTATATTTTCAGAATGATTATCAGTGATCCCTGCAAAACAAAATTAACTATGCTATTACTGATTGAGAACGTTCCACTGCATTTAGGCTTTTTGGGGGCTTGAAGTTTTTAACATTTGCAGAAAAAAAATAAAGTAGTTTGGGAAAAAAAAAAAAAAAAAAGGAAGAAGAAAAAGACGATTAAATCACATCCTTTTAATTAATTAATTAATTCAACTATTGTGTAGTGACTCAGTCTTGAGCAAATAGACTCTAAAAACTGCAGTAAGAAAGATGTATTTTTGATATGAAGCCTCAATGGAATCATTCAAAAAACATCTCTTTTCTTTACCAAGAGACTATATGATGAATGGGATTTTAATGAGAAAAAATTATAAAATAAGTTCTTTGAGCTTTTTTTAAGAGACAAAGAATGCTGCAGTGCAAATGCTGATGTCAAACATCTGTAATTTAAAGCTGTGTCGTTTTTTATTCCTTGATAACTGGTAGTTTTTCTGGTCTTTCATCTCTTGTGTCACAACATGCTCATGTCTGGTGGAGCAAAAGGTATTTCCAGCTCTTCTGAACCATGATTCCAGGCTGCTAGAATTCATCAGATTTTGGACTTGAATGTAGTCTAGAACAACCTGAGGGTCACTCTTATTACACAAGGCTCTACATTAACAGCCAGACAAAAATTTATAAAAAAATCAACAAAATAACACGAAATGTATGTGGCAAAGAACAACTCTAAGTATCAGTACCTCATCAGTGTTGAGAGTTACTTGCTTTACTGCCTTTGGCATATGGGGCATATAGCTAAGTTTATCTATATGTGTGCCTGTGGTAGACCAGGCCAAAAGAGGAAAACAATAGATAAATGTGTTTGTGGCAGCTGGATTTCAATACTAATAAATAGCTTTCTACACTAAAGGAATCAAGGACAGATATGGCTAGCTTCCAATTTTGATAATATGTAGGTTTTTCAAGAAAAATATGATTTTTCTGTCTCTGAGCATCACCCAGCCCATATTAGGTGACTCTTTCACTGCATGTGCAAATTTAAATAGATATGAGAGACTAATGTTTCCTTTACAATATATTTCCTGTAAATTATGGCCCTTTTATATATATCTAAGCCTCCACATTCATAGATTCATAACACAAGTCACATTCTACTGTTACAGTGCCACTGTTCAGCATTTGGGAAGTGAAAGGTTGAGAGCTCTAAAGATGGATTTTGGCACAGTTAACACTCAACTAAAATTTCACACTAGCTGATTTAAGCCTAAAAGTGGTGGAACCTCAGCCAATAACAAGTCCGTGCCAATGAGGTCAGTGCAAGACATCACAGAGGATTAGAGAGCCTTTTGGTGGTGGATATGGCTCTGGATTTCTGTAAAAACTTATTAAAATGTAGGCAACTGAACTAGTTCCATGCATGTAGCTCTCATCTATCATAGAATTAATTTCATTTCTCTTCTGTAATGTTAATGAGATATGAAACGTCTTTTCTTCCTTTTAAGATATCAGCATTAATGACACAGAATCAGCTCCAGTGAATGGAAAAGAATGAGTTCACCTACACTATAATTTGTAATTGGCTCACTCATGGGACTTGAGTCTTTTGCATGAAAACTAGAGCTGTGTGAGCTCTCAAATGTGTTCCATTCATGCTCGCATTGTCAAAGGAAAGATTTGAAGGAATCAGTTTGCATTTAATTAAGGCTTCTCTGACTTATCGTGAAAATTCTTACACAATGTATTCATCAAAAGTTTTTAAGAGTCAGGTTAAAGGGAGGCGTATGTTTGATATTGCAATCTGCTGGTACTGAGAACCTGTTATAAAAGAGATCATTATGCATAAAATGGTATTTCTTCATAACCTAAACACAACCAAATGCATAAACTCTGCCACAACTCCCATGGAACTCTGAACCTTCTGAGTGGTGACTATGGAGGAGTCTGCTGGGTAACAATTTATTTTAAGTCTATCAATGGGTGCTTAACTGCTGTTAATTTGGAACAGTGGCTTGGGGAACTATATCTGAGTCACACACATATAAAATGATTCAATTGTGATTGATTTTATTACAGCAAATACTCGTGAAGATTTTGTTGAAGGGAAGCAGAAAGGGGAACAATACTCAATTTTCTTATTTTTATTTTTATTTTTTTTTCACAGCACATAGAAGTCCTGGTTTCAAAAACCCAGATTGGTAAACATTTCTGCCTGGGTTCACTGGATGATTTAGGGTGACTGTACTTAAAAATGATGCTCCGTTTTGACAGTCAGCGTCAGGGAGTATTGCCTGGATAGGTGTATCGGGAATGTCTCACACTGATAGAAAACGTGCTTAATTCTGACATGTTTAAATATTCCAACTCTACAGATCATTGAGGGAAATGGAAGATTCTGGTTCAGACAGAGAAAGTGTGACAACTATACTGGAAAACTGAAAGTCCTTTAGGGATAGAAAGTATTATTCCACTTACTAATTCTAGGATTATTCTAATTCAAACAAAGATCATAATCTTTATTTTGAATAATAAAACCACAAAGAAAAAGAAAATTGACATCTCTAGTGTAGTACAGCCCCTATCTTTTCTGTCACTATAAAAAACTCCTTCTTTCATCATTATTTTATAATGATGTTTCCAAAAAGCAGATGTCTTACTTTTGGAATAAAGCAACAGATAGCAGCGCTTTCAAAAGACTTTTCTCTTTATTCCCCCTTTCTGTGTATTACTCAGTTTAAATATTTCCCTTGTTGGGAATCATGAAAAGAGGCAGCACAAATTACAAGGGCAGCTAAAAGCTAGGACATAGTAAGATCAGCACTACAACCTGGTAGTTAGGCTGGTTTTTTTTCCATGAAAAAAAGTGATGTGGCCAGTGCCTGACATGTCCATTGTGGGCACAGGAATTCTATTCTTGGTATTGCCAAGGTTACTGTTAGATAACCTTTGGTAAGTCTTTCAGCTTTCTGAAACCTTAGTAAAACAGGAATAGTGACCTGTTGTTCAAAATCACCTAGCTTGCCTTTCCAATTCAGTTACTGTGACCAGCAGATCTCTAATCAATCCTTTCAGCTAAAAGGGGATGGAGATTTAAACTGGAGCATACAATCTGAGATTTGTCATCAGAGAATTTTTGGGTAGACAGCAGGGCACAGACCTGAAGAAACTCCTGTTTCTTCTGGAATGACAAAGGAGATGGGCTAGGGAGAGAGAAGAAATAAAATTTCAGCTTTTGGCTGATAAAAAAGCCCTTGAAATCACTGTTTTTATCTCTAATTATCAGGACAGCTTAGACTGAGCTCTGCTACTCCTACAATATATGCAGGGAATAGTATCATAGAATAAACCATAGAATCACAGAATGTTTTGGTTTGAAAAGGATCTTAAAGATCATCTCATTCCAACCTCTCTAACATAGCCATGGACATCTTCCACTAGAACAGGTTGCTTAAAGTCCCATCCTGGCCTTGAACACTTCCAGGGATGGAGTATACACACCTTCTCTGGGAAACCTGTTCCATTTTCTCACCATCCTCATAGTGAAGAATTTCTTCCTAGTATCTAAATCTACTCTCTTTCAGTTTGAAGTAATTTCCCTTGTCCTGTCACTACACGTTCTTGCAAATAGTCCCTCTCCATAAGTCTTTTATGCTCCCTTCATTTACTCGAAGGCTGCAATTAGGTCACCCAAAGCCTACTCTTTCCCAGACTGAACAATCTCAATTCTCTTAGTCTTTCCTTGAAGGAGAGGCAGTCCATCCCTCTAATCATATTGGTGGCCTCCTCTGGACTCACTCCATGTCTTTCCTGTGTCAGGGATCCCAGAGCTGAATGTAGCACTCCAGGTGGGGTCTCAGCAGAAGAGAGGGAAAGAATGTCCTCCCTCTCCCTGCTGGCCACACTGCTTTTGATGCAGCCCAGGATAAGGTTGGCCTTCTGGGCTGCAAGTGCACATTGCCAGGTCATGTCCAGCCTCTCATCCACCAGCACCCCCAAGTCCTTCTCAGCAGGGATGCTCTGGACCTGCTCTTCCCCCAGCCTTTCTTGGTACGGGGTTTGCATAGCACCTGCACACTGCTTAGTTAAGCTTCAAGAGGTTCCCATAGGTCCAATTGAGCTTGTCCAGGTCCCTCTGGATGGCATCCCATCCTTCAGGTATGTCAATGGCACCACTCAGATTGGTGTCATCTGTAAACTTGTTGAGGGTGTACTTGATTCCTTTGTCTATGTCATTAATAACACTAAGATATTAAATAATAATATTAAATAACACTGCTCCAAATACAGATCCCTGAGGGACACCCACTGTCCCTGATCTCCATCATGGCCCTGAGCTGTTGACCACTACCTTCTGGATGTGACTGTCCAACCAATTCCTTATCACCAATCAAATCCACATATCTCTAATTTTGAGAGCAGGATGTTGTGGGGGACCATGTTAAAGGCTGTACAGAAGTCCAATAAATTACTTCTTCCCTTGTCCACTGATGTAGTGAATCTGTCACAGAAGGCCACCAGGTTGGTTAGGCAGGGTTTTCCCCTGCTGAAGCTGTGCTGGTTGTCCCAAATCACCTCCCTGTCCTCTATGTGACTTAGCTTCTAGGCAGATCTGTTCCATCATCTCCACCAGGCTTGGAGGTGAGATCATGGAATAACATGAGCCACCACAGCTGAAAAGTCCTGAGGTCACTGCTGGGACAGAGAAGTAATATTAATAACTTGATTAATAATAACTAACTAAGCTTTAGTTATAGCAACTTATAGTTCTTTTCCCCTCAATTCCTACCTTGATGAGCACATGTAGTTCTCTCCTCATCTTTGTTCACTGCCATTCCTGCCTCATCCACATTCTCCCAGCCACATACCTGATCCTACTGGCTTGAACACCTTAAATAATACCGCTCCTCGATCCTCACAAGATGTTGCTGGACTTTCAGCAAATCTTCTGTTTCCTCCTTCAAATGTCAAATGCAAGAAAGATAAAAGGACTGAGGTATAACAAGAAAGTGAAACACAAACCACAGGAAATTTTTGGTATATTGTGTATCAACATAGAAACTATTGTTTCTATTTAATAATATGTAATGTTGTCTCTGGAGCTGTGTAATGTGATAATAGAAAAAGCTATCCTATTGTCATGGTGTCTGTCAAAACCAGATTAGTAATCATTTATCTCAAGTCCACTTCCCCAAACTGTGATTATAGTTTCAATGAACAATCAGAAATGGTCTACATCCATTGTGTTCTTTAGCATATTAGTATAGAATCAATTTATGTGTTTTCAAGGACTGCATTTTTTATGTATGAAAAGCTAGATACTGAGGTTTGATCCAATCCTGCCATTTGAAAAAATGGATAAACAATGTTGTGAACTATTCATGACCGATTTTTTTTTTTTACTGTCTGGCAAGAGACAGCTTCACATAGCTATGCCCCAGGGACATCAATATTTTTAAAATTAGCAAGGGATAGTCACTAATCCTTTGAGAAAAGTGCTAAAGTTTGACATCTTAATTAAGGATTGAGTTTTAGAATTGCTGGAAATTACCAGGTCAAAGTTATGGATCTGAATGGATATTCAGAGAGTAATTGAGAACATCCTGGACCCTGAGCTGTGATCCAGCCTATGCTAATCTTCCCAGCTGTGTAAGAATCCTGACAGATTTTTAGCTGGAGGAAACAAAATCTATTTAAATTGAATTAAGATATAATATTAAGATATATCATTATATAATGTAGGTTTGTGTAGTTCATCTTTGAACATTAATGGGTGGAGTTGTCTCCTGTATTTAAATAACAGAGGAAATATTTTCTTACTTCTCACTTCTACACATGGCTAATATTAAAAACAGCACTGAGGCAGCTGGCAAAGAGGCTTTCTACACCCAGGAGATCTGTGGCCTGCAGACCAGCAGTACCATTTTCATCCCACACATAAGCCCAGCTGAAGTCACAAGAAATAGCTTTCCCAGTTAGCTGCAGAGAGCAAATGAAAAGCTGATAATTCAGGGTGTCAGCTTGGAAGAGTCATCTTCTAGTGGATTAACCTCTAGAAGGATTACTCAGAAAATTTTGGCAGGCAAAAAACCTGGGAAACCAACTGAACTGCAAGGATAACTAAAAGTTTCAAGCATCCATACAGACAGGCCATAGGACTGTGGTGCACCAAAGAGATGGCATCCTGAGCACAATCCGTACCAGACTTTTCAGGAAAAGGTACGGCCCACCTCAGCAGAATAATCTGCTCATAGGCTGGAGGTGTGTTTCTAAATCTTCTCTGTTGTTTGTGACCTAAAGCACAAGGGTTTATATCCCCTTTAAAAATGTTTTATCCTACCTGATGCAACTGTGGAAGCTTTTTATGATTGAGATAAATCTACAGTCTTCTTCTTAGCTTTTTCAATTTGTTGTAATTTTGTAGCAAAGAGTTCCATAGGCTAATTTTGTACCATGTTAAAATGCATCCTTATACATCCTACATACACAAAGTACATTTGAAACTCAAAAGCAATAAGCAGAAAATCCCAAAGTACATTCTCTGTGAAATGCTGGGTTTTTTTTTAATTATAGCTGTGTCTAAACCAAAAAAGTGTCTGTAAAGCTAACCTGTAGGAATTACGTTAGGAAAACTGAAAGGGGTGACTTAAATTGTATCAACCAAAGGAATTTTCCCTAGTAGAACTGTGTGCTGAATAATTTATCTTGCTCAGATTCTTTTCTGATGGCAAAACTTTCAGCTATGGAACAAAGTAGTGTCCAATCTCCTTTCCTTACTTAATATGATTTGGCAAAAAAAAATAATAATAAAAACTTACAGTAGCAATATTTAAGTATTCTTATGTACAGTCTTCTGCAGTAAAACTGTGTCTAGCTACTGTGAAATTTAGTAATATATAGTAATACATAGTAATGTAGTATTTTTTTAATACAACTTTACAAGAGAAAGGTATTATTAGAAGAGAGTAGAGTAGCACATTCACGATTTAATTTTCTGTCTCATTATTTTTTATTTTGTCTTTCAGCATCAGTGTGATCCCTTTGCATGTGTAACCATACTACCAACATTTTTTTTTTTTTATAAATTCTGGTTTTATTTTTAAAATATATGTTGCCTGTAGCTCCCAACACTGCCTCTGCTATGGCTCCTGGGATTTTAACTACTCCCTTGAGTTAATAACTATTATATACAGAATGAGATCCTGAATGGATGTAAGTCAGCAGACAGACAGGCTTTATACGCCTTTGCATCACATTACAGTTCCTGATGCAGGAATGGCTCAGGATGGGAAGAGACATCAGGAGACATTAATGTTATTAGAATGCAATTCTATGACTACTTTGGGCTATATGATAACTTTATAGCTAATAGTTGTTTTTGTGGGGACTTAGCAGGTGATCCAGAGTTCCATCTCAAAATGTTGAAGGCACATAACATAATGCCACTTTTGTCTTACTGTGAAGTACACCTTGCACCAAATCTTCATCAAACACTTTGTTCTGAACTGATGCTCTTGAGCCAAAACACACATAAATTCACAGGATATTTTGCTACCGATTATGTGGCATTTGCATCTCATATTTCTTTAAGGTGAAAATATATTGGACTGCTTCCATGTCCAGGAATCTCAAAAAGTATTTACAAATGGTGGGCTAAATACTGAAAGTGAGTTTTGATTTTTGTTTCAGGAAGAGTAGATTTGGTCAGGAAACAATATTCACTCAACCAGCAAAGTGCAGCTGACTCTTAGGTAAAATTTGTCAGCTTTGAAACAGTATACACCTACACCCACACAAGAACTTATGGCAGGAAATGAAGAAGGATGTAGCCAATTGTACCTGTCAGGAAATGCAGGTGAAGAACATAGTTGCTGAAATGAGATTTTTGCGAAGTTTAATACTTTTTCAAGTGTGGAAGAACCTTTTCCTTTCTAAACAGGTCACAAACCAATTTTATATTTCATACAAAACTTCTCATGACCACATCATCTTTGATTCATTTAAATGCCAGAAAGTGAGGTGCAAATATCCCTGCTGCTGTCTATGTTTCATCAGACATTGCTTAGTGTAACAGTACAAAAAATGGTTGTGTTTTTTTCCTGAGAGATTGCCCTCTTCACTCTCCAAAACCACAGTCTATAATAAAAAAAAAAAAAAAAAAAAAGGAAAGAAGAAAAAGTCTCTTTTTCCACAACAATCTTTGCAAATAGGGCCATGTAAGTATAAGTCGTAAGTATGCATAAATGTCTTGTGTATGTTTGTACAAACACAGGCACACAGACACACACACATATATATATATGAAAATAGAAAAAATGTTTTAGTTTTATATCCCAATGAATTTTCACCCACTGAAAACAATAGAAATTATCAACAGACATAAAACTTTAGCCTGCGTAAATTAAACGGTTCTGCTGCATTAACTTCATAAAAACCATAATCCTCTCCTCCATAAACTATTACATGCACTGCAACATATCTGATTTATGGGGTGTAGAATCGATGGGAAAAAATTAATGCTTGAAAAACATATTAGAGACATTATTGAACAGATTTTAATTGAGATTTGATTTCAATGCCCCTTATCCACATGATTAATGGGTCCTACCCCTTGACTCCAGCAGGCAGAAAAGAGAGTCTTTAATATGACAATTAAGTATCTGTCTTTAGGTTTTATGTAGCTCTCTCCTCAGATCACTTCATCAGTACAGTGTGGCTTTTGTGCAGATTAAATTGAGACTCAATTTTCTCTATTTTCCAGCACTTACTTATGTTTTATGACAAGCACTAAATCAATTTTATGCTATTATTGATTTTTTCTTAAATGGACACAAACCATTTCGCCTTTTGCCCTTCTTTTCTACTTTCCTTCTATTTCCTTTTTTCACTGTATGCTTGATATACAGCCAGCTGAAGAAATTTCAAACGTTTCCTGAGATTTCTACAGGTCGTGCCAATTCATTCACTTTTTACAGCATCAGAACTGACAAAGTTAACCTGGAATTCTATCAAAACTTACGAACTTGTATATTCCTTTAATGCAACAAAGTTTACAGGTCGGGTTTCTATCCCCACCTCATCCTTCAGAAAAAAAAATAAAAAATAAAATAAAATAGTGTTCAAGGTTAGAGCCTCCTCTTTTTCAATTAAAAGACAAACCAAGACAAAACAAACCACAACAGACAATCTTTCTACGAACTTCTGAAATATTTGAACTGCAGCTTCAGCTATAATTTTTGAAACAGTCTGGAAATCTAATTAATACATTGATGTAGGGAGAACCTATTTCATGGCTTGCAGGGGAAAAGGGCATTATCTGCAAGGTGCAATAACTCCTCTGAGATGTGGCAACAGCTAGTGGTACACCATGCAATTAAGAAGCTCTTGGCTCTTTTTAAGGCTCTATCGTGTCTGACCTATGGCAAAAATTAACAACTGCCTTGGGCAATAGAAGTTGCACAATTTGTAATCAGATAGCTTACTTTTTTGGCAGAGAATTGTACATTAAGAAGGATCAAAGAGAGAAAGAAAAAATGTAATTCAGCTAACAAAATGGGCTAGACTTTTGGTGTTCTGGCTGTTTAGGGACAAGGAGGAGGTTATGAAGGATTTTCCTCTTTCTTTGTTTGAAGTCCAGCATACCTGAGCTCACATGATAAAATTAATCTCTAAAACGAGTACAGTAGCTTCATTTTGTTGAAAAAGTAATAAATCCTTTCACTGTGTTGGGTATTTATCTAATAACATTTTACTTGCAAATCCTCAAAGTTTTTAAAAATATGTTTATGGATTTATTTTTTTTTTCATTCTAAATAGCACAAACTTACCTCATGAATTAAAAAATTATGCTACCTGAAGGATGTCTATCATGGCAACTTTGCTCAGCTGATGCTTCCTTCAACTTGAGGGGAAATCTGTGCTGCCATGAATGACAGATTTTGGGCCAAATGGCAGAATTTTTTAGTTCTTTCTAAGTGTGATTCTATAGACTGTGCCCACTTGTGTTTACAGTTAATATATGTACACACCTCATGTGTAAGGCGAATGGAGTTTCCTTATGGACTTTCAATACCTTGCCTAAAGAAAAAAGAAGGTACAAAAAAAATTAGGGGAAAAAACACAAAGAAAAAAACCCAAATCTGATTAAGAAAAAAAATCTTAAATCTCACCATATTAGAGATGCTGGGATGAAGTTCTCTACATGTAATGGAAATCAGATGGTGAATCAGTAAGTGGGAGAAAGTTTGGAGCTATGCCATTATGCTGTATTTCCCTTAATTTATAGAACATTGTTCCCTTCATACAAGAAACATGCCAGTAACAATGTCAACTTCCATGATTAACAGGAGACTTGAGGGTTTTTTCTTTATTTCTTGGCTTCCTCTTTACACTGAGATTTGAAGAGCAACGTCACAAATCACACTGCCTTTCTACTTCATGTAAAAAGAAAGCTTTCCTTGCAAGTGCCAGATGCATGCAATATTGCGAATTCTGAATTCCTGTAGCAAAGAGCAGATGTGTCCTGAAGTCTCTGCTTCTAGCTGGAATTCAGAGTCAGACTGCTCACATGGCAGTGATTCCTCAGCTGTAGACTAATACAGAATGAAGATACACCATTTCAATCCTTTGGAGAAACAGCTGCTTTCAGTCTTAGACTAAAGGCTCCTTATTAATTTGCTCCACTTGGTTCTGCTTTGGATTTGCTATTTTTTGGTTTTACTATCAATGCTGTTAATATTGACATTTTTACTACTACTGCTACTATAATAATACTAATCACTGCATTTTGTGTACAAGTATCATATACATTCTGCAAACCAAGAAAATCCTGTAGTATCTTGTTTCCTTTCATGTGCCCAAAAGCTGGTGTAAACCATTGCTTATTTTATTAGCATATTTTTCTCCTGTGATTTATTCTTTTCTCCATCAGTCTTATTTATCCATTGTTTCCTTTTTAGAATTGGCTTTTTAAAAAGTAAATTATATAGTTAAAACCTCTTTAACAACCAAAGCTGTTTTTCCAAATAGATACAAATAATTTGAGTATACTGTTTAAATATTTTTAGTTGCTTGCTCCACCTTCTCCAATCATTTTTATTAACCTTATTTAGTTATTTTCTGACCTTGTGTTTTACATGTCTGTGGTATTCAGATGCACAGGTCAGCACCAAAAAGAAACAGGGTACTCTAGTACAGTTTGTGGGTTACAGTATCTTCTCCCTTACACATCAGGTGAGATATTTTTGTCCAAGTGCCTCATCCGGCACACCTTGGCAAAAGACAATTGAGACATGGTCCTTGTCACTGCGTGAAAGAACAACTGATAAGAAAAAAATTAAAATCATGTAAGCCTCCTTCTTAGAATATATGAGTTTGGGACAATGTGAGATGTGTCTCACATACATTGATTTCCTATATGATTTCCAGGCTAGAAAAGCACAAGTGCTGCAGAATTACTTAAATGCTTTCAGAGTGATAAATCCACAATAAAATTCCTGTATACAAAAAGGGAAAATTACCCCTGTTGAAAAAAAAAAAAAAAAATAAAAAATTAACCTGCTTGCGGAAACAAATGTTCTGTATATGAAATGGTAGTGCAGATGAGTACATACTCAATGAAAAATATTTTTTGTTGTATGTAGACGAATGACATCACGTCCTTCAAGTTGTAGGTGATTTTTGGTTTAGCGCTGAAGCCGATGGATTTTGTTCGAAGGCTCCAGAGTCCGTAGGGCAGCCTTTGAAGGAGAGCCAGACAATTCACGGGAGCCACGGAGCTCGCAGGAGATCCCAGCGCGGCGTTATCGGCCGGAGCCTGCAGAGACCCGGACACTTTTGTGTTTGGCGCAGGCAGCGGAGACTGTCAGCTTGCTGCAATGAGCTGAGGGCCTAAACTAGGATCGCACCCATTCAGATCACTGAACAGCAGCAGCAGCGCTGCGCACCGGCCCCGTCCACAGGCGCACGGGGCCCTGCATTTTTCCTGCTCGTCCCGGCCTGCAGCGCCGCGCCGGCTCGGCCCACAGGAGGCCGCGGGGCTCCCGCTGCGTGCCCTCCAGCCTGGCTACCTGTTGGAAGCCAGGGCCGGGCCAGGCTGGCCGGGGAGCCGCACAGAATTACAATTTCACCTTCATCATGTGCGTACAACAGCTTTGGGGTATCTGGGGCTAAGCACTGCCCAGGCCGGGGTTGTTGCCTGGTAACAGGCGACCCCGCAGGGCGGGGCGGGCGGCGTTGCCTCCTCTCCCTTCAGGGAGCCGGAGGGAGGCCTTTGGAAAGGGGGAAATGGGCTGTTCCTCCTCCCGTTAAATCTGCACGGGTATGTAAGCGAAGTCCCCGCAGAGGAGACGGTGTCAAAATGAGAGGAAGGTAAAAAAATAAAATTAAAAAATAAAAATAAAAATCAGAGGAAGGATTTGACGAGGTTCATTAAAGTCCCCCGGGGAAACGGCGCTGTACCCAGGGGTCCCTGCAGCATCGCCTCCCGCACCCCTGTTCTCCTCGCCTCGTCCCTCTGCAGCCCCTACAGTAAAACACCTTAACTCAGCTCCGGGAGAGGGGAGGGAGGGGAAGGGACCACCTTCAGAGTGCAGCTGGAACTGGAAGCTGTCTGCCTCAGCCGTTAGAAATATGTGGAGAAATTACCTATCATTCCCTGTAGAGACATCCAGCAACCATCCCAACCCAGCTTTTCAGTTCGGTGATAATATGCTCCTATCAGTTTTAATAGCCCCATGCTGGATTCAGGAGGTATTATGGATTGTACAGCAAGCATATTGTCATTAAATTAAATTTTCAGAACATTCCCCAGCTCATCACAAATACCACAGAGAGTAATCATAATCGGTTCTCAACACATGTGTAATTGCCTTCAGCTGGCGTTTTTTACAGTTGACATTGTTCAGCAGTGATAAGGTGATTGGTGATTTGAATACACAGCTTGTTTCATAGCTGCCGTAATTGAAATATGGTATGTGTGAATGGAAGATTACATTAAGACCTAGGATAATCACCTGACATGAGAGTAATTGAGTCTACAATCTGCCACTGAGTCTCTCAGGGAGGGCTGAAATGAAAAGAAGCCATTAGTAGATTATGCCACTGCTGGCTCGGCTCGGCGCAGCTCTGGAGCTCCGGGATGGCATTCCTGGGCGGCGGGATGCGCATCGCCGGCCGGGCCGGGCCGGGCTGGGCTCGGCCGCTCCCGCCTCGGGCCGGGCGGCACCGCCGGGAGCAACACTCAGCTTTTCCTGGGGGCGGGCGGGGCAGGGAGGGAGCCTGCCTCCAGAACAAACACTTCCCGCTAGCTTGGGAAAGATTGCTTCTTTATCGCCCCGCTGGCGGAGGCAGGGGTCCGATCCCTCCATCCCATTCCTTCAGGAAGGGCTCTGTGTGTCTATAGAAAAAGTAGAGCGTGAATTCATCCTGATGGGTTCAGACGTAAATGGTCAAACTCTAACTATTGTTTAACTGCTAATGGGGGGGACCAAGCGTGTGGAATCTAAAGATGCAATGATAAAAATACCCTTATTTTTTAGTTGTTTTTGGGATGTGGGCTGCTCGAGATACTCTCTTTAAAAATCAAATTTAGAAGTACATTGAGGTTAATTATACGATGGGTAACCAAGAGGAACAGTTGTAGCTAACCTTTAAATATAAATGTAATAAGGTGCCTGCAAATCTGAAACAAATATTTACTCCAGGTGTCCAGACTTAATGGACAAAAGCATAATTGCTTTTTAAGGAGAATATTTTATTTGTTAGTCACTGAGGATTATTTTGTGATGGAATAGTCTCTCTTCCTTTCTTACTTTATTTTTTCTTTTGGCAGGCGGTATGTTTTTGTTGCATTCTTTTTTCTCTTTTTTTCCCCTATTTTTTCCCAAATCTACTGTACATACAGATCACAAACCCTGAACAAAGAAGAATTACAAACCCAGCTGAGATAAACATGTCAGAATTACTGTTAAGAGGCTGATGCCCAGAATGTTTAATGGCTTGAAAAGTTGATCAAGCATTTATGAAACTACCCCTTCAAAAATTATCATTGAGCCAATGATAATCCAGTTATAATAATGAGCACTGAGTCAATTAAGCTTAGCATGCAGAAAAACTAGTTGTTGTTATTACATAACTCGTTCTCTTCCATCTTTAAAAAAATAAAATTGCAATTATGAAACCAACTATCTTACTGAAAAGCCAGAACATTCAGGTTAGAAGCCTATATAAAAAGCTACGTCCAGCACAGCATGTCTAACTTGTAGGGTATAATTCCATCAGGATTTGAGATTCTCCTTTGAGATGTTGTGAATCCCCATTCTCTCATGGTTTTACAGTGTGTGGTAATTTTCAGAATCCAGAATCCAGCTGTACTATCTTGGGAATTGCTATAGGACACAGAGCTCAGCACACGGTTTTCTGTGCACAACTGATAGCTAGTTAACAGTTGCCTGACCAATTTCAGGTTTTTTCCCTACAACCTCTTCAAAATAGGTTTTGTATCTAGCAGAAGTATCTTGCACATTTTTCTCAACTATTCCTGGAGTCTGAACTCTCTCTAGCACTTGCTAGAACAAACCTAAAAATGCAATGGTAAAAGAATAGTGGTTAGGATTGTTTATATTTGGATTCCATTTGTAATAACATTAGGCAGAAGGAAATTTTTAGACAATTAAGGTCTATATAATCCAGCGCAGTATTACTAAAAACAGAAGGATACAAGACTGGATATAGCTGCAGTAGTGATGTACAGATGAACAAATTGCTAAATAGTGCAGTATCTTCCTCATCACACCGTACACAGCATGCATCCAAGGTTACTGCTTTGAAGGCTACAGCTGTCCCAGTGAGCCCACACCTTGGCAAAGACCCTCTGATTTGCAAAAAAAAGTGAATACCAGATTAAAGTTTGGATCCCAAGCACCTTCTGTACGCTTGCAGTTGAAAAGTTCCCAGCTATAGGGAAAACATAACTAATTTTATCTGGAAGATAAAATAACACTAATAGCAATAAACATGGAATGGTTAATATATTTTCAATCACTTAAAAAAAGCCCTATTTCAGGTTTTAAGGAACCCTAACCACTTAAGACACCCCACCACAACCAAAAATTATTTAGAAATCTTATTCTCATTTATGCAAAATGCTTTGTCTTTGAAAATCCATTTATCTTGATTTAAACAATGACAGTAAAGTCACTTGGATTTACCCAAAGATCAGAACATGAAAAATAATTCTCTAAGCAATAAACTCTGAGGAATGCTTAAAAAGGATAACTCAGTTATGCCACAAGTAGCCTGCATGGTTCCTTTTGAACATTAAATCCTTCCTTGGCTTTGTAAACTTGATGGAGATTTTTTTTCCAGATCAAGAGGTAGAAGGCATTCAAGAATATGAAGAACTGTAACTTAAGAAGGTTTTGAAACTTGGTACTACTGAAGAGCAGTAACCATCATGAGCACAAGAGAACTTACCAAACCTCTGGAGAGTTTGCATGAGGATCTGTTATGGGGGTTAATAACCTGTGGTGTAGTGCAAACATGGAGGGAGAAAGCTGGTTCATTTATCTTTGAGGGATAGAGAAAAGAGGATCTTCATTCATTTCAGTGTTATAGGTTAAAAATCCTGTTTGAAAAAGAGTATCTGAAGATAATTCTGGCCATCAGAGCCTGAAAGGACCCTTTTATCTCATTACTGCCTCCAGAGGGACTACAAATTATCCTTTCCAGTAACCTCCCAGCAGCTGATTATTTCACCTGATTATTACTTTGGGGGGTCAAAGAACCAGCCTCTACTTTTTATCTAATATCTCTTATGGTATGGACAATTCAGATGTTCTCATTTCTCCTTTTTGAGAAGTGTGTCTATTTTATTGCACTTGTCAGGCATCTCTTTGGTGTAATGTTGGCAATGGGCTTGTCTACTAAGCCCATTAAGAAAAATATCCCAATCACAAGATTATCCCTACACAGTTATACACCTGTTCATATTACATGTATTTTAAGAACTATGGCTTCAATGCAGAAGAAAAAGTCCATCTTGCCTTGAGCTATGCTAAACTTTCCTCTGTTAAAAGTTTCTCTAACATATATTGAAAAATTTAAGACAAGTCCCTGCAACTTTGCAAGTAGGGCAGACAGTCACGACTTTGGTTTGTTTGACTATAAATTGCTGAAACAATGCAACTTAAAAACAATACAGTAGTACTGTATGACACTGTCAATATCATTTATAGCACAATTTTACACAAAGGCAGGAGTATCATAAAAAAAGAAGTAAGTCCTATCAGGTGCCCTAAAATACCTTATGTCATAAATAAGTCAGATTTCTTAGAGGAAAGCAATAAAGTTCCAGCAGATTCGATTTTTCCCACTAAATAATCACCCTGACCTTTTTCACTAACTTCACAATAACAGTTCTTGAAGAAGCAAGCAAACACAGTGAGAGATTTGTATGGCACACCCATGTCTAAAGCATGAAGAGAATGTAGAAGAGCTTTGATGGTACTAGTACACAAAAGACATCATGGAATATAAAGCAAAAAAGAATACTAATCAAAAGTAGGCTGATTATTTATAAAGAAAGATATTGATAAAATACTGGATGCAGGAGAAATTACACAAAACTATTTGGAGATTTTAAGTCTCTTGCAAGAGAAAAATACCAGAAACATATTTAGCCCCTACCCCAAACTGATTCTTTAACTTAGGAAATAGTTTCAATCACAGTTGTTTTGTAGAAGTTATAAATTAATCAGTGAAATAACACTGGACATGATTTTGGCACCAAAGATATATTATTAAGCTATTTAATTCAGAATTCCTAATTCATAGGGCTTTTTTGCTTGTTTTAACATTAAAAGTAATAGCTTATACTGGAAATATTTTTCTTTATTACCACCAGATAAATAATCTTGTCTTTCTATTGTTAGATTTTCTCAAGATACTTCATACATTACACAAGGGAAACATTACTAGAGGTTCTTACAACTATTTTATATCAGAGGATGAAGAACTAGATTTTTAAAACAGCAAGGATTAAAGTCTTGTTCTGTCACTTTTAAAATCTAAAAGGAAAAATAGTTGCTTTACAAAGGAGAAAAGAGATCACAGACAAAAAGTTTTGTCACCTGAGCTAGGTACAAAACAAATAAGAGGATAATTGTTGAAAAGAAACAAGCCTGTAAATGTTGGTGCCAGAAGGAACTGAAATTGGTCTTTACTCACTGAAACAAAATCAAAGTATTCAAATTAGAAGAAAAAGTGGCAAAAAAGCTCCAAGGTCGGTACTCTACTACTTTTTGGAAAATAAATTTGTTGCTGCTACTCTCCAGCTGCCCAAAACCAGGAGCATACCAAGTGCTGTGAAGGCAAAGAGGACTTCAACAATACAGGGGTGTGTTGCATTTTACAGACACACCTTATAATTAGAGTTAATAATTTTAATTTTCCCTTCTTCCAACTATCAAATTGCACTCACATAAGCAAAGATTCCTAATGCGACTCCCTGCCTTTAAATAAATGCTTGATGTATAGAAAACCAGAATCTATTGAAGGTTGTATAGTAATGCATCAGCTGAACAGAAATCCTCAGGTTACAAAATATCTTTTGTAGAGATAAGTTGCACATAGTTTACTTGTGCAAATATGAAAGTACTTATGTGTAATAAAACTAAAACCCAAGTACTTTCTGTCTTTGTGTAGCTAATACTCAAGAATTGCTGTTTTGCTATGAATCTTTGTATATGGGCTCCACATTTTCACAGTTAGATGTTTACTATTTTATTTTTTCATTCATCTCCATGCACAATCAGTACAGCTCTTTAGTATGAGTTCTCAAACAGTGTCTTGTGTTGCTTCTTCATAGTATCAATATTGTTTGTAAGTTTATAATTATTACAGCAAATATAATTAAAGACTGCTTCTAAATGTGACTTCTTACTGACCCTCACTGGAATGCAATAGGTTTTCAGACGAAGACATCTACAATTATATTCTGAAGTTTTTTGACTTTCAAAACCAGGAAATTTTACTTCCTTTGCTTTCAGGAAAGACTGAGCAAAGAATATAAAAAAATATTAGGAAAGAATAACTGCAGGATTAATCAATTAATGAGGTGCCAGTTGAAGTGCACTGGAGTATGTAAATATGTAAATAATGATAATTGTTCATTCATCTAATGTCAGATTTAAAAAAAAAAACAACTTTCATACTCACAGTGATTCTAAAAAGCAAGGTTTAGGCTGTCTCCTGAGTACATAGGAAGCTGTTGCTGATTCAGGTCTCCAACAAAGACCCAATCCTGTTTGATTAGTTCTAGCAGACACTTAGCAGTTGCCCACCCTAGAATAAGTTGTCATTACTCTGCCACCAGATTAGCTTTAGATCTTGCCATTAAAGAAGATGTACTTATTCTTACTCAGTGTTAGTGCCAACCCTGAAATAAGAAGTGCAGAACAATTCCAAAATGCCCCAAAGTTACTCTCTGGAGACAAGGCTGTTGATGACTTATCCTAGATCAATCATCATTGAAGGTCGCCTGTCCTATTTGGCAATATTTGTTCAGTAACTAATAAAGATCAGCCTGCAGTTATTTATATTAGGTTATCATCTCTCCAGGGTGAAGCTTAATCCATTTTACAATGTTTTTCCCAACAAGACAACATGAGTTTCTCTGTCTGAAAATGAATTAAGTGCATGGTTTCTAAATATGGGATCTGACATTGTTCTTGTTACAAAAAGCAATTTATTCCCCAAAAGGCTTACACTTCAAAGGTTATATAAAAAGGTTCAAATATCAGTGCTATCCATTTTTCAATTACTGGGCTTCCTAACACCACTAGCTTTTGGACAGATAAGCAGTGGTATCAGTTTCCTTATTCAACATCTCATAGGTTTCCAATTCAGCATCCCAGAGAAAGCAAATTTATTGTAATACATTTAGCTGCTTTTGAAGCAGGAGTATCCAGATTGTTTCCCACAAGACTATATGGTATATCAAATAGTATCTTAAAGGGATGTTTATGAAGCACTAGATACTAATGATTGTGATTATTGCTGTAGATTAGAAAGCCTGACTATAGCAAGACTTTCTTATCAATTTAAAATTTTTAGTAATAGAAAGAAAATAGATTTAATCTACCAATGAAAATTGAATACACTTGTGAAATATGACTGTTCTGAGGTGATTGTGTCTCCAAACATCATTATAAAGTTCAAACAAAAAACAATGAGAATAACAGACAAAACTTTTGCATAACATTCTGTGTTTGTTCATGGCTTCTGTAACAATTAGCAATGTCAAATTTGAGGAAGATAGCAACAATAATAATAACAACAATGGTGGCTTTTAATTTTCAATAAAATGTTCTCTCTTGCAAAGATATCATTCAAGTAAGTAGTAAATATATTAAAATGATTTTTCTTTACAAATTAATAAAATTCCTTTTGAAATAATTTCTGACCATATTTTTTGGGCAATACAGCCAAGCTTTGACATATTTTTATTGACAAACTGTCATGGGAAATCTTTCAGAGTTATGGATCAGCACTGAGTCATAGCAACAGGTTTAGGGCTTGCTTCTGCCAGGAATTTCTCGGAGGAGGAAAAGAAAATGTTGGTGAATTCAAAGCCTGAGTGGGAAGCTTGGTATAACAGAGCAGTTACTAAATCTGCTAAAAATACTCATCTGATGCTGATTACAGACCCTCATTGTTTTCCATCACAGATGAAGGCTGCAGTAAGAAGTGATATGTGTTGATCTGAATTTACTTCCAAATTATGTCTCCTGTTTTTTTTGTTATTTAATTGTTATTTTGGCAAAGCAGTGCTTCATTTTTCAGCAGGTCAGACTGATGTTTGTAGGGCACTGGGGAAAAAAGCAACAAAACAAATAGCAAGAGGAAAAGGGAACCACTATAAAAAAATTGTTCAAACCCTGAAAAGTTATAAGTAATGTAAATATAATAAATTAGCAGTCATAGCTGGTACAGAGCAGGAATATGCAAGGGCATTTTTTGTTCAGAAAAGATACAAATACAAAACATCATGGCCTGTCCTGCAATAAAAAAAAAAATAAAGAATTCATAGGGTAGATAAGATATGTTTCACAGGTAAAATGGAGAAAGATTTAAAGGAGAAACATTCTTTTTTTATGTTATCCTTTGGCTGGAGGAGAGCTTGGTAATGCAAGTTCAGAAATTCTTACTGTCAGAAAGTGTATGGTAGGAAATTTTAAGAAACAATGAATTAAACTATGGATATAAACAGAAATTAGAACAGAACAAAACAAAACAGATTCATGAAAGACAAATTTTCCCAAGCATTTCACTGATACAAGTCATACTAGAAGTTGTCCTAAAGGGACAGCTATGAAAAGAAGGGATTCCATGATCTCGGAATTGAATGCAGAGCAAAATGCTGTGAGACAATCATGTAATTTTCAGAAACACAAAATTAAACCTAATTTTCCAGGTGTTCTTGATATAACTTTATCATAATGTGATTGCAAAAAAGAGAAGTGTGATTTTTAAAATGTGTGGAGTTTAATCCATTTGAGTTGAAGAATTTATAACATCATGCAACAAAGCTGGAACACAGCCTCATCTGGAATAATGCTTAAAACTGTAATAATTCATGCTCAGGACAAAGCATCAAAAGTGAAAAAGTAGATGTAGGTCAATGTCATGAAAGGTAAAATCTGTGAAAATTTAAAGATATTCCACCTAGTAATAAGGAAGTTGGAAAGATACATTCATCTATAAATATTTCATGTCAGTCAACAAAAAAAAAGGGAAAAGAGTTATTGAAGCAAAAGTACAATCATGTCACAAAAAAGGTTTGGGATACAGAATGCCTATAAGTTAATACACTCCAGAAATAAGAAAGGAGAAAACATAAGACAAGTAATATTATTTTCATCTAAGGCAGGCAGTGAGATAGAGAAATCAAGCATATTTTGAGAGAGAGCTATGTAAATTTTCTAAATAATAGAGTTGATAGCCACGGTGAATGACCTAGACCCTACATTTCTGGTGAGAAAAGAAAATATGCACAAAACCAAAACATAGCTGAATTTAGTAGGCTACTTATAAAATAAGATGTATTTCAAAAGATGTCATGCCAGAGGTCATGAAGAGATTTTTTTTGCTGTTCTTAACATTTGGAATAGTGATAATTGATCCCGTCTCTTATTTTCTTTTTCAAACTACCCTTCTCTGGGAATCTAAATCCTGCTTTTCTTTAGAAAAGATTTTATTCAAGGATATCAGATTATTGAGGTTGGGTGGCTAAACCTTCATTGCTTCATGTAGCTCCATCAAAATATTCCCAAGACAAAATTCAGCTGAGGGAAGAGCACAGTACCTGGTTATCCTGAATAAATTAACACCAGTTACAGAACACTCTTATTTCTGCCATTCCTTTCTGATATTCAGCCTTACCAGCTTCACTGCAATGTGATGAAGAAATGCTGGGCTATGGACTTCTCTTTTTCTTAGAAGTGAAGCAATTGAGTTAGCATGTGGTTTAAGTGCCTGCTTGAAAGTCCTAAATTTATTGAGGGTTTCCTCCTTTAAAATAATTGCAGAATTACTAGGATATTTGTAACTGCTAAGTTCATACTTAGGTAAGGGTGTAATTACTGTGTAACATATATGCAGAGGTCATAGAACAAGACTTTGGATTGCTTACATTTTGTTCCTGTGGGCAAAACAAGAATTTCAGCTGGTACTTGGAGGCTTATCTTAATTAATATCTTATATCCAGGTCTCACCTTAAAATCTATCCTATTGCAACTGATTCAGTCATTTACGTGCAGCATTTTGTTACTATAGCATCCAAAGCACTGCTACTGCTATGGTGGGGATCAAGAAATCAACATCCATCATTCCAATATTACGATTTACATAATGTTCTTATTTGATATTCATATTCATGTATATTTCTTTTTCATTGTATTTAAGGAACATGGATGTGAGTATGGCATGATCTATTTCATGAATTTCTTCGAATTAGGCATCTTTGTTCTAGTAGTAACAGTTAGTAAGATGAATACACTTGCCTAAATTAGTTCTTTTCTCTCCTCCATTGATAATTAGCACTAGAGGGGATGAGTATGAGTTACCTATTAACTCCAATTGCTATGTTTAGCAGTGCATCCAGAAAAATACATTATCAGTCACAGTAAAATCCTGCTTCTTTTCTTGTATTTATTTTCAGAATTCATCAGAAAAGGGAAACTTACAGCTGTGGCAGACCCTCACACTGCACTTTGTTCAAACCAATGTTTGTTTATGTTGTATATTTGGCATATGAATACTTGTATTACTGTTTAATAGTGTTAATTTCTTCTGACTATAAAAAGTGCAAGTGAAGTATTTACTATGATGATATTGGACTTACACTGTACAGTCTGTATTTATATTATTTCATCAAATGGAGTCTAATTTTGCCACAATCAGGGATATAGGATTAGTTCTATGGACTTTTGTAGAGTCAGGAAATAATTTGACCTTGTTATTTAAAAATTAAAGGAATTCCATCTTAGTACATAGCCTTACAAAATCATCACTTCTTCCATATCAGATGTTACCTTCATGAAACAGCTAATATTTATTTTCATGTGGTTCAGAAACTCTTATTCTGTTAATGACTCCTAATATTTATATGTATTTATATAACTGACTATGTTTGTAGCTCTTACTGTTCAGTTGATGAGCTATATTGAAATATGAAGCTTTTAATACTGTAAATTGTTAGAAATAATAGTTAATAACGTGGATTTGCACACAATGGTACCATAATTAATAGAGTGTGGAATATCTGGTCAAATAAAGTAACTATCTGCTTTTAATTGAACTAGACACTCTTGTGTCTTTTTCTCCTCAATATACCTGACATCTGTAGTGGGTACAACTGCAGGACACAGACATCAAAGTACAAGGAGAAGTACTTAAGTTAAAAGCTGTACTCTGGTCAGGACTGAGATGGGAGCATGGACACATAGATTTTCAAAGCCAAGTGGTGATGAAAGGTCTGAATGGAGACCTGGTCATAAGAGTTTCACTCTGGCAGTAGCCTAGACATTAATCCCAGATTCCATTTGTGTGGAAGAGAACTTCCTCTCCTTGTGACAGACTTCTGATACTGCATTTTTTTCTGCATATAGCATCACCAGTGTTACTGCCCTTCATTTAATAACCGGAGCCTCTGTAATGATTGCTGCCATGGAAAGCACTTGTTGGTTATGAAGTTGAAATCAATCTCCTAGACATTTTTAAGTGCATTGGAGAATAGCCTTAGAATTCAAAATTGGTTTTTCCAAGTGGATGACCAGAAAAGAAACAGGATGCAGTTGAAGAGAGGCACAAGGCAAATAATGTGTTTTGGGATAATCTGCAGCAGAAATGACAGAATGGAGGAGGATTGGTTAATTAGTAGCTCTGGAAAAGAGTATGAAGGATTAGATAAAAATAAGAAAGCAAATCTAACTCATCAATGTCATACTGTTCCAGAAAAACAAGTATAACACTGGCTTCTGAAAAATGTGATGTGGAATAGTCCCTTCACCCTTCTCAGAACTGGAAAAAATACAGCTTTGGTAAGTATTGTGTGTAGTTTGGAGTAAAGCACAGAAGACACGCACAGACTGGAAAAACTTGGACTGGACAAACTAGTTTGCAATAAGATTTTCTCAGTTTCCAGGAAGTTTGAGGTTGTTTCATCTCAAGGAAAGAACAGAGGAAAAACTGTCAACAATCTTTGTGTACATCAAAAAACTGCATACATGGATAGAAAGGAAATAACATTTATAAAATTCAGTGCTATGAGATTTAGTACAAAATGTTTATCTTAATCTTTTAATGATATCTTTGATAAATTCTCATGAGATGACAGTGTGGAATGCTGCTGGCCCATATTATTTTTCCTCATGCGATGTGGACATTTGTTCTATTTTCTACTATGTGTTTTAAAATACAATTAGTTTAAAAGAAGGAAATTATTCCTGCTCAGTTTTGGAAAGAAATCACAGAATCACAGACTATACTGAGTTGGAAGGGACCCATTAGGATTATCAAATCCAGCTTCTAGCCCTGCACATGACATCCCAAAGAGTCACTTCCTGTGCTTGAGAGCATAAATGCTCCTTGAACTCTGTCAGGTTCGGTGCTGCGACCACTTCCCTGGGGAGCCTCTTCCAGTGCCCAACAGCCCTCTGGATGAAAAAAATTTTCCTGATATCCAACCTAAACCCCCCCTGACCCAGCTTCATGCCATTCCTTTGGGTCCTGTACTGGTCACCACAGAGAAAGATCAGTACCTGCCCCTCCTCTTCCACTCACAAGAAAGCTGTGGACTGTGATGAAGTCACCCCTCAGTCTCCTCTTCTTCAGGCTGAACAGAACAAGTGACCCCACTCCCTCCTCATATGGCTTCCCCTCATGGCTCTTCACCATCTTTGTTGCTTTCCTTTGGATACTCTTAAATAGTTTAAAGTCTTTTTTATATTGTGCCACCAAAAACTGCACCAAACACTCCAGGTGAGGCTGCCCCAGTGCAGAGCAGAGCAGAACAGGACAATCAGGGTGACTGCTTTGGTGTTAAGGTTTTCTGCCTACAGGAAAAGAACAATAGATAGGAAACTTTGGGGGGAAGTACTGACTACAATGACAGCATGCCAAGTAACATTTTTCTTCCCAGAATTTGCTGCTTGTTATCTGTGACAGCTCCTTCTTCATCACCCTGCCTTTTTTAATTCCACTGTGAATTTGTCTCTTTAATAATAATTTTCAGAGCTTATTTGCTTAAGAACACTTTGAAAAAATATCCATTAGCAGAGATGGAGATATAGTTGAGGGATTTTAACTTCCAGTTGTGCTATCCCCTCATTATGACATGGTGTCTTGGAGTATCCAAGTCCCTTTGTAGGTGTCACTCCCAGAGCTAAACCCAAGAATTAGCTTGGAAAAAATACCAATTTGAAATGTGGAGTTTTGTGGCTTCTTTGTCTGAATTCGGTCAATTTTTTCAGCATTAAAGCTTTTGCTAGTCAAGTTACTAGTTATTTGAGAAACCTGTTACTTGCTGTTAATGTATTTATCATTCTTTCTCCTGTTTACCCTTTAGACATACAATATATTTAGTGTCATAATTCAGAGTGCTCATTCGGTGTAGGGCACTCTGAAGTTATTAATTTCTGTCTGGGAAGAAATTTGGTTTAATTCTTAGATGCCTAATTCAGGACTACTGATACCACAAGGCAAGAAAACCCACACAGTTTTTGTAGGGGCATTCCCAAGACAACATAGTAAAATCAAAATCTTCTGTCAATCTCATATCCACATGGACACACCCTTGAATTATAAAATTCAAGTAGTGAGTGCAAAGACAATAATGCTCTTCACTGAATTATGAATATATGGTATAATGGAACTTTTCTACACATACAGCCCAAACCTTTCCATTATTATAGAAAAAGCATAATTTTCCATCACAATGAATGCGGCACTACAAAATGATAATTAAAAATGTGTTGTCAGTTGCTAAGTGGATAATGCATGGCTTTTAATTGCCTTGGAAATAAGCTGTTTGTACTATGAAGTGTACAGATGTGTTAACCTTAGCTGGAGATTCTTCAGGAGACATACAGAAGAAACACTACAGAATGCAATAAGCTGGATATTCATATTGAGAAGGAAATTCAGTATTATATTGTAAAATCAATGTAGTTTAATTTGATTTGATTATTTTATATAGCAAGGTAGTGAAATATGTAATATCAAAGTAAAATCTTTCAATTCCTCATTTATTTAGTAATCTCTTCTGGCATATGTAAGGAAGATATTTAACCCACACATAGCCAATGTGCCGGAGACACTGGGCTTGGTGTAGAGCTTTGTTTGATTTTTGTTTTTCGTTGAAAATAGAACTGTTTACATCACATTGCCATTAAAGGCAATTTAAGTTGCCCAAGTGTAGCTGATGGATTTGCACATCTGGATAAAGAGACCTGCTTTGGCATCTGGAAGCTTTACTGTTTGTGAGGATGTGAAAATGTGGAAATTCAGACTGAAGTAACATTCTGACAACATAGTTGTAAACTGAGCACATATTGGAAGTTTTGAGTGCCTTCAAGCAATTTTGGTCACTCTTCTGGGCATAACTGAAAGCACTCAATTGGGCTTGGTATCATTTGAGCCAGCTAGATCCCTCTGCACCAATCAAAATGTTGTAGATGTTAGAGATCCAAGTCTGGAATCCACTAAGATATTTGAGATTATTGACATATTCTTTTCAAGCCTGATGCAAGCATTTCTGCTGTACTTGAAATCAAATTAGTAGGCTAGCAACAAGCCAGAAGCCAGCACTGCACCAGAAAAGCTGTGCCACCTCCCATTTTGAACTGGTAAGGAAAGAAGAGGCTAAGCTGACTTCTCCTGCAAAAATCAACTCATTGGTTTTACTGGCTTTAGAACTAATCTGGGTTGGCATAGAAGAGTGCATCATTCCATTTAATGTCTGGAAGATAAAAAATTATGTGGCTCACACAGCAAGCATTTGCTTACCAGCAATAATGTAAAGTACTGACATTAAGACACAGGCAGTACAGCAACAATGGTTAGCTTCAGCCATGCAGTGGATACCTTCAATTGGGTTTGGAGAAACTTAAGACATGCCCACAATTTTCAGAGCTTCGGGTAGAAGCTGCAGGATGTTTCTCTTAAGGTTTATTATGTTCAATTATTTATTGTTGCTTTTATGTTTTATTATTTTTATTTTATTATTTTATATGTTTAGAAGTATACTATAAACTGAAAGTTTATTTGGCCCTGCCCCAGTTTGCTTAAGGGTAATATTTTCATATTACCCTTGGGGTGATAGGAAAATGTGATGCATAGGGGTAGGGAAAAGTTATGGGGAAGATCACCAAATAAATATCTTGGTTTTATCACATGCCTTGATAGTTTCATTGAACCTTCCTTCCTTCCTTCCTTCCTTCCTTCCTTCCTTCCTTCCTTCCTTCCTTCCTTCCTTCCTTCCTTCCTTCCTTCCTTCCTTCCTTCCTTCCTTCCTTCCTTCCTTCCTTCCTTCCTTCCTTCCTTCCTTCCTGCCTTCCTGCCTTCCTGCCTTCCTTCCTGCCTTCCTTCCTGCCTTCCTTCCTGCCTTCCTTCCTGCCTTTCTGCCTTCCTTCCTGCCTTCCTGCCTTCCTTCCTGCCTTCCTGCCTTCCTGCCTTCCTGCCTTCCTGCCTGCCTGCCTGCCTTCCTGCCTTCCTGCCTTCCTGCCTGCCTGCCTTCCTGCCTTCCTGCCTTCCTGCCTTCCTGCCTTCCTGCTTGCCTTCCTGCCTTTCTGCCTTCCTTCCTGCCTTCCTGCCTTCCTTCCTGCCTTCCTGCCTTCCTGCCTTCCTGCCTTCCTGCTTGCCTTCCTGCCTTCCTGCCTGCCTTCCTGCCTTCCTGCCTTCCTGCCTTCCTTCTTCTCTGCCTCCAGCAGTACACATTGTCATAGAACTGGACCTTGCACATGCTCTATACCATGAAGAAATTGGTGCTAACAGATAATCTACTTAATACCTTGTGACTTCCACAACCAATAGAAAGTGGTGGTATCTTCTTTCAGTGTTTGGCTCCAATATATATATTTTGTTTTATTATTTATGAAAGACCTTTTATTTGTTTTTGCCTTAGGAAATATCACAGTGTACTTATATGGTTTGTTTCATATTCAAATTTAAAAGTGTGACTGAAGCTTGAAATGCAGTATATCTGGAAAACAGTTTCTTCTATGTTTTCAAGTACTAGAACCCAAATAATCTGTTAAAAATAACAAAAGTCCCACTTGTCATTTTCAGAATTAGAGTTGTCCATAAGTGCTAGTAATAGTATGAAAAACTGATTTCAGAGTTCTTTCATTCCAAGTCCTCCCTAAGCCTCTGATTCACCACAAATTATTCTTTTTGCTTTTTAAGCCCATCATCTTCTTTACTGCTGTTCTTTCCCTATTTCCACCACAAGAGGAAACCTCCAGGGGAGCTTGCAAGATATATAGATGCCTTGGAGGAGAAAAGAGGAGACAGTTGTAGGTTATCTGAGGTGTGTGTTGTATGGGAATTTACTTTCCAAAAGAGGTGTGGGTTATCTGAGTAGCAGGCTATATACAGGAAAATATGGTAATATATAAAACCATTTTAGTTCTATCTGATACATTATTCTAGGCTTTAAAAAAGACAGATTTGTTTTTCTGAGATGTGCATATCTATACAATTTCTTTTCTTATGTGAGAGCAAGCATGTGCAAGTGATAGATTTTGGTGTTTGTGCTTCTCTTTTATACCAAGATTTTGTCTGTGATAGAAGATGTAATATTGCACAAAGTTTTTTGTTGTTATTGTTGTTGCTGTTTTATACATTTTAAGTTTTATATTATGGCAGGTAATTTTATATGGGAAAATGGAATTTTAAAAATTTGTTTGTTTGTTTTTGCTTTTTTGTCTTGTGAGAGAGTATAGAGATACTTTTAAAAAGCAGAAATATAATCTAACACAGAGTGCTGGATGTTGCATCATGAATGCCCTGAAACTGGATAGCTTCAGAATTCATAGCTCTTGCTCCAGAAACCCTGAGCATTATTTTCAGAAGCTTGATTAATTTTGTCATCCAAGCTGAACATTTACAACTCATGAATGAATCAGCAATGGGCTTAAATAGCACTTTGATAGTGATTCCTTAATATTGTACCAATAGGTAATAGAAAGTTGCAATCTTCACCAGCAATGATTTCTATGTTGCAAGCTAACTAACTATGCATGAAAAAGATCATCAGAAAAATATTTAATAGACAATTATTAGATGTGCCACTAAGAATAATATTTTCCTTTATTTATTTATTTATTTGTTTATTTATTTATTTATTTATTTTGCAGATTTTATTAAATGACTTTTTATAAAAATCTAAATGAAATACTATACTTTCTAATGCAATTTTGTTTCTTGAGAAGGCAGAAAATTATTTATGCACTTTTCTTTGACATTAACTATATTATTGTTGTTAACATCATCACTGTTATCACTACCAGTACTGCTTTATCAATAAATTTTCTTTTATTTAATTTACAAAATCAGGGCATGTTCTACAAATGTATTTAGGAGCCTAACTCTTAATCTATCTCCTTAAACATTGCAGGTATATTAATTCATAGTATATTAATACCACTGAAAGTAAAATCTTTTCAAAGATGTGTGCAGTGAAAATTGCAGATGAAATATCTGTTATTTCAAGTGAGAGAAATCAAACATCCACTGTGTACTAAAATCAACTCCCATAGGCAATTCATTAGGGCAGAAAAAACAAGGTACTAGTGAGAGAGCATTTTTCATTAAATGACTAGTTTATTTCTTAACCCTGGTTCTTTTAAAAAATGTAGAAAAATTTAACTCAAATCTATACTTAATAGTTTTATGACACATTAAAGTTTTCTAGTTTTCCTATATTCCATTCTTGGTTGACCAATTTTCCTGTCTCTAAGAGGCTAATTCCATACTGATGGAAAGCCAGCATTGCCCTTTACTTTCTACTTTCCTAAAAGCATTGCATATCCTGCTGGGAAGAGGAAGCTCAGAAAGGATGGCAAAAGGACATGGAAGAATACTGCAGGATCCATCATGAGTTTCTACAAGTTGTGCCTCTGACATCTTCCCGTTTTCTTTATAGCAGAGTCTCAGTTGAACAGAACCCTCTAGATAACACATGCACATACACATTTCTTTTCAGATGTAGTGTTCAATGCCCTGAAATATTTCTTTTCTTGCTGTGAGGAATTCTCAATTTTGCTGAATGCAACCTAGTTTTATTGAATCTGACAGTCAACAAGGCAGAATTACACTTTTTCCAATTTCCGTATTCAGAGTAGGTAACTGGTGCAGAGGCCGGTTGATACTACGTAGATGAGCTCTTAGTGACCACAGTGATAACTCACCTATACATTCTTGAATCTCGTTTGGCAGTCCTGTGGATATGATGCTAGCCATCCAAGTGACCCTATTTGAACTCCATTTCTGTGGCATTTATTAGTGTGCCATCAGGATAATGATTAGAGTTTTAAGTATCTATTTCTTACAGAGAACACTGTGGTTTCTTATAGAGGTATTGTGGGTTGTATGCAATTTTTTTGCCCGTGTTCCATGAAATGCTGAATTTTCTATTTTCTTCTTTAACTCCAAATGCTTTTGCAAGGAAGTAAGACAGACATCTTCCCTTGTCTTTATATAAAGGTGAGTATCCATTTCTAAAAGAAACATCATGTTAAGTGCAGTTGTTAAAGTAACAGTAGCATATTACATTTCATTCCTCCTTCTTCCACCTTTCTGTCAGGACAAAGAGTGCTAGTCACTTAAGCACACAGTGACATTACCAGGCATAAACAAAAGCAGCTGTGGCAGAAGATAAAGAACAAAGCCTTCTAACGAATTTTCCTAACTTCAAGGATGAGCAGAACAAGGAAGTAATTGCACTTACAGCATTATTTAATGGCTTTTTCATTAAATCCAACAAAGAGCATAATAAAGAATCCAGGAAGAGTAAGGGACAGATTTCTATCTTTGATACATAGTGCTCATCTCGGTACATATTTAAAAATACGCTACAAAATGATGTGTATCTGAAAGTACCAGCAAGGACTAAGTTTTCAATGTCTTCTATACTTTTAATTATTTGGGAAAAATTATGAGTAAAGTAATTTGCTACAGCTTTGCGTCAGTAAATGAGAACTGATTCAAAAAGAGTCTTGCATGATCCATGCTGACTTCGTGAAAATTCCCACTAGAGCATAGCATTCCAGCAGTGGTTGCATGTGTACTTCAGGTCCAAATAACTGTGTAATCTAGGACAATGCATCTGAAAAGAACAGAAAGAAGATTCTTTGCTCTAAGAGTATGATCCAGTCTTGAAAATTCTTCATCACACTTTGGGCAGTGTGAACCTTCAGTCTTTTATATTTATATAAGTGATTTTTTTGGTTTAAAAACTTGACGATTTTGTAAACTAAATTAAGGTGGAAAAGAAATACTGTATATTAGTTTATTACTAGAAATAATTTTTTCTAGTCATATCTAAAGACATCATTTATTTAGGAGTTACTTGAAAGAAAATTCTGTCAGGTCTTCTAATACTTTGTGGTGGCCAGGAATCGTCCTCTGCGTAGTAATCTTCATCTGCACTGTGGAAGCTTGAAATGGACACTGGTGGTTTCATATTTTGACTTTAGTCTATCAGTCCCCTGTCTTGAAAACTGTGGTAGGAATAGAGGTTATTTATTAAGCAGTAAAAAATTCTGCCCCTTCTCAGAGAGATTTGGATAACTGCAAGTTAAATCTTCTTCTAAGTCTTTCAACTAGATACTTAAAAAATGTTTTTCCTTGAATAGTTGATTTTCATGAATTATTTTCCTTAGACTGTAATCATGCACTGGAGAGAATTGAAGGGACATGTATTAAAAAAATAAACATAAGAAAACCAGTTATCTATTAGAGTAAGGCAGGAAAAAGAGAAAAGTTACAGAGGAGATAAAAAAGAAAAACTGTAATAAAATATGATATTTCTAACAAGCAGTGAGTTTACCCAAGGTCAGAGCTATCAGTTTCAAACAGATGAAAATGTAAAGAAAGATACAGTTTAGATGAAAGTGTTTAAAACAACAAAAACAAACAATCAGGAATGTAATGAAAAGGACTGTGTACTAGACTTTCAAATGCAGGTAAAGAAAAGTGGAAGGAAGCAAAAAGAAACTTGAAAAAATTCTAAACAGAAGCAAGTCTAATGGAAAACTGAAATACAGTGCTACCAAAGATAACTGTGCCTGAGGACAGCTTGAAAAGCATGCAGTTGAAAATGAGAGAAAAGTGCATATCTCCTATGAAAAGATACAGTTAAGTCCATATCTAGCTCCCCATAAAAAATCATGGAATAGTTGAGATGAAAAGGGGCTTCTAGAGATGGTGCAGTTCAAAACTCAGAGCTGGGTCTGCTAGAGCTGGTTTCCCAGGGTCTTGTCTAGTTAGGTGTTGAATATATCCAAGGATATTTCCACAGCCTCTCTGAGTAGGTTGATAGGATGTTTGACACTCTCACAGCAGCAGCAACAACAACAACAACAACAAGCAACAACATATTTCCCTGCATGTTCAAGTGGAATTTCATATATTTCATATCCCATTGCCTCTGGCCCTTTCAGTAGGCAGCACTGATAAGAGATTGCCTCTGTCTTGTTCATTCCCCTTCCCCACCAGGTATCTACAGGCATTGATAAGACCTCTTCTCTGGTCAAAACACTCCCAGCTCTTTCACACTCCTTTCATGTGACATGTTATTCCTTCCCTGCCCAAGGCTGCCATAAGCAAAACACCCAAACACTGATCTGGTCATTCAGTTTTGTCTAAGATTTTCATCATTTGGTTGGAGCAGGGCTCAGACAAAGTTTTCTTGTGTTTCTGGCAGGTGATAGAAGGGAACTTTCAATGCTGTATTAATAATAAAAGAAAATGCTTAATTAAGACTTTAATTGTATTTATAGCCCAACTTCTATTTACTATTTTCCAGCTCTCTATCTACATCTCTTTTTTTAATTGCAAATCTCAATTAGTAACCTGTATATATGTATATGTATATATGTAACCTGTATATATGAAACAATATAACCTGTAACAATATATGAATATTGTTGATTTAAATTTTACCATAATGAATATGTAATTTATTTATTTTACATGAACTGGAAAGGTTGTCATTTTATAGTAGAAAATCCACATAATGCTTAAGATCATAATTTGTTCTTTAGGATATTCATGTCTTTTCTTCAACAGATACACTAAAGACCTGATTCACAAAGGAGTACCACTGTACAAGAGATTGATTTGTACAGATATGTTTTCACTGCTGGACCTCATATTTGGTAATCCAGGCTCAAATTTAATGTGTTACTGTGATCTAGGGATGGAGGTGTCACTTCATAAAGTCAAACTTGTGTGTGTCTGCTTGAAAGGATTGAGGCCTAAGTCAGTCCTGAACCTCTAAAAACTTTTGACTAGCAGTTTTCTGATCATAAGCAACAATTTGAATTTGAAGCATTCTGCTTAACTCTGGCTATTTGAGCATAGAATTTGGTTTTCAAGAGTATGTGAGTTTTGAAAGAAAAAATATTGCTATCCACCTTATCTTTGGGTTCAGGAGACATAGGAGTAAAGAACTGTAGTAACTATAATCAGAGCAGTTTAGTTCTCAGGAGTCAATCACAGTTCTCAATTGCAGTTTTTAATCAGAACAGAAGGTTGCATGACAAGAGTGAAGGTTCAGATTCTTCACCATTGCATTGTGGTGAAAGAATATCTGGTTTGGGAACCAAGGAAAGATTTTTAACGAATCAAAATTAGTACTTGACTGGACCAAGAGAAAATCTCTACCCTTTTTCATCATTATACAATATGTTTACTAATCCAGAAGCAGATAAGGTCTCTTGTATCACATTATGTAACATTCCAGTGAAATAGTATTGAAGTTCCATGCAGGATCTTTTAAGGGGAAGACAAAGAATGCAGATCCTTGTATTTAGTGAGAAATTTTTTACCCACATATGCTCTTTTACTATCTGGTGGTATAAATATTGCTGCTCTACTCAGTTTGATTAGAGATACTGTTGTTTAACTCATTAGAAATGAATGCTTTATATTATGTCTCAAATTTTAGTACAGAGTATTAGAGATAAGCAGCATCCGCTACTTGTTTGACTTCTTGGTCTGTCAAAGGCCAAGCATAACTTGGAATGGTAGAAATGCCACTGTTCAGAGATAGTTCCATCAGGAAAGATATTTTTTACCTTGGTCAACAAATTTTTCCTGCTGAAAGATATTCAGAATGGGAAGAAGAAACTGTTTTGTTTTTGCTCAAGGCATGCCAGCATGAATATGGGGGGGGGGAAATCTAAAATAAATCTACTTTAGAAGAAGAAAACATTATGTATATGAGTAAAATTGTCAGTCATTCGTTTATTATGTCTGCCAAAAAGGTTAGTGTATTTGGCTGCTCCAACTATTTATGTTGGGTCAGTTGCCTAGTTGTTTTTTCAAGGAGAACCAGAAAAAATAAAGTGGTTTTATACATAAATCTGAGACTAGAAACAGGAAGAATTACTAACTAAATAAGTGCTTTTAAAAGCTGTCAGTGAGAAAGTTGAAGGCTTATTTTATTAGTCTAGGCAAAATGAGATGTTCTCTAAATATTTCTTAATTAAAGAAAAGGGACAGCTCTGGAGAAGATAAGTGGTAGACAAATTAATCTGCATTGTGCTTCACTGCTAAGCTCCTCTCCTGTCTTCTTGAGTACTGTATGCTAACACATACAAATGTCTGCAAATAGAAAGGTGAGAGCTTGAAAGTGCCACCAATTTTTTCTGTTACATTGTTTCTACTTTATCAAGTAATCTTATCCACAATTTAGATCAGAGAGAAAATATACCATAGATTTGTGGCAAGGAATAAAAGACCAGAATGGCTTTTTTACAAGGTGGTAAGTGTTTTCCATATTTGGGGGATTTTAAAGCCAACTAGCTTTGGATGTGAAATTGATACTGAGGGGTCTTGTGAACTCTGATGGACCAAACTTTGACTTCATCTCTCACTCCTGGGCTCCACAGGAAGTTTTGAAACTTAGGTTAAGATATACAGAATTAGCTGATTTGCATCTGTCCCAGCTGTAGCTGGACTACACGAGAATGCAAAATCTTGGTGTACCAGCTTCTGCTGAAACTTAGAACAATGACAGAACTATGACTGCTTAGATAATTCAAGAATATTTATATTTGATCATTTAGACAAGTACTCAGACATCTAAATTATAATCCCAAACTTTTTGCTTATATGGTGAGGAAAATATTACATAAAAGAGCAGCTACTGGCACCTTGGTGCTATGCTGAAACCCACTTCCCTAGAGCTAACCATACTTTATTTTGATGTGTTTTGTAGTAGAGAGGATCTTTAATTAGGTCCCTAAGTAACCAGTATGAATTCCACCTTCTATGACAGATAATTGTGAGAGTTTATACCCATAAAAGTGTTAGAGTTACCAGCACAAGGAGGACTTACTACACAGGTGAAAGGCCTGAACATTTAGTTCATCCTGATAGGTTTGCTGCACTCACTGACTGGGAACAAAGTGTAGTGCATGTCATACAAACAGATTTCTGGTTTCAGTAATTTCTTGGTTTGTCAGTTGTTGACCTAAGACTAAAGATAAGTCAAATACTATGTTTTTATATTTTAATTGTCCTTTGTTTTTAGTAAATGAAAAACATTTAGAAAATAAAGGAGTTATTGGAAATACTTTCCAAATCTGGACAGGCTCTGGGAGTCCCAAAAATTCACAGGCAAATTGTGACTTTCCCAGAAGTGATATCAATTAGGAAAACAGAGCAATTGTTGGAAGAATGTGAAGGTTATCATGCAAAGCATGTTTATATGGTTTAAGTGAGAGGAAATGATGGCAGCTCCCAGAGTTGTGGGGGAGCTTCCTCTTCAGAATATCCTGACTTTCATTTCCCTTGCTTAAAGCCACATTAGTCCTGATCATTGTCTGAAGAATCATGAATATTGTTAATGCATAAAGATAAATCCAAAAGAAATACTCCACAAGATGAATATATGTATGGCCATATAATATAATTTTATTAAATAAAATGCCATTTACTTTTTTGTCTCTGTATTTGTCACCTCATTCTTAAAATTATATTTCTTTCACTATCATATTTTCAAATATTTTCATTTTATTTTCCCTTTTTCTTTGTCTTTCTGATTAAATGTATATTATTCCTAGTCCTGTCATTTTTCTTTGAAGACCCAGTTCATGATCATTGCTAGTTTCTACACCAGCTATTCTGAGAAAATTCATGAGAAGTCACACCTTCTAAGGTAGAGAAAGTTCACATCAATTGCAACCAGCTCAGGAATTGGTCCTAATAGCTACACCAGCTCACCACTATTCCCTGTTGTCTTCAAAGTAAAGCTTAACTTTCAGTTTTACATTATTAAACTGCTTTGGTTGGCTTTATCTGAACTGTTCCTTCTAGGTCTGGATGGTATTTCACCACCTTCCTGAGCTGGCAGATACACAACAGCATGAGCACTTAAAGAATATTTTCTTTTGCACTAATATAAATAAATAAAGTATGTTCTTCAAAGTCTGCAAAGTTATTTGATCAGCATATCCTTTAATATCAAGAAAACATGCTGTCAGGATGATTATTTGTCACTTGCCCTCTGTGTTGTGGCTGGTCTACAGTAGATCCAATTGTACAATAGGCAACACTCAAAACTCTGCTTAGAAATAAATTCCAGAAGTCCAGATAGATCAGAAATGTAGATATCTGAGAGCACAGAAAACAAATTCTGCTTATCCAGATATAGATAAATATTCCAATGTAAATTTCAAAATGTTTCTGTGTTTTAATGGTACTGGCTTATCAATCAGTAAAAAACTCCCTGGCCCTTTCATTCTAGCACTCATTCCTACCATTACCCATACCCATACAAAAAAGACCTTTCAGTTTTCTCCAAAGTGTACTTGTGCCAAAGGAAGTCAGAGGAATAACTTAATTATTCTGCAACCTATTCTGCAAAATAGGAGAGAGATTGTAGTACTCATTTGTTCCCTAGTACTTAGTAAAGTACTTAGTAAAAAAAAATGTACTTAGTAAAAAAAATTGTACTTAGTAAAGTGGTAAATACTTTGTTGTTTTAAATGGAGTTGTATAAACCTTGATGAACTGAAGGCACCCAAGTGTCCCACATAAGCCTGTTCTCAGATTTCTTGGCTTTATCATAAATTAGCAAGAGTCTTAAGCATTAGATCCAGGAATCTCAAATAAGGTGAAAATTTGAACTTTCACATAAATGCTTTTTCCAGCTGCCTTTTTTTTTTTGGCCAGGAAAAGCTCAGAAGTGCAAAATCAAAAAGCTTGATAGTCATAAAGCCAGTAAAACGTCCTAGACTTATTATCATTTGAGAACAAATTAACAGCTATTTTTTGAAATGTACAATTTTCAAAAGAGCAATATGAATATATTCTCACATATTTTTGCTGAATAATGTTGGTTTAATCTTTCAGAAAATGCTGCTGCAGCATTTATTTCTTTGTTATAGATGTGAGATGATGGGACCTGAAGTCTTCCCCTGAAAACAAATGTTTACAAATATTCAAGTCCATAAATCTGTAGGAGAAACAAAATGCAGAAAATTCTTGTTAATGCAGTACATTTTCTGGTAATTTTATAGTCTAATTTTCAGTGGTTCCCTACAGAATGAATGCAGTTCAGAAGGCAATTCTATAAAGTACTTTGTGGATAACTATTATCGGCTAATTATTAGAAATTGCATGTTGTTGTTAATTGCATAAATAAATTGTTTTATCTGAAAGCCATTAAAAAAATGTTGGGTCTTTGAAGCATATATGGTTTTGATGTTCCTGTATAAAACATTTAACTGTTTAGCTCTAAAATAATGGCATGGTGCTTTAAACCATATTTTTTTTTACTCTAATGCATTGAAAGGGGAAAAGCCTCTGATTTTCAAAGAGCTTTTTTTGTGAAGTGTAGCCTGATGAACCTTACACTGAGAGGTAATAGAGAGGCTGGCGTTTTTAGAAAATACTGAAGCCATTTCCCTCCGTCTTTTTGAAATATAAAAATAAAATTATATTGAGGTATTTTCATTGACTTATTAAAATTTAGAGCAGAAGACGTATAGAAGATTGAAGAGATATGATGATATTGTGAATATTCAAATTTAAAAATGCATTATACTGTTTTTGTGAAGATGTTTTTGTAGGATTATTGTCAAATTTGTGGGGCTGGCCTTAACAAACTAGAACCTTTACCTGTTCTTATTTTAAATTTGTATGTAAAGGTATTTTTCCTAGCTAGACATGTTGATTATGATAATTTTTCTATGTCTGGGTAAAACCAAGATCTGTAAAAGTTGCTCTCTCTGAATTCCTTCAGCTTTGTAAAATCAAGAACAAACTGAGGTGTTAGGGCTGACTAGGTAGACTTTTTCCATGAAGTGTCATCTGAGTCAGAATCCTATATTGAATATCTAGTTGGAACAAGTAGGTTTTGTTTCTGTTTTGAAGTCAGTGCCAGTGGCACAGGAAGAAAATATGCTTTACCTAGGAAAGGGGCATTGCCATGGATAATGTCTTAGCATTTGTACTAATTTTTTGTACATTTTGGGATTATGCTTAGTACTGTAAGCAGGTGTCTTGTCCTAAGAAGAGTAATCTTGAGCAAGATATGAATGTCATTACACATGATGGATATTGCTAAAATGGTTATTTTGCACATAAGAAAATGGGACAAATATCTCACTTGCTTATAGACAGAATGACTAGTAATCCAGGACACGTGGAGAATAGGAATACAGGACAAGTGGGTACATGGGACAGAATGTTTCTTCTTGTAGCTGTCATGTGTATTAGTGCTGCAGCCAATTGTGAGAAATGGAACTTCTAATTTGAAATTCATCTCTTCCTAAAATATACATTATCATCTGTGCTTTCTATGATCCTTATAGACAAACTCAGGAAGTATGGCCTGGATGAGTGTACAATGAAGAGAATTGAGAAGTGGCTGAGTAGCATGTCCCTGGGGGCTGTAATCAGTGACACATGGTCTGGTCAGAGGCATATCACTGGATCTGAAGTGAGGGTGTCAAGGGGATGGACCCAGGCTCTTCTCTGTGGTGCCAAGCAATATGACAAGAGGCAATGGGCAGAAACTGATGCACAGGAAATTTGACCTGAATACGAGGAAGAACTTCTTTAATGTGTGTGTCACAGCCCTGGAACAGATCACCCAGAAGGTTGTGGATTCTCCCTCACTGGAGATATTCCTGAGCTGTCTGCATGCAATCATGTAAAATGTGCTCTGGGATGACCCTGCTTGAGCAGGGAGGCTGGACCAGATGACCCACTGTAGTCCCTTCCTATTTTACCCATTCTTGGATTCTGTGATTCTATGAGTCTGTGAGCTACAGCTTGTGGGCCATACCTAATTGAGGACAGCAGCTGAGAAGCTGCAGGACAGGGCTGCTTTTCAGACTCTTTCAGAAAATGACCTAGAGGTCCTGGTTGGCAGGTTGAATGTGAGTCAGTAGTGTGCAGTTGCTGCAAAGTCAACTACATAGTGAGCTGTATTAGCAAGAGAGCAACCTACAGGTTGAGGGAAGTGATCCTTCCTCTCACTGTGGCATTTGGGTCCAGTTTGTGACTGGCTTCACGTTCACATGTGGGTGCTCAGGTGAGCAGAAGACATGCCCTGTGAGAAGAATTGGGAGAAATTAGTTTATTCAGCATTAGTAAGAGGAGCAGATGGAGGATCATTTTGCTGTCTACAGCTGCTTAATTGGAGGGCAGAAAGAAGAGAGAGATAAACCTTTCTAGGAGGCATACACTGATAGGACAAGATAAAATATTGACATACTGAAACTAGAGAAATTCTGAATAAGGATCAGAAAGAGTTCCTTCACCATGAGGGTGATCAAACACTGGCACAAGTATCCAACAGAGGCTGTGCAATCTCCATCCTCAACAATACTCAAAGCTTGTCTGGACAATGTTCTTCATGACGTGATCTAACTAAATATGCTTTAAGATAGAGTTGGAATAGAGATTTCCAAATGTCCCTCACAACTAAAAGTTTTCAATTCCATGCTAGAAAACTGAGTCTAGTTTTATATTTGTTTCTACACTATCAAAAATGTATAGGCTTTTTTTGAGATAATTAGTTACCATTTAGTAGTTAATCAGCCAGCAATATTACCTTTAAAACTGGGTGGATTTTAGAGGTATAGAATTGTTTCCTGGCATGTCCCTTGGTGGGAGAAGGGAAAAGCGGAGAGCAAAAAATATTTAAAAATGAAATAGCATGACTAAATGCAGTAGCATTCAGAAAGTACCACTGAACAGAAATCAGTCAGTGGTGACTGCTGATACTTTCTCCCAAGTTGCTTCCTGGTGTCCTCTGTGCTGATTCTTATGTAAGTCACAGTGAACCCATTAAAATTTATGAGTATTTGTAGAACATAACATAAAAAGTCATATTACAATTGATGTAATCTACTGCTATCTGGGAATTTTCATAAACTATTACAGTATAATGGTGCCTGCTAGCACTGCTATAATTAATTTAAGATAGCATTTCCACTAAACCCCCTTATTTTCCAGAGCTTATGCATCTTATAAAAATTCCTCCCAGGCTGAAACTGGGTACACAAGGTCTTGGCTGTGAAATTAATTATTCACAAAACATTAACAGAAGAAAATATGATCATTTCTTATGACATTTTAAAATGGGCATTGTTTTACTAAAATAAATGCAGCAAGTGGAAGCTGGAAGTGACAAATGGCTGCTAGCTTTAGCAGGAAGGGGTAAAAAAGTGTCAACAGTGATACTCAGTGTTCACAAGGAGATTAAAACATCTGTGGATCACACCTTCTTTTCTCTAGGTATCCAACTTTAACAAAATTTCACATTTTAAACCAATGTTTTGATTTACTGTGTCCTCCTTTTATGCTTAATAAAAATGTGCCTATGGATTTTTCTTTAGCATATAATAATAGTCTAAGAGAAATGTTGTTAATGTTTCAAAACCAATTTTCTTTTCTTGATCTTTATTTTCTTTCTTGAAAGTCCTGATACCAAATAATTAAGAATCAAGTAGACATTTTACAGGAAAAATGAAACTTTATAGTCCTTTTAGGAAAAATAACAAATCTCACCAATAATTCTGTTACAGTAACTGAAGATAGAAATGTTGTATTGGAGGAACACCAAATATTGACAAGTAGACTGTCGTTTTGAAAAAAAATCTCTTCATATGGTCCCTGCCAGCAGCATGTAACACCCTTCCAGCTTCAGCCTCTTCCAGTTAGTAAATGACCTTTGTTACTTTCACATTAATGAGGATTCTCAGACCCCAAATTTTAACCAGTTTGTCTCTCCACATCCGGTCCGTTGCTTTTGGCATTGATGCCGCTCATAGCTATTCTATATTATGGATGACAAGAAGAAACCATGGAGAGAAATTCTTTGCCCAGCTCATGGGTGAAGTGTCACGGGGTGTTCACAGATGAGCATGGGTGAGGATGAGTTAACATGGAAAGGAGCAATGGCTGTTGCTGAAAACACGATTTGCCTTCTTTTAAGAAGTCTGGGTTTGGAGATTCATTGCTCAGTGAGACAGGAGACAGTGAACTTGCAAGACAACAAAAGGCAATTGGAAAATAAAGGCAAAGGAAAAGGCTGATTATGTTGAATGCTTTTAATGTTAATTCTAGATTACAGCTAGTTGTCCATGGGCAAAATGAAGTAACTTGCATATTTGGAGTCTAAGCAAGTATCAGTTATGTTTAGCATGAGAAACCATGGTTCTTCAACTGATTTCACTGTGAAAAAAAGAGTTATACATCATTCTACCATCTCCCTTTATTTCAAGGAGCAACAAACAACACTCACATCTAAATAGAAGTACAGAATGAGGTGGATAGCTACTACGTGGATTTATACTAAAATATAATCCCTATTTCCTTTTCAACACACATGGGGTCATAAAAAAAAAGAGTCTGGAAATTTCCCTAGGATTGGGAATCTGTCCCATCTCTCATCCCCAAGGCAGAATCAACAATACATAAACCCTTCCTGACAGTATTTTTCCCACTTGCATTTAAAAACAATGCAGTGACAGATAAAACCACTATCTTCCTAGAAATCCCACCTGGGTGCTGTCTTAGCATTTCACTACCTTACCGTTGTGAGGTATTCTTAATGCTTAGCTTAACTCTTCCTCATTTCAGTTTAGCCATACAAGTGATCTTATTGGCAGTGAAAATGGCAAACAGTTTATTGCATTCCTCATTGTGGCAGGTTGTGGCACATTTGAAGAGGAGAACATCTCCAATCAGTATCCTCTTCTTAATTCCCAATCATCATGGGAGAAAGGATGTAGCAGCAACATGAAGAAGTAGCTAAGGGCCATTCCATTTGTGGCACAATTTCATGCTGCTTATAAGTGACCGTGAAACCACAACTGAGGAAATCACAGATATTCAAATTCATCCAAGTGGAATACATATTATAGACAAGAGAAAGACAGAAACTGGATCTGCAAGTAAGTGAAAACAAATGTCTAACTACAGAACATGTCCTAAAACAGCTGTAATTTTCCAGGTGAGTACCTAATTCTGCATGAAGCCCCAGTTCTGCTCAAGAGATATCAAGAAGTAGGAGCGTCCTCAATATTTTTAAATAGTCTCAGTAGGTGATGAGTATGTTAATGCCATATCTTTTTATTTAATGCATCACTGTTAAACAACCAAAACAAAATAACTATTTACATCTCACATGCTTTTGATTCAACTTCTTTATTACAGTTCTTTCTTGCAGAAAAAGTTGAAAAAAGTTATAATTAAGCTTCCGTGATAGCTCACCTAGGAGACTTTGAAATGTTCTTTCACAAGACTTTTCCTCCAATAAATCTTGGTCTCATATCAATTGATGGAAAGTGATCCATAGTGGGAAGGGAAGGAGGGGGACCTCAAGAAAACTGATTTAAAATGAGAGTGTAGCTATGCAGATGACGATTTAAAGTTTTTCTAAATTAATCCGCCTTATCAGGAACTTCTCAGAATCCCCTAGAACGTTATTGGCAGGTCATGACCACTGACATCTCTCATTCTGTGTTGCTCTTGTGTAATTGCCTTGTTTCACTGCTTCAGCTTTGGTTGGAAGGCGTTAAAAAATTTAGCAAGTACTGCTACATAATCTTTACTTGGTATCTACTTGCTTTCAAGAGTACAGTGATCTCCTATTTCCTGCCTGGAACTTTTTAATTTTGCACCTGGCTTGTGAAACAGATTCCTAGGCAGCCTTAATTATTTAACAAAAACACTGACTTGGCATTCTGCAACATCAGGGTCTTTTGTTAAATAAAATGTAACTGAGTAAACATGAGACTCTCATCCTAAGTCTTCCTCAGTTCCCTTATGAAAGAGGAGAATAAATATATTGACCTTTCCTGCCTCCAGTACAAGCACTGAATAGTTTGTTTCTAAATTTTCTTTTTTGTAATGAAGGAAATTTTACAATACATGGCCTGATAAGTCAATAAACTGAGGCTTCTTTTTAATTTATTGGCAAACACCAACATTTCTTCCAATACATTGGAGGCTATATGGATATCCTGCTATGCACAAAGTTTATGGCAAGTTCTTTTGCTTTGGAAACTAGGTTCCCTTTTGTAGACATTTCCATTTAATAATTATATCACTTCCCTTCAGCTTGTATTAAATATTTCACAACCAATATGGAACTTGAGAATGATATTTAAATTGGAGCAAGTAGAAATGGAAACTATTAGCTACAAAATTCAGGGAGAAATGAATTCATTTTTAATCAGGAAAAAATAATCACATTTCTGTAATTTCAATTAATTCTAAAATATTATAGGTAGGCCTATAATATTTTAGTAGTCTTGCTGATTACTAGGGAATATTTTGTGCTTTCAGTACCAAAGCTCCTTGTTCATAGTTATGTGTTTCCTCAAGCTGGAACTTTTTTCTAGAACAGATGAAGAAAATTACTATAGGATTGTATTAAGTAAAGCTAGAGCATTAAAGGCTATTTTGCTTCCTGTGTCTGAGAATAGGTCTGGGCAGCAGAAATGAGGCCAGAGCTTGCCTCTTCTGTGCCCTCAACTGTCCAGCTGCTCGACCTAAACAAGCACAGGAATGGAAAAGGTAGACCAGGGAGGAGACCCACCAGGAGGGAAGCTGCCAGGGAGGATGTTATAATGACTTGCTGACAAGGGGGAGGTAGAGATCATGACTGAGAGCAGAGCAAGGATGAGGCAAACAGCATCTTTCCTGTCTCCTCATTTGCTTTTTTAATGGAAGGCTGTTGGGACAGGGAAAGAAAAGGGAGGTGTGAATACAGTTATGATTTTGGTTTTTGGTGCAGTCACACAGAGCACAACAATGATCCTTTGCAGAGCTGTCACAATAATGTAAAAAAATTAAATGTAGACAATATATCTATAACAGTATATATAAAATAAGGGATCCTAGGGGTAAGTAATTAATTTAAGCCACTTATCTTGCTTACTAGTAAATTGCAGGAGTATTTTGTCCTCATTTTCTTCTCTCTGCAATCCTAGCTCTATCCTCTGTAATGATCTCCCTGCTGTTTTGGCTCTGGCTGCTCTTAACCACATAAAAGGTTGTGTTTCTTTCTCCTATCAGTACTATCCCAAGGTACAGCAACTGGTATCAGGAGGGGTAAACTACTGACTTTTTCTCTTGCATGTATTTCGGTTGTACAAGATAGCATTACATCTCCCTCATCATCTAGCCTAGAATTTTCTCAAGCTGCAGTATTTTTAATTCTGAGTATTTTAAATCTAGAGTTAAATGGAGAAGGCCACTTTGATTTTTTTGGAACCCTGATATTACTTTATTAATCATTAATCACCAAAAATCAAATAAATAAGTGGTCATTTAAAAAAAAAAATCAAGCTACAAGCCTTGGACAGGTAAACTGTCAGTGATTCCTTTCTATAAGCATATGTGTGTCTAGGTAAGGCTAGGTGGGGAAATGTTCTCAATGATACCTGTTCCATAAAATGGTGCATTCTGTGGCTTAACAGAGATTTGCTGAAGGAATGTCAAGTTTTCTGACTTGTGGAAAACATTGTGGTCACGTCTTGCCAAACACACTGATAAAAATCAGCTCTTGTATTTCTTTATTTCAGGACAAGACTCTTTAGGGATTGCTGGATTGAGAAATGACAGATGTTTCAGCTCTTGCAGTTGTTGAAGAAGGATTGAACAGGAGAATTAAAAATAATATTTAAGTGCCTAAAGAGAGGTTGGCAAACAGAATGTGATCTTTTATATAAAGTCTTCTCTAGCAGGAGATGAAGAGATTTGTTTGCCAATGTAATAAACTAGTAAATGAACAGGACTCTGTTCCTGTCAAATGAAGCTGGAAGATTGGTTAGTTCAAGTGGAGATACTTAGATTTTTATCCCAACATTCAAATTGTGTTTTGCTAAACCATCACACATGAAATGTGCAATGTGCAAAGCCAGTGAATTTTCCCCAAGAAGGGTTGTATTTGAACCTCATGTCAAATTAAACTTTATGATGGCTGTTCATGATTTTATTAATGTTTCTAATATAGTAAGTTTATAAATCAAAATGTTGGGTGATAAAGAAGACAAATTAAGTTAGTTAAATTTTTAGGAAGATTTTGTGCTATAAGGTTCAGAGCTGGATAAGGCACGTGGGTGGCACAAGGCAATAGTCTATCCCATTGATCCACTCTTTTGACAGGTGGTAGATGTCCAGGTTAAGCTATTGCCTAATTGCTATTGACACACTGTGGATAGGGAATGAGCAGATGCACTCTCCAGGCAGAGGGATCCATGGGCTGGAACAGACACAACAGAACCCTCTCAAAAAAATCTTACAGATGACAATGCTTCAGCTGCAATTTGTGTTATTCTGTTTATTATTTATTTTAAGTCTAAATCCTGGGAAGAGTTGGAATGTGCTGTTATACACAGTATGTACATCACCTTTTTGGGGTGTAATGAATACACATTGTCAGAGAGGCTGGGTAAAATGATATGACTTCCAAAGAGAGGTGACTTTTTCTTGCAGGCACACTTTTGAAACTAACTGAGGCATATCCAGGGGGCAGAAGTGTGGTGATGTTGTTGCCTCTGGGATTATTTTTCCTTTCCCTCTTTCCTCTCTTTCTCTCTCTCTTTTTTTCTTTTTTGTTTTCAGTTTCTTGAAATAAATAAATAACAAGGAGGATATCTGACATTTAAAAAAAGTTGTAAATTTAAAACAACCTCTCTCCATAATGAATTGTCAGTTACTTATTGATTTTTTTTTTTACCTACACAGTCTGTAAACATTTCAGATTAAGTGTGTCTTGCCATGCTGGTCCCGTGCTCGAAGGTAGTGTTACCAAAACCCCCTCCAAAGCCACACACAAGGGCCACTGCTGAGGTGTTTTTGTGTGTGAGGAGGCTGCCACCAGCTCTCCTCCATATGACACCCAGTAGTGCTGTGCGTACGGAAGCAGGAAGAGAGCAAGGGAGCTCCAAATCTGTTTCCTTTGCTCTTCTTCACTGCATTAGCTTATCATTTTCTGTCATTTTTGCCCTTTCCATCTTGCCTGTACCCAAGAGGTCAGCATGTGAAAAGCACTATATAGTGTAAACATCGCTGTGAAATAGCTAATTTGCCACAGTGGCAGGGGGTCTCATTGCTACTCCTCTACCTCTTTTTTCTTTCAAACATTTGACAGCACTTCCTCCTCCTGCCACCTCCTGACCTGAATCAGGGACACAACGTGTGATCATTTGTTCATCAATTATGTAACATCAGCAGGACAGGAGGTTTTCTGGGCTCTGGATCCCCCCGCCCTTTTCCCCAAACCGTTCTTCTCTTCTAAAACTTTACCATAACCCAAGGAAAAATAACATTGACACAAATCAAGCCGTGCCCAAAGACCATATGAGCAAACTGAATGCAGACAGTGGGAATGAGAGGTAGTAAACAGAAGGGTACGGATGTTTGTGGTTTTAACCTTTTTTTTTTTTATGGTGTGTGAGTGCTGATTCCCATGTACTGTCTGCACTGAGTCAGTGCAAATTCTCCGTGCCAGTTCTTAGCCCTCTAGTGCCTGAGTTTTGTCACATCCACAGTTTTCTTTCTTTCTCCTGTAGCTTTTATGTGACCCCCGAGCTCATAATATTCCACACGCTGAGTGTCAGCTGAGTCCAAACAAAGAGACCTTTCTACTCTGGCAGAAATTCGTTAAAGTCTCCGGCATCAGAATTTACGGCAGCTTTCTTTTGAAATGCTTGACATTTCCTCACAATTTCTTAGATATACTTGGTGGGTAAAGTGCGTCATCTTTGTTTGAATTTATCACACATAATAAGCCATTTTCTCCCAGTTTAATGTCATCCCCTCGGTAACCAGGAGGTCGGAGGCAACAACGCAAAAACAGCAAATTTGTCAATGGAATGTGTAAAGCTTAGTATAAATTTATCTTGTCCTAATCCCTTGGCCCCTTTTCATACCATGATTTTTCATATGCATATGAGAATTTTCAGAGTATTGGTTTCTCACACATTTCACTGCCTGTGGACAGAGCTGAAATACAGGCTGAGCTGTCAACTTCCATCAAGGCAAATTAAAAAAAAAAAAAGGTTCCATACAGTAAACTGTGTTTCACCCTCCCAACCTCCATGCTCTTTGAAGCTGAACACTGTTCCCTCTATATTTTTCTACTTGCACAGAACTCGTCAAATTCTCTGCAGAAATAAAATTAAATAAATGCAACTAATTGATAACTTTTTTCCTTCATGAGCTGAATTGAGTTTCACTGAGGCCCAGAAGTCCTGTTTTTAACAATTCTATTTAAACAGAATGGAAGAAAGAAAGAATGAGAGAGAAAAAAGAATCTCAGTTTATGCTTCAGGTCATCCACGCAGACTTCAGATGGCAGTAAAACTCACAGAACAATTCTCTTTTCCTGGGTGCTCTCTGCCTGCACCTAGCCATTGCTGTGACATTTCAAAGTGAAGATCTGCTGTTGCAGAGGTTACCTAACTGTTTATTCTTAAAATAACTTTGAAACTTCAGGCTTGCTTCTTCTTAGAAATTGGGAAAAGGTCAGTACATTTATTAAAGGGATAAATAGCTGATGTTAACTCTTAAAACAAGGTATCCCTGAAGACATTTACTGTAACCAGGAGTTACACTGGATTTTATTAGACCAATTTTGTGTGTTAAAGGAATCCTGTGATACTCCTATGGTTCCAGGTTTAATGTGATTTTTCAAGAGGATTCCACATGAGAGGGAATAAACAGAAACAATTCCATTAATATTTCCTTAATTTATTAACTTGGAAAAAAATGAATCACAATTTTGACCAAAATATAAAAGAAACAGACATAGTGATTTATTTGCTATTAATTTATATATATTCTATATATAATGCTCACGAAAAGCTGATGGTGAAACAAACCAAAACACAATAGTAAAGCTATCCATTCCAGGTTAATTAAATAAAGTTTTCCAATCTACCTGAGGGCTTCACCAACGTAAGTTCTTAAATGCGAATTTATCAATTTGGAGTCCAAAAGTAGCAGCAAAGCAGAAACATATGCCCCAAACATCTACATCAGGTATGTTAATAATCTTATTTTACAAGCTGAATGTGATGGACCAAACATTTTCAGGGGTGGTAGGGTTTTTTTCAGTTTTAGATTTTGTATGGGCAGTATCCTGTTAAATGGATGATAGGTAATAATGCCAAGTAACTTTACAGTCTTAACCGCAATGTGATAGATGGACATTCTCTGCTACATAACTATTAGACCCCAAATATCTTTTGGGTAATCAAATGTTATTTATTATATGCTTTCTGGTGGGAGCAGCACAGCAGGAATGGTTCAGTGTCATTTCCTAAGAAACGGTGAGGTTTGCGAGGGTCTGAGACAGACAAACTGTGTCCTGCTTCTCTGCTCATTTCCAGTCTCTTAACTACGAGCACAAAATCTTGTCAGCACAGTAATATTTCTGTTCATGGTTTGCTCTAGAGCTAAGGGAGATAAAAAAGCACAACAGCTTAATAGGAAGGAAAAGTTGGCTGAGGAATCACAGGACTCATTGCTTTGGATTCTTGCTGACACTTCTTGCCATTAATTTCTTCTGTGACGCAGCTCATCCAGCTCCCCTTTTTACTCTTGCAACACAGGTTGTGATATTTAAAGCGAATGAAAAGAACCATTTATTTACACAGTGTTTAGACATCATGGTGTTTGGTGTCAGTGCAGGTCTCAGACAATTTACTGGAACAGGCTGGAGAAGACTGCAGCTTGTTTAGACTGCCATCATTGGTGACTTCGTAATCAAAACAAGTGATAGTCAAATTCAGGACGTTCATTCCCCCATCACAGGGGATCAAAGATTTGCCCTGAGAATCAGAAATTAAGCCATGCCATTGGAAGTACTCAACAAGTAGTCAAGTAACCCAAAAGATTTTCATCCTATCCTGCAGCACAGGCACTTTGCTTTGCTGGAAGCAATACTAGGAAAAACTGACAATCTCATCTGTTCTGGCAAGTCTCATATTGTTATTAAGAGTCAGGACACAGATCGCTGTTTGGGAGCTAGGTTCTGTCTGGTGTTTTTGTTACTTACTTCCTTACAAAAGGTTTGTTATAGCTGATAGGAAAAAAAGATATTTAGTGCAATTTCACTGGATGCTTTAAATATATTTTTAAAAGAGGAACACTTCCTTTTTCTAAATACTTCTGACCAAAATCTCCAAAAGGACCATCAGAATTTATTTTTTTCTTTTTTCTGGGGTGGGTGGGCGAAGTTAGTGATATGGAACATGTAGTGCATTTTTTTGGTTTCTTAAAACATAGTTCTATATGGTCCTGAGCTACTACCTGATTTACTCTTTTGTCAAACTATTATATAAAGATATAAATCAAGCTAGAACTGACAAAGCACCTAATTTTCTATTTTCGTAGTAGTCTTTTTTTCTAATAGAATGAGCATATTTAATCAACTAACACTGTTTATGTGGATAAATATATCTGGTATTACAACAGGCAGCATACAGTTGTTCATATTTCAAGCCAACATTTTAGCAGTGGTTAATACTCTGAAAAACTCTTTTCTATCCATGGCCTTGTGATCTTACACAACAACTGGTCTTAATGATCCTTTGAAGACATGCAGAAATCCAGGGTAAGCTAACTGACTTGCATTAGGTAAATTTAGTAGGAGACTGGCAAGAAACTGGGATGAAGGATTGGGGGTCCATTGATGACTTTCCAGTGTATATTTTAGTAATGGCTGGTTTTTTTGAGATTATACTGAATAGTGTTTTCCAGGTAGCAGTGATAACTGAGGATACTTAGTGCTATGCAGACCTTTGTTCCCTTGTTTTCTGTGTGTTCAACCTGCTCAGGCTTGGTTTTCTGGGTTTTTTTCTCCTCAGAAACTTGTGGCAGAAGACCAAATACATCACTGCATTGTATTGTGTGGTCATTCTTACATAGCTGATGGCCCTGTTATTGCAGTAGAACAGAAATGTAACAAGTGGAAAAACACTCTAGTTATATTCTGTTAGTTTTGACTGCATTTGAGTTCTTACTGAATGATTTTCAGACACAAAACTGAATTTGAAACATCACCGATGCCTCCATCACACAGAATTAGCTTTGGAAAACATATGACTGATTGGGTGTCAAGAAGGTCAAATATAGGGTTGCTATGAAGAAATGTGTCTTGACCTCATGCCACATCTCAGCTCTTGTCAAGTTCTCTGCACAGTTAAAGTCCTTTTCAAAGCCTCAAATATCTTTTCCTTCCTCTGGTGTCTTACTGAATGTAGAATTTTCTCTAGTAAGTTCCTCATGGCTCTGTCATTCTGTAGCTCTGTTACTCATCATGTACACAAGCAGGGTCCTAAATCTGTGGCCGTTATACTAAAATTGATTTCTCAGTAAAGATAGGAGCTGTTGTATTCCACCCACATAGAAGAGAGATTTCTGCACATAAAGTGAGAATGTGCTATCCCAGAAATAAGTATTTACCTTCTATTCAAGTCATTCTGTGGCCAGTGAAAAGATAGCCACTTCCTCCTGGAGGACTGCTTCAACTGAGCAGTCTGAGGCAAATTAATTCTAAATATTCAACTTAGATTTTGGGTTTTCTAAACCACGTAGTCTACTTCTGCATGCATACAATTTTCAAAATGTCTTATATGTTTATATCATTTCCCCTGCTACAATTTAATGTGCATACTGTAGTTGCAAAGGAGTAGGTGAAATTAGATGCACTGTGGTGATTACCTGAAGAAAATATAATGGAGACAAATGCTGTGGTAAAGTATTAGTCTAGTATTAGTGAAAAATCACCAAAGACAAGTTACTCTGAGGTTAACTTGAAAGATAAAAGTTTTCTTGAGATTAAAATAATATAACTTACACTGAGAAACTTAAGAATTGAGTCCACTTATTTCATCAAAACAGAAGTTGAGAGGTGATTTGGTTCCAGAGTACAAGATGAAGGAGAAGAAAGACAAAAAATCTAGTTCTTTAACTGAATGAAGAAATTCATGACAAAAAACCACAAAAAACTAATGGATGGAAGCTAATTAAAAAGACAATTTTGAATAAAAGATATGGCATGCATTAATAAGAGTAAAATGATTAAAGGATGGAACTAGCAGTGGAAAACCTGGATTTTCCATCTTTTGATTCCTCCAGATAAATACTAATTTCTTCTCTGTAAATATGCATTTGTCAAACACATATTACTGCACTTAATACAGTGGTAATTCAGTGTAATCTATTATCTGTGAGATATATAAGAATATATTCAAACCTCAGACTCAGAGTATTCATTGTGTATCATTTCAGAAATTAAAAGGTAGAAGAAAAACCACAAATACACATACTGTCCTGTCCTTTTATTTTGACAATGATGCAAGTACAAAGTATATACTTGTGCAGTGTTTACTTGATGATAATTCTGCAAGCATGTGGTATCCTAGTTTTGGTGTCTTTTTACAAATGAGAGAAATTACTCTGCACCTGATCGAGGGCTTACTTGAGAAGCTGTGACCTGGTCTAAGTTAGGAGTTTATGGTGTGACCTGAAACTGGGCAGGTTTTCTATTGTTTAAGTTTTAGATATTTTGTGGAATTCTGGCTTAAACCAAGCATGAAGTTAGCTCTGCAAAGATCCTAAAAGGGAACTTGATTAGTTAACTGATAGGTCCTTATTGTTAAGGGCCTACTTTTATAATTTTCTTATATTACTGAATTTATGAATGGCAGGCATTAAGGAGCTCAGTAATCTAGCAGAAAAGGATTTAGAATCATCCAATGGCTGGAAGATGAGACCAGTAAATTTGAATATGAAATAAAGCATAATGCCAGTGAAGATTAGCATGTCCAAATGAGGGCAAGAAAGTTGGTGAAGTGCCTGGAGACTTAGTAGAGCTGCATTAACGGCTGATGATCTTAGGGGTCCTTTCCAACCTTAATGATACTATGAATCTACAGCGTGTTTGCCCACTGAAGGTGAATACCACTGGAGGTGGCATTTCACTACTTCTTGTCATTTTAGTATGTTGGGTTTAGGCAAGAGGAAGTTCTAAGGTTAATATAGGGACAGTAGAGTGAAATTTACTGCCCAGAGATAACAAGTCATACAGGATTATCTTATGATTCCTTTCAGCTGTAAAATCTTGGAATCTATCCCACACATTAAGACAATTTTGCTTTCCTCCCTTACCTGCCCTGTTCTACTTAGAAATGTCTTCACTACTTTATTCCATTCAGAGTACTTTGATCAAGGGGAGACATCCTAGGTAAAAAAGGAAATCTGACCTCCCAAGTTCTAAAGCAGCTGGCTGGTAACATGTGAGAAGTGACAGTAGAGGAGAAGAAAAGACACTAAAAATTTGATTTCATGAACTTCAGATTTATAGTAGCAAGAAGTCAGAAGTAATTATATATTAGTCTGCATCTATTACTAAATCCTGTAAGTGACAGTCAACCCAGAAAATATGCTGCCATCTTTAGTAAATGAAATTAAAACAGAAACTGAAATAAGATACTGAAAATAATCAACGAGATCATGCTGTCATACAAGTTATAATAATGGTACCTTTCATTCTTCTCTGGGGTGCTGTCTTTTCCTTCTCTTCAGCATATGTGCCCCAGAACAGAGATCTTGCATCAATATAACAGTAATGCTGTTGAACCCAGAACGTATGATTAAGTGATTCACCTGCTAATGTTGTCAGCTGGACCTCTCATAAATATCTCCTTCTCTTTAGGGACATTGCCTTCTGGAGAAGAATACAGTTAATTAATAGATTAATAAAGAGAGAGGGGGGGAAAAAAGGAGGTTGGGATCATGTCTTTTGTGTTTAATAGAGAGTCTTTGCATAAAAATTACTGTATTTTGTTCACCGTTTTTCCCATACTACAAATCTTCATTTTGGAGATACACCTTCCTGTTTACAAGATAAAAGATAGGCAGAGTGAAAAAATATATATTCATATCAGAAAGTGGAACAGTCATATTTTTCCTTGAATGTCTTAAAAGGGTGTCACCTCATAGTGAATCAGGTGACATCAGGCTGGTAACCTGTCACTAATGTGGTTCCATGAGGCTCTATCTTCAGCCTTGTGCTCTTCAGCTTCTTGATAAATGACTTGGACACAGGACTGGAAGGGATACTGAGCAATTTCACAGAAGATACAAAACTGGGAGGAGCTGTTGACTCTCTTGAAGGCAGAAACGCCCTGAAGAGAGACCTTGACAAATTAGAAAGATGGGCAGTCACTAACCATATGAAGTTCAACAAAGTGCTGGATACTGCACCTGGGATGGGACAACCCTGGTTGTAGATATGGACTGGGGAAGGAGATGCTGGAAAGTAGTGCTGTGGAAGGGAACCTGGGGTCCTGGTTGATGGCAAGGTGAATCAGAGTCAACAGTGCCCAGGCAGCCAGGAGGGCTGGGGGTCCATTCCAACTCAGCATATTCTCTGATTCTGTGATTCTGTAACTCAAGATGTGACCACCCTTAAAAACTAGGTATGGAAATTACACCTGGCTTTATGTCAAAGCTGCTTTAGGCTGGTGACTTTTTATTGCTATTGGTGGAGTTGGTTTCTCAATATCCTTTGACAGACATAAATCAGATTTTATAGGAAGCTCAGAAAAAGAATTACAGTAAAACATAGAATAACTTTCTATATGTTACTGCCAATTTTATCATGACTGTTTGCCAGGGACTTCTCCCTGTGAGTCACTGCCATCAGTTTACTTTTCACTGTCTCCAGAAATGTACGTGTTGTTATTTAGGTGTGACAAAGAGGGAGGGTGAATTTATCGGATAAATTCAATAGCACAGACTTCATCTGTAAGAGACAGAAAACACAGAAAACACAAATTAATGGATAAACAGAGGTTCATATAATCAAGTCATTGTATTCTTATAATTTCTACCATTTTTCCCTAGATATTTCTTCCTGATTCAAACCTACAGTCAAGTTGATAAATGAGGAAAAATGAGGAGTGAATGAAAGTTCTCTATATTAAATGGGTAAAGAAGCCATATTTTTATATGCAATGATTGAAATTACAGAATATTTTTCTACATGCCATGCACAGAGAAAGCTGAACTTCACAAAAACATGCCAAAGTTGCTGTCATATCCAAGTCTACAGAAAATTTTGTGTCAGAAAAAAAATTGTCAGCAAAAATCAAATTCTGATTTAAAAATAGTAGTAGCAGTATTAAAAATTTAGTTATTAACTACTAGTTAATCTAACTAGCAACAGAGTCTGCTTATTAGAAATGAAAGGAAAAAAAATGCATGTGCAGGGAGAGGTGTTCAGGTCCTCTGAAATCAGCAGCTCTTGTGTGAGAAGAGGCACACAGCCACCTTTCTTGACATATATCCTGTCCCCTATTGTCTGTTAGAAAAACAAAAATGAAATTAGAAAAAACCAACAACCCCAAATGATCATAAAAATGGCATGTTTTAAGTGCATGTGAAAGGCTGCTTGTACCTTGTGTCAACTTCCCCCCCACCTCTAAACACCCCCTTCAAGTCAGCAGCTGATGTGTGAACCTTTTTCAGCCTTGACATGCTGGATATATCAGAGACAGTTTGATGTATTTGCAATAAAAAGGGAACTGCAGCAAGCTTGGAACCAGTGAAATTTACTGTTGTGAAAATGATGGCATTTTGATCCCGTGCAAGCCTCTAGCCCCTGCCCCCGTCGTCCCAAACAGCAGAAAAACAGTTGCTGTATAAAGTTTATTGAGGCTGTGGAAAGCATCTGTAACTTCTGGGTGCTCTAGTTCCAGTCAGTCTTCTCTTTCTGAGAACCCCCAGTGACTCAACAGTAAACTACAGTAAGCCTAAAATGCAGGCTGCCCAGCAGTTTGGAGTGGTGTTGGCCACATATTTCTTCCAATAATTAGAAAGAAAAGCAAGATCTTTTCGAGGAAGAGTACAGATTTTGTTATAGATTTCCCCATATAAATATACAGTCATTTAAAATATATAAATATAGCAGGAACCTCTCTTTTTAAGATCACGTGTGGATAACAAATTCTGATAACAACAAATCAGAGGACTAGAGGTCCTTATAGCTTAATCTACAAAGGTCCCTCTTTGAAACTATGTTTGTTTTTAAATCAGATATCCACAGTTTGGTAAATCTTGAATCCTCCTTCACCATATCCATGAGGCGATTGCTATTAATCAAAGATTAAGATTTTGCAAAAAGAAAAAAAGTATCAGATTTGATGCCACTGATTAAGGCCAGATGCTGCGAGTTTTAATCCAGTTGAGTAGCACCTTAGGCCATTGGCCAGCAGGAATATAGGATGGAAATTCAGTTCAGGTTCTTAGGGATGATTCCTAATTTAGAGCCTGCAGTCTAGAGAAGGAATAGGAAACAATGAAGAAATAAATTACTATAAACATTTGATTAGTGTGTAAAATTTCTCTCTGGTGTCTACTGCGTTTTTTGCCTTCGGAAAAATGGGGGAAATGGCCAGAAAAAATAGTCTATATTTGCTTTCAAGAAATTTTACCAATATATTATCCATGACTAGTGGTTTTTTTCAAATACCTGCCCAACAAAGCTGGTCTGGATTCTGAGTGTGTTTTCTGCTTAAGCTGTATCTAGTGCACTTTCCACGTGAATGCTTCTTTTTCAGTGCTAAATTCAGTTGCAAAATCAGCAGAGCATATAATGCCTCCTTGGTCACCCAAAAAACAGAGGTGCAATTTCCACAAATACTTCCAAAGGGTTTTTCTGTATTTGTAGGCTATTAGATAAAGAGCTTCCAAGGTTCTGCTTGGTTTCTAATTTTAAATCATCCATATTCTCTGCAGCAGAAAACCAGCAGAAAAACATGAACCATCTAGTAAATCCAAATCAGCACTGAAACAGAAATGTCCAAACTAGGATAGGTTTAAGATAAGTTCGGGACATGCTGAACCTCAAGTGTCAACCTAGGCCATGCACAAGCCATAAATAAAAAAATAAAGAATAAAAAAAATAACAAAGTATCTTTTTGTTCTAGAAAAAAAAAATCCACTATTAGCACTCAATTGACCTCTATTTATTGAGCATTTTTTAAAAATTGTTACAGATAATGAGCTGGGAGCAAAAACTGGAGATCTCTCAGCTCACATCAGTGTAAAGTATCAGTGGCCTTTCAAAAAGGGAAAAAGAAATATCTGTATTTAAAAAGATTGAATAGAGTTTCAAATGAGTGCAGTGTCTTGAAATCCACAGCTGAGCATCAGCTGCTTTAGATCCCACTGCAGTTGATGTTTAAGGGCAAATAGTCAAACTATTCAGCTATTTTCAAACCAAGATTTGTTGTCCAAGGTAGTGCATGACTACATACCTTGCTTATACTGTTGTGCCGTCAGAATTACTACTACTTTCATACTTATACACTGTGTGTAGGACTTGAGGAGAAATATGGGGAGAGATACTGGTTTATTCAAATATTTGCATGAGTTACAGAACCACAGCAGGGTTTTTTCTGACCATCTTAGATGGCATTTTTCCTTTTACTATGCATCCTGAAGACATATAGGTGGTGATAAAAAACCAGCACAGAAACTTATGTAGTTTGGAAGGGCCTTGTCTCTCACTGTAAGAAAACAAAAAGACTTTTATCTTGGTGATAAGAGGTCTGCTGGGAAATGTAGAAGAAGACAGTTTCATGAGAATGCATTTATTTCAACATCGTCCTTTTTTCTTTCTTAGATGTACTTATGGAGTATTTGACTACAGCAGGTGAGAACATGGCTGACCTCCAGGACCTGAATGGTTTGGAGTCTAGGTATTTCTCTAGTAAGGAGGAATTGGACTATAAAGAAAACACTTTTCTGTCTGAGCAGTTAGTTTCAGTGCTGAGTAATTTCATGTTCAAACCACCTATCTTAGAAGATTTATGCCTAAAAAGGGAAGGTCTTGGCCAGAAGAGGGTGCAAAATTACCTAGCAAGCCACAACACGTTTTTGTGTATTTTAAAGACAACTTTATGGCACACAAAAACATTGAAGAAAAGTAAAAGTTGCAGTATGCTTGCCAGATAGCTGTCCCTTAGCTGAGAGGAGCTTTCTGTGCATCAATACGCTTTGTAGCACAAAAAACATCAAGACTGAATGCGATAACACCAAAAGCTATGCTCACAACAAAAAGCCCTCTCAGTGCTAAAAAAGTTGTTAATAAGATAGACAATATTGATACAGTCTTCTGTGAACTACACAGGCTACTTCTGACTGATATATGTATGACATGGAATGCATGTCTGGGCCTCTTCAGGTAGATTCTAATCTGTAAAATAAATATTCATATAAGTAGATCTCTCAAAATACTCTGATATTTTGTAACAATGTTTTCATAGCTCCAAAATGACAGTATAATAACTTTCTTCAGGCTGAGAATCTACCTGACAGTACCTTGTAAAAAAAATTAAAAATAATATTTGGAATAAGTCAGAATGGCAGCCTGCTCCTCAAAGGGTGAACAGCAGGGAAACCTACAGGAGTGTCTCCATCATGTCAGAATGACTATGTATTTGGAAAAGCATCAAATAATGATTAATTTTATTCTTGATTAATTCATTTCTCATATTGCCAAAATTTTTTTAAAAATTTTTTACTGCATCATTCATATAAATTGAAGTTACTCACTGAAAAAAAAGTGCTAACAATGTTTTGACCTGAGATTCTTCAAAGAGGACATTTTTTTGAGTCTGACATTCAGACTTTGAAAGACAACCTCTTTTGGTGGGGTACCTCTACCTTCGCTTCATGTGTGAAAGCATTTCAGAGAGAATTGCTTTGAGGGTAGCACCAATTCTTAATTAACTAGCTAGGGAGAAAGAAAAGACAGACTATTAATATACTGTAGTGGTTGAGCCCCAGCCAGCAGCCAAGCTCACACAGCCACTTGCTCCCTACCAGAAGGACTGGGGGGAGACTTGGAAGGGTAAAAAGATGGAAAATTCATTGGTTGAGACAAAGCCAGTTTGGTAGGAAAAGCAAAAGCAACACACAAAAGCAAAGCAAAACAGGGCATTAATTCACTGCTTTGCATGGGCAGGGAGGTTCAGTCATCTTCAGGAGGGCAGGGCCCCATCATATTTAATGATTATTTGGGAAGACAAACACCATCACTCCAAATGTTCCCCCTTCCTCCTTCCTCCCTGCACTTTATTTACTGACATGATATGTGGTCTGGAATATCCCTTGGTTATTTGGGATCACTTGTCCAGGCTGGGTCTCCTCCCAAGCACTCCCCCCTTTCCTTGCCAGTGTGGCAATATGGAAAGCAGAAAGGGCCTTTTCTCTGTGCAAGTCCTGCTCAGCAATAACAAAAACATCTCTTTACTGATGTCAACCTGGTGTTCAGCACAAATCGAAAACATAGTCCCATACCAGCCACTGTGGAGAAAAATAACTCTATCCCAGGCACAACCAGCACAATCTTATTCTTCCAAGATACCACTATAACTCCAAAAGTATATTTGATGTAATACACCATTTCATTATAGGAAAAATGAACCTACTGTAACTTCTATTTTCCCCTCTTTCCCTTGCTTTTAGGATTTTTCTCTGGTATAAAAAAACCAAGAGTGATAACTTCGAAGTTGCATTACAGCAGTGATGCAAAGACAAAATAGATATTAATAAGGCTGTGGCTGCAATGTTGTTTATCATAGAGTATTTACAGAGAAGATCTTAGGAGTCTACAGCTGAAGCAGAATAAACCTGCCCAAGCCCTAACTATATGTATATCTGAGTAAGATATCACAGTCTAATATAAATAAAATACTTTTGGGTTTCTCAGAAAGATTCCTTCAATAAGTGTAGTACCCATAATCATGGACTGCAGAAAACATTAGCAGTGATTTGTAAATTCACATAAGGTAAGGGCAAGCAGAGATTTATTTCTCTTTCTTTCATAAAGCAGACTCTGGAGGGTTAGTATTAAGGTAACCAAGGATCCTTCCTGTTTTACAGGCAAAAATGTAGTCAAGCAAGCTTACTGTTTTTTATCTAGCAGGTGAAAGGTTAAAAGCAGCTCTGTACCCAGAGAAGAAAAATATTTGCGGAAGAAATATACTAAGGAAAGTGATCTTGAATTTTTAATTATTCTTGGTACCTTTTTGGTTGTCTTCTCCTGTAGTGTAAGACTGCTGATGAGACTGCTTGTACTTTTTCCCCCATGACACCCCAGGCGAAAATGCTGTCATTTAAAGTGTATCTACCTCAGCATTAACCTTCACAAAGGAAAAGGAAAAAAAAAAGTATAAAAAAGGTCTGTTTGTCCTGAAGTGTTCTGGCAGCATTGTTGTTTTCCTGGAAAACTCAATTACAATTCATGAGAACAAGGACTTAGAAAGCCTCTAGAAATGATCTTATTCTCCAGTTCTATGTTATGTCTATTTCTTTTGATGTTTAAGTATATGAAGGAGTAGGAAATAAAAAGACTTGCAGAAATGAGTAGTTTCTGATGCTAAAAGTACATAATGCAAAGACATGTCAATCTGTACTGAGGCTGAACACTCAGCCTCCAGAGAGATCAAATCCTGCCACAGCGTCTGTTCTCAAACAGAGCCCCACACGTAATGAACGGGCAAGTGGTACTTAATCAGTGGCTTATTTTACATAGGTAGATATGAATCCAGCATGCTGTTGTTTTTCCCAAGTATATTTTTCTTGGATGGGGAAGAGGATTTGTAGTCACACATCCTTGTATGTGATTTCCATCAAGCTGATCCCAGAGAGCAGATGCCTATCACTATCCCCAGCCTGTGGATTTAGGTCCAGATCTTTAAAGTCGTCTGAGTAAATAAAGTAACAGGAAGGGATCAAGAGGGGTTTACATGCAGTGCCTCTTTTGAAGTCATACATCATGTAAAATTTCTCTCAACAGGAATCATATTGCTGCTAAATCCTACCTCATCCATTTTAAGCTTGACTCCCAGTTCCTTGAAAAGCCACTGTCTATGTGTTGGTGCTTTTTCACCAGAGAGTCACAGTCTTCCCACAGGATCTGGGCTTTGCAACTAGAGATTGTGAGGACTGATAACAGTGAAGCACTGCCAAGCCTTTTCTCAGCTCACTGTACTAGAATCTTATCTATCTGACCCTGAGAAGTTGTGTTACCTGAACACTTCTTTCCCTCTTTTTTTGGTCAGGTATTTTGTGCCTGAGACAGACTAAGCTGATGTTACTCCTCTCAGGCACTTCCAAGGCACCACTAGTACCCTGTCTCTCCCTCTTGCACATTACAGGCTTGGAGCATTGAGCTCTGCTCTTCTCTTGGCTCTGTTTCCCCAGGGGCTCTTGCTTGCCTGTGCTTGGAAGGGCTCCAGGCTTGCTTGCTTGCCCCATCGAGAGCTGCCACTTTTGATCTTTCCCTGTGTGCAATACAAGCACAGGGCATGCACGAAGACACATTTCATGCATCACTGTCCAAGGAGCACAGTGGAGAAACTTTTGGAAGGCAAAAAGTTCTTGTCATACATATGTGTCCTTCTTGGAAAATCCCATGGTACCACACACCTTGTATTTTTCTTCTGTGTGCAGTCGGTACTGATCTTCATTCTGCAAGTTCTCACTCTTCAGGAGACAGCTTGGCCTGTGTTGCTTCTGTTACTCTCTGTGGCTTTGTGGATATTCTTCACCAGACTGCAAGGGATAGTTTTTCAAGCTGAAATGCTTTCTTCAAACAGAAGAAGAATGCATGGGCTCGCTCCTGGCTACACATGTACATTATGTGAATACTTATGAGCATTGGCCCTGAAACAGAATCAGTAGAGAAATACAAAGGAAATTACATAAAATTTATAAAATCCTGTTTCTTCATGTAACCTCTCTGAATCCTTGAATATGTTTTGGATATGAAACAACAAATACCATTCCAATTTTTAAGTTATTTGGCTCATGGTAAGGTAAGGAATAGACTAGAATAGGCTAGTTCTGTTATGTTCTGCATGACAAATTATGACCCAGGACTGAGGGCTCTATCCAGGAGAGAAGCTCTCTGCAGTGCAGGCCCCAGGCCCATCCAGAAGAGAGAGTGAGAGAAGGGCACAGCTACAACATTGCTCAGGCAGAGACTGAATGATCCAGAGAAATGAACAAGTATTTTTCATCTCAGAAATTTTTGCAACTGTTTAATTCTGGACCAGCTCCTGCTCCACACTGAGGGCTTGATCTTTGAGCCAAGGTCTTTGATCTCCCAGTGTCAGAGATGAGGGAGTATGCCACCCTGTGGAAGCCTAGCTAAACTGGAGAAACATAGAGGATTCTTATAAAACCTGCAGTATCCATGTAATTTTTACAAATATGTTTAGGTGGACAAATGATCTCAAGATGATCCATAGCTCTCACCCCCATCAGAAGGTACATGCCTCCTTCAAAGACAGTGAAGAGACAATCCCCAGGCTGACAAAATTGCCTTTTCTGTCCTTTCTCCAGCACAGGGCTGGGAAGAAATGTCATCAAGGTTTTCCTCAAAATGTAGTGGCAGGGAAAGAAGGGAGCAAGAAGAATCAAATCAAATCAAATCAAATCAAATCAAATCAAATCAAATCAAATCATAATATAAAAAAATAATAGAATAATTGAGTTAGAAGAGACCTACAATGACCATTGAGTCCAATTGCCTGACCACATCAGGGCTGACCAGTAGTTAAAATATATTATTAAGGGTGTTGTCCAAAATGGCAATGCTACTTTGCCATGTGTTCTTGGAGACAACATTTTGCTGTAAAAGTGATTTACTTACAGGAGCAGTGGTTACACTCTGTGTAGCCGTAGTACCTTCAAGAAGCTGCTTGCTTTTGATGCAGGCAATACTTACTAAAAATGCATTGCAGATAACATTGATGTTTGAAGCAAAGGAAAAGTGATGTGTCTAAATGTAGACATACATCTAATGAGCCACTGGAAAATCAAGTAATAAATCTCTGCTCAAAATCAGAGGCTATCCACGTATTCATTCTGAGTTAACAGTTCTGCAGCCTGACTGGAAGCAGTGTTTACTCATGTTTCCCAAGTCACAGGAGTTGCCAATCAGGAGACTATTAACCACTGAGGAAATAATTTACCGGGGAATTCAGAAAGCAAAATGACCAGTAGCTTGAATCAGAAAGCTTCCCTTTGGTGTTCATTCACAATGTTCAACACAATGTCGTTTAGCAACCTCTGCAAAATGTCATGCTTTATAGGTGGTGAAGGCTGTTTCCTTTTATTCTTTTGTTATTGAAATACTAAATTATTATAATTTCAAGGTCCTCCCCAGTACTTTTCAAGCATTTTCCCATCATTACTTCTTCACTTATGTAATATACTATATCAAAACTGTCAGAACATGTCATAAGATCCTAGTCATTACTGGGTTAATTTATTTATAAAACCATTTTCCTTATTAGGCTGTGCTACTGTCAGTAGGTCAAAGAGCAGCTTCCACTAAATGCTAAAACTGCCCTATAAACTGTCCCCACATTTCTTCTGAGTTTAAAACTGGATCCCAGCTAGATTTTTATTATTGTTTATGATAGAAGTTGAAATGTCTTATTTCCTATCATAAGTCCTGTGCTCACCTGGTTAAGTCCAAAATTCACACTTGTAAGTGACGGAAGATTTTACAACAGTTTATTTAAACTCTGTGTTTCTTATAGAAAAAAAAAATAGTTAATTTGACTGTATGAAAATCAGCAAAAGATGGCAAACAGTGTGAGTAATGGCTAAAAAGTTGCAATTTAAATACCAAGGAGATGAGCACCAGCATGAAAAAAAAACAACTAAGCATATCAAATTTTATTATGGCTCTAGGGACAGGCAAATTTTCCCATATAAAACTTAATAGAAAACTCTGCTATTAAGATATCATTGTAATATTATTTTTTAAAAAGATAGGTTTTATAAATGTATATTTTTGCACACAATCTACACTAAATGTAGATTTTATGCACACAAGAGAAGCCTAGAAGCATTGAAAGCCAATTGCTAGCTCAATTTGACAATTAATCCACACAGAATAATCATTTAAAACTTTTAAGGTACACTTGAAATAATTTGACTTCCAGAGATGGATTTCATGCAGTTCAGAGAAACTTACATCTTGCTTGTACACACGTGAAAATCCCAATGCAGGAAAGGCATGCAGACTTACTAAGGGTAATATTAATTTTATAGCATATGTCTCTTACATATGATTTCACTGTTGTTTTTTTCCCCATGTATAATTGTTCTGTAGGAAGTTGCAATTGAGAATATGATAAAGGAAAAGACTAATCCTTATTTTCAAGTTTTCCAAGTGATTTTCCATGGTGTGGATTTAGAATTTTGATACTACAACCCTACAATGTGGAATATTTTAAAGAATTTCCCATGCATTTTTGACGGTAAATAATTTAATATTCAGGGTTTTTTTTAACAGGACAAGATAAAATTAGCTGCCTCGGATTCTTCTTTGGTTTTTTTAATGAATTCAAAGTAGGACCTGTCTACTGGGATTGCAAACCAGAGAAACTATTCTAATTTTTTTTCAGTTATATGCAGATTTAAAAATGCTTGGTTTGTGCAGTAGTCGTTGACCCATTGACTTCATAGGAAGGAGTCTCATCAGCTTGATTAGGTGTAGGGTTAGGCCAGCTGTAAGGCCATGAATGCAAAATCACTGGACAGTTTCAAAATTCATGGCAACTATCCTCTGAGATTCCAGTATTTTTTGTTAACAGACTGTTCTCCATCTTCTTGTCATGTGAAGAACTAGTGAAGCTGACTACTGGAGATCAGGAGATTTTTATGACCTTTGTTATTTTTCTTCTCATACTCAATTTTCTTATTGATGACTCTTTATTCAGCAGACTAAACTAAGAAGACAGACAATGTACAATAAAATTGGTGCTTGGTAATAAAAGTCTGCAGCAAAGAGAAGCCATCCTTGTGTTTAGGATTGACAGTCATGGTCCTTGTATCCCACTAGGACTAGCTGTTTTCTTTCTGCCTTCAGCTTTTTCTGTATGATAGCGGTCTTCATGGGCAAACACATGCCAGCAGTTCCCCTGTTTTTCAGACCAAATTCTGCAATGATAAAGGTTCAGTTCCCAAAAACATCTTGTGTTCCACCTTCATGAGGGCAGAGCTGATGGGCTACAGCAGTCGTAATTCCCATCCCTTGCTGTCCTAACATTAGGTGACTCTGGTGTTTGGAAACCACTGTTGAAATATCACCACAGACCTTTCACTGAAGAATAGAGGTATCTGTAAATGGGAAGGAAGAGAAAAATATATCCTGATGTTTTCCTGGAGCTATAGTTCAAGATGCATCTGCTTTACAAAATTAGATAAACATCAAATCCCACATGTATAGATAACACCTCTGCTTTGTATTCTAGGCTGGTTTTCTTAGCACTCTTCTGTGTCTCTTTAGCAGAGAAATCTAGTCCCATGATATTTCCTTACAACATTCAAATTTTGCCTATGTTGAAATTATATTTTATATACATTCTATTGCTAAATTAAATGTGTATTATTCTATTGATAAATTAAATGTGTATTTTTCTATGCAAAACAGAGGCATGTGCAGCTTTAAAAGAACCTTGCTTGTTCTTGGATTCCTACATTTGCTTTATGTACTAAACATGAAAAAAAGCTTTAAAAAGTAATGTGAATGAAAAATATTGCAAAAGAATAAAAATCTAGTGCTCTCTTTAAACCTCCCACACTGCAATTGAGAGCAATTCCAACAAGCCACAGGTGTACACCATATGCATAGGTGCAAATGTGATTATGAGAGGTCTGATGACAGTTCTGGGTCCACAAAGCATTCATCTCAATATAAACATCTGTTATGTATTCAAGGCAAAACTGTGCAGAATATAGAGCTATAATTGAGGTTTTAAATGCAGAGATATCAGGAAACTCCAGGTTATTGCCCCAACAGGAACTCAGATTTGATCACATTATAAAAAGATAGTATTTTTTATTAGTGTACATGATGTTAGGCTTCATGCCTTATTATACTGAGATGGAATTGCTTCAGCTCAACAGAGTGTAGGGACTACTGACTTGGAGTGATGCACTTATTTCTCAATTATGGGACTGATGCACTCTTCTGGCAGAGGGGCTCTAATGAGCTGGGCTGTTGTTAGCTGTCAATATACATTGTGTAAATCCTGTGGTTTGATTGGCTGCTCCCTGTCCTAAACCAGCAATAAATATGATGTGCCTAACTTCTGTATTCCACTGCTGACAGCTGAAGTTGCCAAATCCTTTGCATTATATATAAAAGACCCTGTTATCAGATGCTTATAATTTGGCCAAACTTTAGCTGTTCAGGATTAAATTTCCTGTGCCTTGTGTCTGCCTTTAGGCGAATGTCCTTTTTAATTTCTTCTAAAACCATTTCTGAGAAAGAAATAAGGGGAAACTATATTAACCACACAAGGTCTCTTCACAGTTCTCTCTTCACGTCTTGCTGCATTTCCAAAAGTACAGCCTGAAAGTCAAAAAAAAGTCAAGCTAAATTGCTGGGGACTGAAAACCTTGGCTTTGTGCAGTTGAGAAGCCTGGGACAAGAGATGGTATATCATCTTTCTTATTTTCTTTGGCATTTTTATTCTTCTGGCCCCAGATCAGTCACATGTAAACAGGACTAAAGACTCACATTAGATCAAATATCTTTTCACAGCATTGATCTCGAGATATTAACAGTACATTTACAATTTTAGTTTTGTTTTTTTTTTAAAACAAATATTGTAAGAGGAATCATTTTAGCACCAAGGTGTCTCAGACTAAAGGCCTACCATGTCCTCTCAGATGCAATAGCTCAATATCACTAGTAATCAGAAAAGAAGAAAACACCAATATGTCACTTTGAAAGACTGAAGTGTTTTCATGCTTAATAGTTGAGGTTTGGATCTCTGTTTTAGTCTCCATTGTGATTTGGACCTCCATTCTAATGAAAATGCATTCTAAGAATAATGATTATACAAATATCATTGAGAGCTGTCAGGTGGAATATTTTGAGAAGGTTAAAAATGTGCCTTCCTTCCTTCCTGCCTGCCTTCCTTCCTGCCTGCTTTCCTGCCTTCCTGCCTGCCTGCCTGTCTGCCTTCCTTCTTTCCCACCTTCCTGCCTTCCTGTTCACACAAGGATGGAGTTCTTGCAAGTCTTGCCAGTGAATGAGAGTTGATATTCTCTTTGGTGGAAGAATATCACCGTTGAGAATAAAACTACAACTCATACCCTCAGCAGTGGTAACACAGTGGCAGGGAGGCTGCACTAAACTGTGCTGGTTAAGGCTCTCACGTTTCAAGTTTTTTTCCTAAAACAAAAAAAAAAAACAAACAAAAAAAAAAATTAAACTGGGTGCAAAATTTTCCTAAACTTTTACTTCAAGGAAAGATAGAAGTGACATTTTTTACCAAGCCTCTCCAGGAAACTTTAACCCCCCAGCCTTCATTCAGAGAAGATTTCCCTCCCTCTCCCCTACCTCCCCCATGTATACATCTGTGTATCTCTGTGAACAGAGTAGAAGCTAAAGCAGAATTTGACTCTGTGTAATGAAATCTATTTTTTCTTCAAAAAAAGCCTGTCACGTTACAAATGCAAACTATTTCTAGTAAATTTCCCTTTAATTTTACTTCTTTCCTGTGCTTTTCCTTCTCACCCCCCCAACCGTTTTCACTCTCTCTCTCTTTCTGTCTTAAGCGGAATGAAAAGAGTTCTTTAACCAAACAAATGTAAATACGTAAGTGGTAGGGATTTTTTTAAAAGTATGTTTTTCAGTTCATCTAACAAAGACATATCTGTCTGCTCGAATGATTCCTTACTGAATATGAATGAGAAGCCCTTTAATGAGGTACGGTAATTAAGCTCTGGCAAGCCCCCCTAGCCCCCTGTCAGCAGCTTCCCAGGCAAACAGCCATTGAATCCGGTGATTGACAAACCAGACGCTGGACATGTACTGTAGCTGATGGGGAACAATGGGCTGGGGGGCCGTGGTATCTGACATACCCGGCTGTTTCAGCCCCTTCAAAGGGCTGGGCTCCTGGGGTGTCCGTCCTGCTGTCCTGAGGGGCCAGAGCTGCAGGTTTACCTGCCAGACTCTCCTGGCTCCTCTCAAGGTGCCCATCCTGACTGGGGGTGTGATGTGCCTGCTCCATGTGTGGCTGCACGGGAGCAGGTTCTCTCCTTCGGCACTCATGTGTCGCAGTGCTCAGCTCATAAATCTTTTTAATAGTTAAAAGTCTTTAACTATAGAATAGGATTCATTATCCATTGTGTTTGCCAAAATGCCATCTAATAAGTTGCTTGTTTTATTAACCCTGACAGAAAAGAAAACAAGGTTCTTTATCTCCAGCTGTTGGAGACAGATATGGGATTTCTCTGAACAGTTTTGCTTAACACATTTCAAAATGAGTGTGTTTAACAGGTGTGGATTGATTGGCCTACAGTTGAATTGCACACCTTTTCCTGCTGTCCCATACCCTGGATAAACAGTACCTGTGTTTGCAGAAACCATGTGTATAAAGTACTGGTAAGGAAAAAAATACACCAAAATACACCAAACAAGCACAACACAAAAACCTAGAAGTCCTGGTTTCTACAACCCTGTAACTGTTGCTGCATGATCGCTCAGCAGCCCAGATGAGAAGGATTCATCTTTGTTTTAATTGATTGTAGCCATATGGATTGGCATTGTGAGGGAGTGCTTGATTTCCAGGCCAAGAGGTTAATTTCCTTCCTGTATGTCATCAATTCTATAACACATGCACATGCATTACACTTCTCATCGTCATTTGGAAACACAGGTAGTGAAGGCCTGACTGCAGGCTTTGTAGAACAAACTGGGAAATTATTTGAAACATATGATGCCAACTTGCATTTTGAAAGCATACGCAGGGAGGAGAAACTTATTTTCCAGGGAAGAAAATGAATAATTTAAACATTCCCTATCTCCTAAATAACACCGAAAATATGTGCAAATATGTACATAAACAAACATTATCTGAATAAGCTGTTAGAGTCATTTGTCAAAATTGGCAATCTCCTCTTATTAAAATTGAAAGCTCAACACTCTTTCTTTCTTCCTGGACTTTTTTTTTCTTCAAAAAGCAGAAATAAATACCAGTAGTACAAGTAAAACACCAGCTAAATATTACTTCGTTGGGCTTAACGATAGATTACAATGTGTGCATAATGACCCAGTTCTAGTAATATCATCTGATTTAGTAAGGAAATCAGAGTTTGCCATATGTTCACCAATAAGGTCTTAGAAATTCTTCTTCTCATTCTTGATGTCTCAGCCAACTGCTAGTGAGGATGCTGTTTGGTCCTGAAATCATCTTGGTTTTGAGCACCAAGCACATTAAAGTCATAAGCATGTGGCTCATTTTATCATGCTATCGCTAGGAATGAGCAGGGGGCTATTTAGCAACCTGCCACCTGCCTGCCCTGAATACCTTTATGCATGAAAATGTTCCAGTTGCAGGCCTGTCTGAAAACAGATTTCCTGCTAACAGCCCCAGAAAGGTATATACTATGACTTTAGGGATATTTTAAAAGACAAAAATTAATCTTGACATTTCCCTTAAAAATATTAGCACCCAACTGGCAAGATTATTTAGCTTGTATGACAAGCTAGAGGGCAACACCAAAACCCAAAACAGGAAAAAATCAAAACAGTGGGTAAAGTCAGACTCTAGTGGGCCATTTAGCTGTGTATTTTCTTCCTCTATTATATATTTATTATTTGTAAACTCGTGAACTATGGTTCATTAACGAGCAATGTGTCTTTGCTGTGTATGAGCCAAGGCCAGACAGCAACTAAGCACTTGCTGTGTACCTATAGATACCAAGGGTCATAATGCAGGCTGCAGATGTTCCATGTTACTCAAACTTTGATCCTCATCTCCTTTAGACAACCCCTTTTTCATTACTAAAACCCAATAAATATTTTCACACCCGTGTTCAGGTTAGAATCTGTTTTACCTCTTCAGGAGGACTGGACTTTGAGCTGCCACTTATTAAATGTCTGTCCAGCCCACCCTGGACTCTCATTTTGAGATAGCAGGAATGGTGGGAGTTACCACTGTTACAGGTTAACAATGAAGTAATCACACTGGAATATGAACTGTTGATCATGGGGTTTTTTGAAACCTAACATTGATGACACACATATTGAACCAGTATTTTCACTGTTCCATCAATATTCTGGCAAGTAGGAGATTACTTTTTTACTTTTATTTTATATTGTTCAGTGATTTATATTTTTTAAAAAAAATAACTCAGGGGGTTAATTTGACATATTTAAATAATATATATTGAAATTCTCTTCTTCCAATTACTCCTTTTTTCTTGTGGTTCTTGAATTCACAGAGCCAAAAATATTTTTTGGTAAATCCTTGTATAATTCCTTACATATTAGTGCAGTTTTAGTAGCCTATTCCAACACTGCGTGTCCATGTAAATCTCTTTATATATGAATAACATTTCATGAAAATTTATAGATCTGAACTATTCTCTAAAATGTTTAATCTAATATTTGTTGTAATTTAACAGTACAAATGTCATGTACTTAATTTGCTTCTAGATGTAGAAATCTACCCCGAAAGAGGGTAGATTTAGATTGGTTATGAATAGCAAAACCTTCATTGTGAGGATGCTGAAACACTGGAAGAGGTTGCTCAGAGAAGTGGATGTCTTATCGCTGTAAGTGTTCAAGGTGAGACTGGATGAAGCTTTGAATAAGCTGATCTAATAAAAGATGTCCCTTCCATGGGAGAGGATGTAAACTAGATGACCATGAAAAAGTCTCTTCCAACCAAAACCATTCTGTGATTTGTTCTGTGATTGAATGTGCTGTAGAGACACTCAGTAGTGTGTAGTAATAAAATTTTGTATTTAACCAAAGTATGTCCTTATTTAAGTAGCAGAGGAAAAAAGAGCTGGAGGTACCAAAGTCACCTTAAAAGTACCTTTCATCTGAACTTTTCAGTTTTTTCCAGTTTGAAATTGCATCACACTTTCCAAAGCTATAAACGTCATTTATTCCAGAGCTATAAACAAGTAAGGAGAACATCCACTGGTTATTTTATTACATTCCCCATCAAGATAGTTGTCTGAAATTCTTAGCTAATTTTTCACAGACCTCTCTTACAGGTTGCAGACAACATGAAGATTCTAGTTAGAATTGAAGTAGGATTAGCTGCTTCAGCTTTTGGAGTCCCAAAGCTTTTCATGTCAGTGTCTGCTAAATGCAGTAACATAAGATTTGGAGGACAGTTATTGCAGAAAACCTCTTTGTAAACCCTACTTCTTGGACTTCCTGAACATCCATCATTGATAACCAGTGGAGGCAGGAGATTTCAGACTGAGAATACAGTCAGTGTCTTTGCATGTTCCTTGAATTCTTATGATAAGCTGAACAAGTCCAAATACAACCTATTTAGCATCATAAAACCAAGATGCTTCTATTGAAAACTCATTAAAACAAATCACTTCAAGAGGTACTCTTAATGTGTCTTTTTAATTCCATGAGCATCTTAAATGAAATAAGATAATTTATTGATATTAATAAATGCAAACTGATTAATTTCTACATGCTTTTTGTTGAAAAGGGAAAACAAAACTGATCTCTAAAGTTGCTTATCTTTAACACAGTACACAGGGAAGTGGGTTTTTTTTTTTTAAAAAGGGTGACAATAATGATGATGATGATGATGATGATTATTATTATTATTATTATTATTATATAGTTGTATATTATTATTATATAGTTGTAGTAGTTGTAGTAGTTGTAGTAGTAGTACTAATAGCTTTTAAAATATTTTGTAGTCAGATACAGGGAAAGAGTTAAAACTAAGCCTGTCAAATTCAATCCTTCCAGTAAGCTGGACCTTCTTTTCATGACAGGCTATAATATTTTTTTTGTGTGTCTTTACAGTTACACACATCTAGATGTTGTCTAATTTTATTGTATAACTTTACTGAGAAATTATCAATTATTAATTATTGTTAATACTGTCTAATATTAATATTTTACTGAACTCTTCTTTCTCAAATACCTGTATTTTTCATCCAAATACCAGGACCTCTTGCTACTGGTCCTCATTCTCCTTTCCTATTCCTGGTTACGAGGTTTACTTCAAACACCATCAGTTAAGTTAAAAGGTTTTTATTGTTAGATTAATACTTTTATCTTTAGACCTATGGTCAGTTATCAGGACCTAATCATGAAGGCATGATAATGCAAGGACTATCCTTTCTTTGAAGATCTTGAGGAATAAACCATATAGTAAAGGAAACTGTATATTTCAGGATGATGGGAAATGTCTTCAAATTGAGCCAGGAGAGATTTAGATTGACTATTAGGAAAATTTTGTTCACTGAAAGGGTGGTCAGTCATTGGAATAGGCATTACAGGGGTGTAGTGGAATTACCATCCCTGCAAGTATTCAAAAAGCATGTGGATGTGGCCCTGGGGGATATGGCTTAATGGCAAACACACTCATGTCGTGTAAATGGTTCATCTGGATTATTTTAGAGGCCTTTTCCAACCTTCATGATTCTATGAAGACAAGAAGAGAAAAGTAATTTTTTATTATTATGAAGGTGATCTTGCATTATTGCCCAGGTTTTGTAACAGGAAGGGTTAGACTGAAGAACCTGCTTCTTCTGGGACTGTCTTCCACCATAAGCAGCAGCAGGATGCCTGCGGCACAACATGTCATGCCAGATCCCTGAACTGAGGCATCGCACGTGCTACAGAGGCACTGCCACAGAGCTCAGGAGCCCTTCAGAGTGAAATAAAGTCGAAGGTTCTGCCATAAAACTTAGACCAAATTTTTTAGTTCTGGAAGTTACTTGATTTGTATAGCCCAATAAAACTGGTGCTTAGGCAATTTCTTTGCCCTTAAGGGAACTGTTGTGACTGCAATATAGTGTAAAGATAACTATGCTAGCTTTAAACTGGCTAGACAAGACATTGCTAGCAGCCTAATGAAGAATCAACATGGGCCAATTCATTGAGTATTTGCCTTCCTTTAGATGCAGGTGTGCCACAGCTACATACTGTTGCCACCCTGATTACTTTAATGATAAAAGCTGGCTATGGCAGGAGCAGAGGTAGATAGCTCAGAAAGAAATTCTGGCTGTTGAGATATTTAGAGCAGAAACAAAGGAAATCTGCCAGGAGCCAATTGCTAATTTTCCTTGGGGCTATTGGTACATGGAATGCTTGCCATGAAGAAAGGCTGAAAGACTTGGTACCTCTCCTTCCACTAAACACGTCCCTACCCCAAGCACAAGCTTGCTTCTGTCAGCACTCTGGCCTTGCAACAGCCCAGAGCATATTTTCCCCCGTCCTTTCAAGAGAGGCTCAAAGCTTGAGAACTGCTACAAAATTTGTTTCCCCTTGTGGTGATTACCAGGGAGCAGCTGGTTTTCCAAGTTGCCAGGCTATTTTCTTTAGAACTTGCATTTCTTGCTTGAGTTGATCCATACCATATCAGAGCCCTGCGTGTGCATTGACTGATGGAAAATTTCTATGATAGAAAATCTGTAATAGCCCACATAAAAAACACTTCCTTTTCAGTTTCTTATTTTATGCTCTATGTTTAAATGCTTCAAAAAAGCTTTTCTTCTCTTATGATTCACTGAAGTTGCTTTCTTGAAGGTAGATTATTATCAAAATTACAATCAAAAAGTAGGTAATTGCTTTTTTGTTTTACAGGGACAGCAGTGATTTTATCTTCCTGTGGCAGTGAAGTATTATTAAAAGTTCTTTGATTTAATTTTTTTCTTGCATTTTTAAAAATTTCAGTAAATGTTCAATCAAATAGTCTACTTTCTGCTGAAAAAAAGCATCTCACCAAATTCAATAAGGAAAACCCTGAAGGTGGATGTGCTTCTTAAATTTGTTCACTACTGTGCTAGAGTTTCCGTTGGTTTTTGGAGAGCTGACTAGTGTCAGAGGGTAGGTCCTCATTTTCAAACCTTGAAATCCTTTGCACAGACAGCTGTTTTAGCTAATGTAAATTGATAGACAAATGTAAATTCCTCAAGGGAGGCTTGGCGGAGCCTTGTCAGTAGTAACCAGATAATCAGATTGCAAATCCACTGCACGTAGGGAGCACAAAAAGTCTCGTCAGACCCAACCGTTTGTTTGCTGTTCCAAGGTATGCGTTCTGAGATCTTCGAGGGGAAGTGCACAGTCTCTGTGTTTTTGCTCAAGTGGAGCTTTGCAGTGTGGATGATGAAGAGTGTTATAGAAAAGACATTGAGAATGTGGCAGAGAATTTGATAGAACTGTTGCATCTAAATAATTTTCTCAGCTTCTTTGGAAACTGATTCCAAGTTAGTACATTTCATGTCCATCTGCCCTGAGTTTCTCCCTTATTGTTACATCTCTGATGTTTTACAAATTCTGTATCCAGCTCTATAGGAGTTGCTTCTCTCTCTCCCTCTCCCTCTCTTTTTTACTTCTAAGTCAGTAAACTATGATGTATGTGTCTCTCCCTGAATAACGTTATTATATGATGCTGCTGGAGCCCTGAATAGCTTGGCTGTGGACTGCTGAACCCTTTGAATGTAATTGTTTTAACACCATGAAATGAAGTAATGCATAAAATTGATAATAAACGGATATCTCTCTGCCTCTGCATGCAAATGAGCACTTAGCACCAGGGCACAGATGCCACCATTGTTTCCCCCCTTGAAAATGACAAAGTAAGTGAAAATATCTACCAAGAGCTTAGAAAGTACGGTAGCTGCATTTTCATTATATTTTAGAATTTCACAGAGTTGGGAAAGCAAACTCTCCTGCCAACATTCAGAAAGGGGCTGGATAATGCCTGCCTGTAGTACACTGGAACATACAGCGAAGCAAGGTTTTGTTGATTTTTTGGGAAGATAAAGAATATAGTTATTAGTGATTCTCTTCCACTTTCATGTTTTTAATTTTACAATCTCATTTTTGTTTTTGAAACAAAGACTGCATTTTTTATCTCAGTTTCTTGCCTCCTCCTCCGCCTCCTCTAAAAAGTACAGCTAGAATCAATGTGTTATACCCATTAATCTGCAGTGCATATTAAACAGGCACATTTAGAATACCTTGGGTCTGGCTGCAGCTTTGGATTTACCCTTTGTTTGTTTTCTAATTTATACTTTTAGTTAATAAATATATCCAGGAACTAAAATGATTACTTTGTTTTAGAAATGTTGTACAGTCTTGGCATTTCTTCTCCTTCTGCTTTAACAAAAGGGTAGAAATCCATAAAAGAGGGGTATTATTTTGTGGATTAATCCTTCCATTTTCAGGCATTAGCTGTATTGCTGTTCATTTCATCTTACTTAGAGAAAGGTCTAAATTAGCTTGTCACATTTTTTACCTTTGCTCCTAGGTTAACAGTTTCAAGTTCCTCATTATGATTCAAAGATGTTCACAAGGCTTAAATAGTAATAAATTATATTCATATTTGAAACCATCATAATTTTTGTAGAGGTTTCCTAAGAGTGCTAAATTAACTTTGCACTCATCTTTTATCTCTATGAAAAAATTTATCACTTGAGTCTGAGTTGAAAGATTTGTTGAAGTCCAGACATATTACATTTGTTGATTCTGCCATGTCTAAATGCCTGCCTCCTTTTAATAGAGAACTGCCTCATCTTTCATTTTCCCTTTATTTCTTCAGTTTGGCACATTGCTTGATTTCTTGCTCCAATACTCTGTAATTCCATGTTTATAACTTATTTCCCTATGTCATCTCTTCCCCTTGAATCCCAGAAACTCTCAACAGTTTGGAGCCTTGTCTTTCATCAGTAATTCTCAAGTCGGTCCCCAGCCTGCATGAGCAGCAATTCCACCTCTTTGTGGGGTGTCCAAGGATGACTTTTTTTACACGTATTTGATTTGAAAAGTCAAAATTAAATAAAAAATTCATTTCACATTTATTTAATTCAATCCAAGTGTTAGCTTTTACCAAAAAAAAACCAGTTCCAGAACCTGGCCCTTATCCCTATCTGCATGTCCCAACTGTATCTCCTGTTTTAGATCCAGCAATTGTGTGGCAAGCCAGAACACTGTTTATCTGACAGAACTCCCCTTTTACTTTTGCATTAGGCACATTAGAGTTTTGTGTCTGGTCACAAGCTGACCTGATTTGCTTGAAGTGTCACCATCCAGACCTCATGCAAGAGAAGTGACAGAAGAATGTAATCAGGCTTGGGAGAGTGAGGGGCCACTCTTGTCCACAGGAGCCTGTCCTTTCATCAGGGCCAGTAATGTCATCTGCTACCTTAAATTCTCATTAGTTTGGGCTTTCTCTGTTTTGGTCTGCAGACCCTTTGCTGATGCTATCAAACTCTTTAGTAATCTGTCCTTTCAGTTTGCTTCTTCCCTATACTTCAAATCAATGACGTTTTATCTAAGGTAGTGGGTGTGGGGTTTTGCATTTTCTGTCGTTCCTTTCCACACTTATACTTGGCACTGATATGGTTGTGTTAATTTATAAACTCTTCATGTATCTGAACTGGCATTCTCCCATTTTAAGCTTTCCTGATTTTTTAACTGGCATTCTTAAAAATCATAATTTTTATTATATCTATATCTGTTCTTCACTTTCTAATAATCACAGAGATCATTTAATGGTCTCTCCTACCTATTTCACCTTTCTTCTTCATATGTGCATTTTCCATCATTTAGAATCATCATTAAAAGATCTTCCCCTCCAAATTCTTTATGAATCAACAAAATTATCATCAATTGGAAAAAATTGTCTTATCCATTAACTACTTTTCTGAAAGATGCATGGGTAGTTGAAACACTCTCCTTCCATTGTGGCCAGACTTTTGGATTCCTCTGGTTGATAGTCACAAAAGGCTTTGTCCAGGGCTGTATTCCCTGTCCCAGCAGCACATGATTCTCCACATTAGGGATAGCTTTTCCTTACTTTACCCTTCCTGAATTATAGTCTTCCACATTCATAAGCTGGCCATGAGAATAAAAACAATACCCCATTTTACTAACATTTTGATCCTCCCATTTATATCTATTATTGTACTGGTACACAGGCATCTGGTCAGTGGGAATGTCCATCTCTCCAAATTTTTGTCACCTCTGTTATGATTAAACTTGTCCTTGTGTTATTTAGGCCTTCTCAAGTGACTGCTTTACTTCAGCTTTTTTTCACACATCCACAGTTTGATCCTCGCTTGCAGTTTTCACCCAGCTAGCAAGGGATAAACAATAACACACCCATCTTTACAAGGACTCAGTGCTTGATGAAAAGTTTACAAACATCATGAAAGTGTTTATCAGGATTGCATATTTTCACTAAAAGATTATCAGCATTCTGAAATGTGTTCATCTAGCAATGAAGGGATAGATGATATTATTTCCCATTCAGAAGTCTATAAAATCATTTAGTTACACCATGCTGGCTTTGAAGTCCTTGGTTGAAACATTACAGCATTATTTTTAAAATTAGTTTTTAGTTTTGCCATATCATAAGCATTTATATGTATATATATATGTACATATATATATGTCATGTCCAATGCAGTCCTCTCAATGCAGAGTGAAAAATTTGTCTTGTAAGAAACATACAGAGAATCATAATTCTGTATCTAAAATTAGATCAGGCTTCCACCTCCTTTCAATACCAAGAATCACTGATCAAAGGAAATAGGGACAGTTTATTGATGACATAGTTTTAGTATAGAACTATTAATGGAAAACCAGAATCAAGTGAGAATAAGTAGCAGCAAGAGTTATTTTATGAGAATTTTTTCAATATCTCAACTTATGCTTAAATAGGAGAAAAAGAGGAACATAATATCTTTCAATAAGGATTTCAGAATATATATTCAGCAAACAGATAAAAAAAGTTATTTGATGAAGTGTTCCAGTAATATACAAGTAACAAATATCTGAGCTATTCAAACCTCATATTCTATAGCCTTCAGTGTGGTTATGAGTCAACTTAGCTGATTTATGGTGCATCATAAAATCCATGAGATGCTTTATGGATGACTTTGATATAGAACTCAGTGAAATGTTATACTTCTTCTTTGAAAGTCTGTTTCTTTCTCAAATTTGACCCTCAGTATAAAGCTTTTGTACATAATGAAACCTTCTGCATTAAAACAGAGAATAATATATATATATATATATATATATATATATATATGTGTGTGTGTGTGTGTGTGTGTGTAGGTATGAATGATGTATGTATTCTGCTCCTTCCCATTCACCCACCTGGTCAGAAAATATATTGCCCCTTGAAATAGAAACTATCATCAGCCAATCCAGACAGCTTCTCAAATTATGGCCTAGGAGTCTATCCAAATACTAGTTAAATGATGGGGCTGTTTCTCTTCTTTCTCAGTACCACAGTTGTGGATTTTTCATGAGAATCTTCTCACATTTTTGTGGTCAGCTTTGGCTTTCACCTAGAGAATATAACCAGTACTGATAAAATAAGAACAGAATGATTTCAAGCTCAAATCACAACTGAAGAGCGATTAAAGTAAAAAAAGGACTTTGTTTGTATGTTGTTTTTCAAATATACACTTCTTCAAGTCCTTGTTTGCAAAGTGGCACCAAATTGTTGCCTGAATTAAATCTGTTGCAACAATACATTTATCAATATAGATGTAAAGAACACTGTACATTTGACAAAGTTCAAGTTTTGCAACTTTTCATGGATTACTTACATAACAGTCAATGATGTGAGCTTTGTTTCATTATGAATTTCAGAATAAGATGCATTCTTCTTTTTACCTTCCCACTGGCTTTGTTCAGTTCTTCCTTAGAGATTATATTTGAGAAACAAGTACTGTTGGCAGACAATGTACTTATATGCCATGAGTGATAAAAATCCTTTGTCTGGCTTGGGTGGATATTTACAAGCTCTTTGGGCTCTCTTTTATTTTGCTTGCACACAATACCAAGCATAAGGAGCTTCCAACTCTGTAAAACTATAAATTATGAACTAATCCTCAGCTGATTTCACATTGTAAAAAGTAGCTAAATTTAAAGGAATTATGGTTTCTTTCAATGTGACAGAATCTTGGATTCACATGTGTTGAGATGTTTAGATGTATTCTCAGACATACAAAATCCCATGCTCAGCTTGCAAGTATGTTGATTGAAGGGTTCAAAATGTGAGGTGTGTTATGAACTCTGCTGGCTGTTACTGCTATACTGCAAAAGAAAGTAGAAGGCTGAAAAATAAAGTAATGTGCTCAGTCTTTATTCCCTGTGAGCTCTTGACTTGGAAGCTGAATCAAACCTTTATATAGTCATGTAAAGAAAACTGAGACAAAAAGTAGCAGAAAACAAGAAAAAAATTAAATTTAGGAACAGGGTTTTTCCCAGTCTTAGTTTCTGCAGATCTGGCTGCAGAATGAGGATAATTAGAGTACAATTAGTAACTCTTTTTTTTTCTTGTACCTATTGTCTCTCTTACACGTTTATGCTTTTGTATATTCACTGTCTGCCAGCACTTGCCCTCTATAGGTTTTTAAAAGCTGTAGAAATACTTACAAAAACTTTTAATACTCACGAAATCGTAGGGAGGATTTTCAAAGAAACTTAAAGGAGTTGGTTTCCAAACCCTCATGAGAATAGTTTCAGACCACATTACTTTAAATCTGTGTTACTCTAGATTATTTTCAGGAGCTTAAAATGTAGGTATTGTCTACTCTATCAGTGATCTAGAATGTGTCAGTTCAGCTACTGCCATGGATTAGCTAGAAAACATGTTGCTGTTTCTAAGAACAGATTCTGCTCTTTTTTTAAGATTAGTCATTGCAGGGACAATGGCAGGTTTTAGTCTTCTCCAGGGTGCTGTGTGTTATGCCTTGACAACTAACTCTGGATTAATCCTAGCTGAAAGTACACATTTAACTGAAAAACCAGGAAAAGGAGGCTAGTTCCCTTAACCCATGACTATATAGATTCACACTGTATAACAATTACTCAGAAAAAATAAGATATGAGTTGCCCATGGAAATATAGGGGAAATGGACAGTTAGATAGGGTTTATGTAAGCCACAATGCCCAGGTATCTCACTCCTATGGTCTTTATGCCATTTTGGAATTCATTGTGAGGCCTCTATATCTGGTCAAAGAGCAAGGACTTTCAAAGTTTATGGTCTTGCTTCTGGATGATGAGCCCAAACAACTGATACTTCCTTTTCATTACCACAATTCCTTTCATTGCCTGTTTTATCTCATGCTTTACCTTTTAATTCAATTCAATTTTGTTTAAATTACTCTTTACTGAAGTAGTAATTCAGACAGGTTCTTCCTTGGCCTCACTCTTCCACTCTTGGCATCAGTAGGAGAAGCAGCATTAGGTCACTGCTTATCACTCCTCATAGATTTTTTATGGCCAGAAAAAGTCAGTGTGACCATCTCCTCTGACCTGCTTTATAATAGTAACCCCTAGGAGCTCACTAAGTAAAATGTGCAGAGAAGTTTCTATTCTAGAACAGTCAATAGGTGTGTTGCCATTCCCTTTAAAGAAAGTATCCTAAAAAGTAATTTTTGAACAGAATTTAAGAATCTGAATGAAATATAAACCCTCAACCCTTTTGCAGAGCTAGTTTACTTGTTTCTAGAAATACTACTCTAGAAATCTAGCTTAAACATCAGTTTTAGCCTGAAAACTCAAAATAAATTAAGCTCACATGAAAACACTCTATGGTCATGTGAATTTGTTTAATTGCATCAAACCTCCATCTAAATTTCAAGAATTTTGTCACAACATACATGTTAATAATAAATTAATGTTATAATAATAAACATTTTCTTAGGTAAGGGCTTTTGATTGGGCCATCTTACAAGAGAAATAACTTCACAGTGTTAAGAATATACAGTCTCTTTTGAATGTAGAACCAGAGGTCTTTACAGCCACAACAGACTATAGGATGCACAGTTTTTAAAAAGCAGTACCATCCCTTGTTACTTGGAATATGATATGTACTTAAAAAAGAGGGTGCCAGGTACAGAAGCTGAGTCCTGAGACCTGATAGAAAGTGTGTAAATGTTTATAACTGCAAACTGCTTTAGATGGTCAGTTCCTCTGAGAAGAGAATGTCTCAGATGGTAGATTTTTTACTAAAAAAAAAAAAAAGTAGTTCTCTATTAATTCTTGTGACTTCTGTAGTCTTTTATACTGAGATTACAGTTACTGTATCTCAACTATCTCAACTACCTTGTATTCAAGGACATGGGTACCTCCAGTCAAAATTCTCCCTTAGAATAATAATAAAGAAACTGAATGTGTGCTGGACAGTGACTTTTCTTATGTTTTTGAGACCAGAGTGGAGAATTCTTTGGAGGAAAATAAATATTCTGTACTTTCATTTCTCTTAATTTCCTTAACACAGATATTTCAGGGGAGTCTTATTTCAAGTATTGCATTTGAGAAGAAAAATTCACAGAAAACTACAGCACTTTTATGTCCAGGTCTTCAGGTTGGAGCTAAGTGAACAGATTACACAGCTTCAGCTTGAAATCAGCTTCAGACTGCTGGTTTATTGGGTTTCTTACTGTGGGCTTTAGCACCATCTTCTCTGACCCAGCAACTAACTTGGCAAGTTCATGGAGGACATGGGAAACCTTTTCTGGGTCCCTGCCTCTGCCTACAGTGTCTGGTTCTACAGAAAATTGCCATAATTGTGAACCTTTGAGGATTTATTCTTCCTAATCTTCTCCATTTGTGTCAATTCAATTTGCCCAAATAACCAGGCATTCATTGCTACCCATCTTGCTCACCTCCCAGGTGACTTTCAGAAGAGGGAATAATTTTAATCTCAAATTCAGGACAGTGTTTATATCCAGCTCACCCTATGGGTTTTTTGTTCTCTGCAAACAAAGCAGGCAGCAGAAAGTAATCAGGTTCTCCATCTTTAGTGCCTTCTCATCACACTAGAAGATCTTCATAGAATGGTTTCCTCATTTTGGCTAGAGCACTGTTGATTAAAATTGGTTATAAAATTATTCTAGTATAATTAAAAAAGGGCAGGGGAGAAAAGGGTGTCCTGGGTCTGGAAGTAGGATATTCTGTTGTGTAAAGCACCTCACCTGGCTTGCTCCAGTGATTGTTTTATTTCTTCATATAAAATACCTTCAACAAGCAAATTGAGAGCTTCCTTCCTGCCTTGCACTCCTTGCATGTTCAACCCAATCCCGGATAGTGTGGATTCTAGGCAGGAGCAGGGGTCCTGCCTGGAATGTTTTCAGGTCCCTTGGGAGAGAATGAAACTGAGAGAGATTTCCTGCAATGCTGATGTGTGATGGGGTAAAACAGTAACATTCCTCTCAGGAAGGGAAAATAGTGAAGTCAAAATGCACTTAGTGTGGTTTGATTTTTAGTAGCCAAAATAAGGCATCCACTAATGCCCTTGTCTTACTCCTGAGTCTACAGTGGACTGTCTGTGTGCATCCTTTCTGGCACTACACGAAATCTCTCGGACTTCCTGCCTTACATGAAGATTTAACGATAAACCATGTTACTGGAATCAGGGTTCCTTGCTTGTCTAGACTCTTAATTTTTATCACTGTAATAAGTAATCTTGTTTAAAATAAATAAGCCTGTATTCCCCTCTTCTTTTTCCTATACAAAATGAAATCATTTCAGGGTATAAACTGTATGTGTGTATGTGTTTAAGCATACTTTAAACTGCTGTGACTTTTGAATTTTGTGATTAAATGTAATTGTGATTGATTACCTGCTGCCAGTCTCACCTGATTTCTAGAACTCTCATAGAAATTAAAGCTTTCATCTCAACAAGAATTACCCGTCAAAATAATTTGTAATAAGCAACACTTTCCCCTTATGTATATTATGTAATTCTAAGAGAAGGACGTTATGTTGAATGCACCTGATGCATAACTGTAATGGAAAAAAGGAAGGCACAACCTACTAAATTTTCAGCTTTGGGAGGAGATGGAATCAGGCCCACTGTATGTTGTTTATTATACAATTCATTTCATTCAGTGTAATAACCAAAATGTTCTCTTCCAGTGAGAATTATTTTCTTGTTGACCTCGAGAAGAGAGTAGACTTCCCTGGTTCATTAAAAATAAATGTCAAAGCAAGATTATGTATAAATGTGTTTATAGCTGATTACTTCATTTTCTCATAAAATCATATGCAGAATTTCAAACCACCTATGTCATTGGTGACATGTACAATCACAATTCTAATGACATATGACAGACTTTCCCTCTTTCCCCCTCCTCTTGGCCCCACACAAGAAGTCTTGATTAATTCCTACTGCTGTGAAGGGAAGAAAAAAGGGGGAGATATTTGCACATGGGGGCAAGCTTTGACAGCTGCACTATAAGGACCACTTCATCTTTAGGGGAGACAGAGAGTTTAGACCAGTTTCCCTAAGCCCTCTTCATTGCCACTGCAAACACAGGGAAGAAATTCACCTTTCATTATTTTAAAAAATAATGACTTTAATCCCTTTGGCACTGTTTGTACAAATGATGTGGGACCTAAACTTAAAAAATAACCTTCTTATATATTAAGCAGTACAAGAAAATAAACCTCATATTCAGCTGGTGCCTTCAGCCTCTATTCTGCTAAATAGCTTGGGGGGACCTGTGTTCTGTCATGACTGCTGAACCTGTAGTATTTACATGGAGCCCTTTGAAAACCTGACTCTGGACTTGTGCAAGGAGATTCTGAAAATCTGGATCATTCTTAATCTAAGCAATGTGCTTTTACCCCTGACTGGAACAAGCAAGGTCGTTCCCATCACATTCAGTCTTGCTCTACACTGAAGTCACTGTTTCCTGGATCAAAGAGATGCCTCTCAAATGACCAGAGTTCCTGAATTAGTGTTTTGGCTCATGTACCAATACCTGGAGTTAAAGGTCCATAATTTTCACTGTTCTTTAGGAATAAAGGGATAGTAACCATGCAATTAACTTTGTCTTTCTTTCCCTGCTCTTCACTCCACTCCTTTTTGCTAGATTGTCATAGGTGCACACGCTGCATTGCTATTTCAAACTAATGCCTGATTTGCTGGTTACATCTCCAAACTGTTGCATATATACAGTGTGCTTCAAGTGTTAATGTAAGACCTTTTTCATATAAAACCTTGTTAAAACTTTGCTTCTGAGCCATGTCTTTGTTTTGTTTTGCTTTATGTTGTTTACAGACTTTTGAATTTACTCTAACTAGTACAAGACTGTGAGGGTAAACACATCTACAGTACATTTTTTTAAAATCTTTCTCCATTTAAGGAGAATGTCTGTTTATATACATTTCTTTCCTATGAAAAGTTTTTAAAATGTTTTAACTTATACTAATCCAGGCAAGGTGAGGTTCTTCCACAGAAAAAAACGCACACACTAAAAGAGTTCCTGGAGCACCACAATATTTATTTAACACAGGCCTTAACACAGACATGCAGTAATTCCCATTATGTGTCTAAAGAAGATTGAAAGGGCATGGTGTTTGTGTAGTTGGGTATAATCAGTGCTATGGGGTTCTTCCTCTCCAAACTCTGTTTCAAAGGAACTGAATGTGGAGGTCCAAAGAAGAGACAACGAATACACTTCTTATGATGCATTGGCTAGTAAGTACATCTAGACTAGATTTAGAGAGCTCATAATTTCCTGTTGATATAGATTGACTTTTTTGGTTTCTTGCACAACAGGGATGAATGGAAAGTAATGGATTTCATGGACTGCTCCGTAATTTGAACATTTTGTGGTCTTTCAAAAAAAGGAGGCACCCTCAAACAAAAGATCTACTCAAAAACAGAGAAGCGTTGCGGAATTTGCCTTCAAAATTAGTTAGTGTCTCTGTGTAGATTTTTCAGGATGTGTGACTCTGTGTCATGGGACAAAAAACACAAGAAAAGGGGGGAGTGTATTGATCTGAGCTGTTTGTTTCCATCCCCCTCCCTCAGATGGGGTACAGTGGAGTCAAAATAGCCTGTACACTTTGCAGAAAACAGTGTCTGCGTACGTGGAGACATGATAAGTGTCTCTAAAGTGGAATAAAAATAGTCTAGACATGGTAGTATGTAAGAGAAATACAAAGCGAAAGAAGAAGAAAAGCCGTTCCCATACCTCAGGAAGGAAGTGAAAATGCCAGGCCTAATCTTACTTTTAGACAATTCTGATGATCCTCTGTGCCAAGACACACTTAAAAAAACCTAACATCTTCTGAAGGATATTTTAAATTACAGACACCAACTTGTCTTGACTCATGGTTTTGTTATTTTACTGTGCTTTATCTTTGAAATCCTGTTTTTTTTCTCTCCGTGCAACTTCAGGTCTTTCAGAAAGGAAGATATTTGAGTTACCACCATGCAAATGTGAAAACAAGGCATAAAGAGAGGAGAATCACCTATGATAGAGCCGACTATGAAAGTTTTACTTTTTTTTTTTAACTTTGGGCCAGCAATGGGATTTTCATGATGAATTTTGGTTAGAAAAGTTACTTGGAAAAACCATTTTTTAAATTCAATTAATAGATTTATTTACCAAAAGAAGATAATTATTTAAGGGGAGAATGGATCATGAGAAACTAGTTCATCTGGTTTCACCTCTTGTTTAGAGTAAAATCTACCTTGTGTTTGGTTATAACTATCACAGCATCCAGCCTTGATTTGAAGCAATCAGGAGATGGATAATCCACCATTTCCTTTGGTAGTTTGTTCCAACAGTTAATCATTCTCACTGTGGCTTATTTCCAATTGGAATTTGTCTGGCTTTTAGCCATTGGTTCTTGTTATTCCTTTCTGTATTAGATTAAAGAGGCCTTTACTACCTTGTATTTTCTTCCTGTGAAGGCACTTATGTACTGTAATCAAACCACCTATCAATTTTCTTTTTGATAAGCTAAATGGATGGAGCTCTGTAAGTCTTCCACTAAAAAACAGCTCCTTCAGGCCTCAAATAAGTTTTGTGGCTTTTTATCTCACCCTCTCCAGTTCTTCAATATGGTTTTTAGAAAGTGAGCACTTTTTAAAGAAAGCTGTGTGCAATATCTCTGTCTTGTTCTCTAGAGACCTGGTCCTAGTTGCCCTCATGTCTCTTCTGTTTATTCATCCAACAATTAGATTAACTTTTTTCCATGAAATCAAAACAGAAGCCCATTGAGCTGTGTGCTCACCATGCCATCTGTACCCCTTTTAGAATAACTCCTGAAGAAAAGCAGTGTCCCACATTTCTTTTTTGCTAGATACCTCACTTTGAATTTGCTGTATTGCACACTGGACACAGAATTCCAGCGGATTCAGGGCACTCATTCAACAGGCCAGGCAGCCTCCTCCTCACTTCCATCCACTTTTTGCCATCCCTAAATTTTAACCACAAATATATTTCTGTAAGTATGCCACTCTTCAAAGCACAGTAAGAACCAGGCACTTGGCTGTTTCCTCACGCTCTGATGTACTTTGATTAATGTGTTTGTCAAAGGCTACATTAGAGTTTTTCAGAGTAGAAAGTTAGATTCCATACAGAAAGTGGCATACAGCTAATTATCATTTCTTCCTTTAGTTAAGTCTGTATGACCAGTAAATTTTGCTAGCTATACTTTTTCCAGTAATGACACATTAGGTGTCTTTCAGTTTCCCAAAATCTTTCAGTTTCAGCTCTCTTTGAATTCTTACCTAGGATCCAACTCATGAACTTAGAAACTTCTTTATTTTGTGTCCTGAATTACCAATGTTGCACTCCCTAATGCATTATTGATTACAACAATGATGATTTATTACATTATCTTGATATTTATACAAATAGCATCAATATTCATTATTAAAATTCAAAGTTGTGTCATTAGAAACTTATGATAATGCCCCTTCTCTGCTAGGAATTCTTTCTGGTGGACTTATAAGAATTCCTTCTCACTGGCTTTCATTTTTCCATCATTTTATACAAACTTTAGTCCCCAGCATCCTTATTTTCTATACTAAAGTCTATTTTCTACTAATATTTCACACTGGAGTTTTCATGTCTTTTCTCTATTTTGGCACTGTTAGTGCCCTGGAGTAAAGGGCACATTTATCCAGCTGTTAAAAAAAATGGGTTTTTCCTTTATTGAAGGTCAGGGAATCTCTGAGATTTTTTGCCTTCTGATAAAACCTGTCCATGAAATCTTGATCATACTTTTCTACTTATATTCCAAATCCCCTTTTTTCCTGGTAATGTGAATTTAGCTCGAGAAGAGACACCACACATTACAATGCTGTGTGCTAACTTCTCACTACCACATTAAAATGCAAGTTCATTATCACTAGGATAAATTCGTTTGAAAATATTGCAAGTATAACTTTAGAGGTGATGTTTTTTATCCTGGTTCATGACTCTGCACACGTGATGCTGAAGGCTTTGCTCAAAACATTTTGTAATCATTGGCAATATGTTGATCAAACAGATTGGGCCACTCCACTCCTGCCAGGTTTTTTTATTAATATGTTTTTGAGTTAAATATTTCTGTTACTGCAGTGACAGAATCCATCTTTTTCCAAGTGGTCTTCATTGACTTGTGATGTGGCCAGTAATGTCATCTTTTTCTCTGTCCTACAAAGATGTAGGAAGCTTTCCACAACTTTATTTTTACTAGAACTAATTGTTTGGTTTAAAAGAAAGCATACTCATTCACAGCTGATGGGTGGTGACTCTTCTAGTTTTGCCCACTGTGACTCCCCGTCAGACACGTAGACATGCTTATTTGTCTGAACATTTGAAAATTAAAACTCAGATTTGCAAAAGCCTTTACTTATTTTATTCTCCAAAGGTCCATTTTCAGAAATTCTCAGAGCAGTACCAGTGCAAGTCAGTTGGATTTATGTGTATTGGTAATTAACTCACACTGGGGATAGTTTTCATACCTTTATATTTACTGTCCTGAAAGATTTGTGGGTGTTTGCTGACTGACCAACCACCTCATTTATAGCTGAAACCTTCCACTTGTATTTGTATCTACTGAAAGATTAAGATAATTATTTTTTTTCTGGTGCAAGAGGTTTTTTGTTTTTTGTTTTTATTTTAAACAAAAGTCCTCTTGGATTTTCAGTGTCTATTGATGAAAAGCATCACCTTTGAATGTAAGGGCTTTCAGTCCACCAGGAATGTGTGTTTTCAGAAGGAAACTCAGGGTGAGAATGCCAACCAACGTGGTGCTGGCTGGAGCAAACACATAAACTTTCAAATACGTTGTTTTTGTGATGGTGGTACTGGCTCAGACTGAAATCTCAAAGGGGAAGTGTTGGGAAGAACTATTTGTTCTTTTGTTTCTGAAGGGAGTTGATAACATGTTCCACAACTGTCTTTGCACTGCCAAATAAACCTGAGAAATCACTGTACCATAGATATTCAGTTAAATAGAAATAATTACAGCCCATGCAGTTATGTGTGTCACACAGGCTTATGTTTGGCCTAGGTAGTGCAAAAAACTGTGCTCAGAAATGTGAACCATATGGAGCATGATACTTTTGTGTCTACAAAAATTAGTTCTGACATTTAACATGGGTTTGTTTTCTAAATCTAACCAGCCTGAACATCCCAGCTTAAATGTTGCATATGATTTGGTTTATAGAAACCCAGTAATATAATTAGAAATGGGCTCAAATCAAAATGATAGAATTTAATATTGCGATACTGCAAACTTGGTAGAAGTTTAGTTCTGGCTTTGAACTTTTCAACCTTGGACCCAACTCTCACTAAACTGTAGTATGTCTGACTTCATTTTATGGGTACAAATTTGCCCTTGTAAAACTTGCACTCTCATTCTGTCACTTAATTTACAGTGGAAATCTGATCACAGTCACCTCTAATTACCTGATTTGCAGCAGTACTTATTGCACACAACTTATTTGCAGCACAGCTTATTATTGAAGGGCAAAACAAATGCAAATACAAAATACATATTGAAACATTAGGAAATATGGTAGGATTTTGGCTTTAGAAAACTCTCAGGCTAGTCTGGAGTTTCACACAGCTTGTTTAATGTCAAAACTTTTTTTTTCCTCCTTAATTTAAAACAACATTTTCTTTAAGGCAGACTTAAATGAAATGTTTTTCTCACTGTAGAAAATGCTGAATTAGACACCAAACATGGAACTCTCACCAGAAAATGGACAGGCACAGGTAGCTGGCTTTTGGGCAGGAAGATAGGTCCAATGTTTGTTGTATTTTGATCTCAGTCTTCTCAACGTTGCAGAATTTCTGCAATTTCTTTGTTCAATTATTTTTTTCAGTGTCCTTGCTTTTTGACAACCTTGCATACCAGGTGCAAATGCAGATAGAGCAAGTTAGAGTAAGTTTAACTGTTTTGTTCATACTGAGAAGCTCTCTGATCATCCCTCCACCCCTCTGCTTTTTTCTTACCTCTCTCCCCCTCTCTCTTTCCCACATTTGAATTTCTCTGTGCTCAGCCTTTTCTTTGTTGTTGCTTTGTATTGTGACTGGATTTCCCCCCCACACTTCTCTTCAGTTTCACTTAACTGGAACATTAAGTAATCCTGAAGTTCTGCTATGAATTCTGAGCCACTCCAAGTTTTAAGTTAATTCAAGGATGAGACAAACAAGTTTGTTTCTTCCCAGACAGGGAATGTGATTTTTTTAATAGTTTTTCAGGAGTATATAGTTATCATCTCTCCAATTAGAAGATATCATATTTGACTTCCTTTTTAGCTCATAGCTTCCCACTAAAAGTATTAAATAAACATATGTTGAACTTCTGCAGGTTCAATGGTCTTATGCTAAAGTTAGATTTTAAAATTAGAAAAAAAAATTAAAAGCCTAATTCTCTTGAATGTGGAAATGTTGAAAAGATCAGGCTTTATACCAGTTTAGGCAACTTTTTGGACCTGGAAGAAATTTTAAAAATATAAATCCCACAGAGGACCAAAAAAGGACAAGGATTCTTTCTTTTTTTTTTTTTTTTAACCAGTGTGGTGTGTGCATGTGTGTTCTTGTGATAAAGCTGTGAAGTTTTTGGCTGCCCTTTTCTGGCTTCTGTTGTTTTCTAGGGGCTCAGTGGGATAGATAGTTTGTGCTGTGACAGGACATGCCAACAAATTGCATCACTTCTGCCTCGGTGGCCGAGGACAATGACATGCCATATGCCCATGGCAAGAAATGAATGGGGCTCATTTACACTGGCACTGGGTGCCTTCAGCCCTGTCAGTCTTCAGAGGCTATCCATGGCAAATTGGAAAGTAGCACTGGAGTAGCAGCAGCCTGAAGAGATGCAGCCTGAAAAGCTCCCAGCATTCATAACTTTATGAACAACATGCAGCTTTGAAAGGCAAAAAATATCCATGTGACGCCCTGGATGCACTTATCCCATCCCTTTGCAATTTAACCTTTTGTTTTCAGAAAGAAATAGAATCACCAGTCCTTTCCTCCTTTCACGTGCCACTAAAAAATAGAAAATTTGAAAAAAATCTTTGAATAAATTCCAGCTGCAAGAAGAAAACAAAAACACAGTGGGTGTCATGCTTCATGCATTCAAAACAGTTTCTCTGCTCAAACAGACTGCCGCAAAGATTTGCCCCAAAGTTGACCCCGTTGCCTCCAGTTTGCACTCCAGCAACAACAAAACTCATATTTGGCCTCTGACCTTCTTGGCAGCGCATCATTTGTTTCCCTGTGTAGAAGCAAAGGATGATGGGCGATGATTAAAGAGCAATGGGTCTGCTGGCCTGAGACACTAATGAGGATGAAATGAGAAGGTCAGCGATCATCCTCACATGGCAAACTAGGACATGGAGCTAATCTGTTGTTAATTGTCCTTTACATTTGTTTTAAGGACAGTGGCAAGGATAGGTGGCAGTCATATGTCTCCCTTCTTTATAATCTCTGTAATTAGCATGAGAAATAGAGCTAGGCTTGCCTGGAGAAGCCTGAACTGTGGTTTGCAAGTGGGCTTTATTATTTTATTTTATTATTTTATTTTATTTTATTTTATTTTATTTTATTTTATTTTATTTTATTTTATTTTATTTTATTTTATTTTATTTTTCCATTTACAGCTTATACAAATCCAGAGTTGGCCAGAAGTGACTGACAAGTACAGAGACAGAAATTTGTCCTTGCTGTCCCTTTCATACAGGTGACAGTCTATAAGATGTGCGGTGTACAATTCCTTGTCCCATTTTTCCCACTGCTAGATTTCTCCTTAAGTTTTCTGGGGATGCTGGGGAGGCTGCTTGGATTTCTGTACATCCTCTCTTCTTCACCTCTATCATGAGCTATCTGGCCCAGTATTGTTTATCTCAAAGGGATCTATGTCTGAAGGAGGAGCATCTAGTCTTCCTGCACAAACTGTCCTGTAACTTGTCTGCCCCACTGGCCTCCACTGGCATTAAACTGAGAAGCAGAGGAGAATACCCTGCTCCCTGAACCCACCACCAGTAATGCACAAGCCTCTCTTGTAAAATCTCAGCAGCCACAAATTAACAGGGATGACCTAATTAAATAAGGTATTTGCTGATTTCAAAACAAATACGTTAGTAAGCTGCTGGTATTTTTCACAAAATTGGCACTATAAGATGTTGGATACAAATGTTTTTCCATTACAAATCCAGTTGGTACATTCCACTGAAAAAGGGAAGCTAGTGGTTCCTGTCTCCTGTTTTGTTGCTTCTTTCAAAGGAAGAGAAGCCTTAAATACAAGTTTTACATTTCTTGATGCTCAGTACACAATTCCTCCTTCACTTCATCAGCTTCATTAACTGTTCCTGATACACAACAGCCCTATGTGTTATAACTTGTTTTGCCAGCTCTGCTGAGAGAAAGTACATTCCCACTTTCATGGTGGTGCTGTTTTGGTAGAATTCCTAATTTTTATTTTTTAGCCATAAACTCCCCTTGCACGACTAATGGTTGTCTTCAGCCTCTCAGAGGGAAACAAATCTGCTAGCCAAATGGCAATCAGCTGGTGAGCTAAACCCTGAGAGCTTTAAAGTATTTGTCTAGTGAAGAGTTTACTGCAGTGCTAATCATAACACACTCATTAATTACTCATTTGGATTAAGCAGAAGGGTCAGAGAAGCCATCTTGACAATCCATGCCTATCAGTGCCCTTTTCCTGCCAATTAGGACAGAGAGAATTTCAATGGCTGCAGCCTTTGCTTTTACACCTCCAGCACCACCTGCCTTTGCCCTTTATCCTGCGTAGCACATTAACCACGACTGACAGCAAGCACATGGGCTTCAGTCTCAATACAGCACCTTGTTAGGTATGAGCAAAAAATGGATAACAAGCTAGAAAATAATCTGGGCTAGGAACCAGGGAATTGCTCATCTCCACCTCCGTCTCTGGGGCTTCTGAAAGGGAGTCTTGAAGTGGATCTGTTTTTTGGTCAGCCTTTGGTACAATGAGAATGGCCATTGTAATGATGTGATTTGTGGTCGTCAAGGCTAAACAAAAGCAGAATCCCAGACGAAAGGAGATGAACAGCTGTTCTGCTGCTATAGCACACATGGGACAGGAAGGGTAAGAACGCTGGCGGGGTGAAACGAGGGATTTTGTGTCAGCCGTTTAGGTGTGTGAGCTGCAAAGTGAAGAGCATACCTGTCCTTGCCCTTGGCAGATGAAAAAGTCCATGATTAGAGGTGATGACACATTTCAGTCTTGGAGTCCATCACAAAAGTTTCTGTTCCAGCACCTCTTACAGCCCATTATCAGGAAGATCAGCTCTCAGCTCTGTCTGGCATTTCCAGAGTCACTCTACTCTTTGCAGCAGAATTATCCTGGATTAGTGCCAGTGCAAATGTTCTTTTTTATTTTTTCTGCATAAATTCTTCCTTATGATCAAAACTTTAAGATCTGCTCATAGTCTGGATGAGTTCACATTATCAGGAGAAAAACTGCAATTTTAGTGATTCCTGATCCACCCCTTCTGCACTCCTACAATATATACTATGTTCTTCAGAAAAATCTGGTTTCTCATTGAAATAATACGTTCTCAAGTGATCACAGTACTTTTTTGGTTTTTTTTTAATGTACACAGGATTGATTAATCTCCTCTGCATGCTGCCATGCTTTTTCCTCATATTTTCCAAACCTTGAACCCACAGGGATTTTAGTTGTTTAAAATCCCACCTCTTTCTTTTTTGTTACACTTCAACAATTCAGTCACCTGAAACATCCAAACAAATTAATCCCAGAGTTAAACACCAGGACAACTGGCCTGAAGGTATATCTTATAAGAAATTCCTTGGCTTCAGGAATTTTAAGGAATCCCTTGGTTTCTCGTCCTTGCCTCACCAAAGGCTAAGTGTTTTAAAATAAATTTTTCCCTAAGAAGTGAAGATAAGTGTGATAAAACCACAGCATAAATACTAAGCAAGTGAAATTCCCTTGGGAAAAGCTCCAAGGCTCTTGGATTACCTTACTTTTCATGAGGACTGGCAAAGTTTTGGAAATTCACAAAGCTGATCGACTGAGTAACTATTTTAGTGCTTTTAGATAAAACTTGGATTCTGAGTTTCAAAGACCTCCTTCTTAGACACAAATAAAACCACAGTTAAAAAACTTCAAAGCCATATCATTTACTTTAGAAGCAAATATACTATCAGAAAGTGCTTGCAGTATTGACTGGGCATTTGTTAAATACACACATACAGTCCCTTGAAATGTCTGCAGCAGAAATGTTCCCCTTCTTCCAATGAAAAAAGTGTCAAAATACTTACAGGACTCAGCTAAATTTTGAATAATTGTGAATAAACCACAGAGTAAAGGTTTTGAAAAACCACCAAACTGCAACCAGTAAATAAATATATTTTGCAAAATAATAACTTGCCTGTGACTTTTCCAAATAAAACATGGTAGATTTTTTGAGTAAATTACTGTCTGAGAACTTTTTGCTCATATCTACATCTGCCACACTTGCTGTGTCCATTCAAAGCAGTGCTTCCACTTGAGCATGTACAGCATCTACAAGTTGCACAGAGAAAGTATTGACCACTTTGTAGTAGCTTTTGGTAAAGATAGCTCACAAGCATACATCCTTCTTCATGAACTCTTCCACTGGCTAATCAACAGAATAACATGTTTAAAGTGAAGCTGTGCCTGTTCTATGCCATACCGCTCAGAGGAAATTATGGTTTAACTTCTCTAACCAGAAGCAGAGACATATATGGAGCACATTAAGCAAGTAATCTGCTTGCTTTTTTAGACATAAAGCTACTCTATCCTTAAAAATCACACTGCAAAATATTGCTTTTGCACCTCAATCTGACAAAAGCAGAGTCATGAACAGTTACATCTTTTTAGCAGGAAACTGAAAGAGGAACATCATTTACATGTCTCTGGAGGTTAGCCTAATACTGTTTCCTTAAATTCAGAGGGTGGTTGCTAAACATTGCTACAAATCAGCCTAACCTTTTTTGCAAGACGCTAGTAATTAGTCCCCTTAGTAAAAGCTGAAATTCACAGAAACTTGGAATTTTACAGACTGTGTGCCCTGATAGGCTTGGTGTGCTGGTAAAGGTAACTTTATCAAGTATGAAGTCAAATTAAGTGGTGATCTCTCCTGGATGGTCAAGAAAATTTCTTTGAGATGCAGGGATATATTTTTGTTTGCTGTGGTTTGTGATGTGATGGATTTTTGTTGCTAGAAAGGAGTAGTGACTTGCACATCCAAAGTAGGGTGAAGTAGGACTTCCAGGTCCCAGATTCTCAGACACTGCCAACCCAGGAGACATCTGGATTCAGAAGGGACTTAGAGAGTTCCTCACCTCCCTGGAGCTCAGGTGTGGTTCCAGGCAATGACAGCCTGAGTATCTCGGTAACTGGTTCACACCTTAAGACCAGCCAGTCCCTTGGCAGTGCACAAAAGTGGTCCTAGATGTGCAGCCCTTTCTGAGAAGAAAACACTTGACCATGATTTTCCTCTCACAGGAAGGATATTCCTTTTTACTCTACCATGAAGTATTTAACCTTGAAAAGCTGAAAGATGTGAACTTTAAAGTTTCTCATGCTTTGATGGGGCTCGAATCTGTCTCTTACCCGGAATAGGTAGGCCTAGTCTAGGTAAGAGGGTCTGACCACAAACACATGTGATTGGTCGTATGTCAGAGTATTTAACTGGATGACACTTCAATGAAAGCATAGACAGAGAAATGCACAAGTAGGGAAATACATACAAAAGTGTTTCTCTGCTGTTCACCCATCACTTAGTGAACAGTTATGGCTTTAAATAAAACAGTGTAAAAGTAATGTAATGTAAAGGTGGTTGTCCATCTTTAATTAAAGGGCTGGGGACCCTAGGAGAGAAAAAAGGACTTCCACACAGCTTGGGTCTCTTGTTTTAGGAAGGACTGTTTAAGATATACATTCTTCAGCAGCATTCTGTATAGGCTGGCTCCAGGCTGCTCTGTTCTCAATGTATGGATTTTTAAACAATTTGTCTGACATATTTTCTCATATACATACTCATACAATACATTTATCGTGATGTATTACATTGGTAACCTAAGCATCAAGAACCCTATTGATAATAGTGAAAATAAATATCACTTGAATCATCCCACAGACAGTAATTAATTACCAGAACTAAATAAGTATTTAAGAATATCAAATTCACCTGCTTAGTAACATTTAGCAAACTAAAATTACCTCACCAGTATCATTGCCACACACGTAACTGGTGTTTTGGATTCTCTCTTGGTTGTCTTTGTGTGAAACAGCTGCTTAGAGACATGATGCCATGATTTGCATCATGAGATAAAACAGAAGGGTTGAGTCAGTCTCCCACATCAGCACTGCCAGTGTTCAATAACACAGGTTTCCACAGGTCTTGAGTTATGGACTATGAAGAAATTCATCTGAGCAAGAACAAGCACAGCACTACCAGCCCGACTCTTCTGTATTCTTTAGTCTCTGTGCACTGGCTCACAACTCACTACCAGTCTAACTGGTGTGACACCACGGTCTGAGATCCCTCTTTTTGGCACAGCCGTGCTCCGACTCCTTGGGTACCTGTGAGAACCTCGTTTTGTGGGAGCAGATTCTAGACTTACTGCCACAGACCAAACTTGTGCCAACAGCAGCTGTTAAATTTGACCCATTATAACTAGATTGACCTCACGTGAATACCTCATTCAAGTAACTCAAGAAAAGCTATTCAACACTTTAAAGGCCAGAAGTTTAATCCCCTTAAGTTACTCTGGATAAATGTACACAGCCAAAAAAGTTTACATACCTGACCTAGAACAGATGGTGTGTATCAATATTATACAGACTTTCTAGACACTTCATATTTTTTACATTGATGTGCACGTGCATTTTCACTTTTTCAGATGTTAGATGCCTACCAAGTGCCATACATACCATTGTATATTTGTGGGAGAAAGAAACAAGGGTCTGTTTTAACTTCTTTGTCTAAACATTAAGCTTCTATTGAGGCCATTTGGCAAGTCCTTTCAGCTTAATAAGACTGCTGACTTTCAGTGTCAATAACTCAATAACAGGCAGGAGTGCAAGCTAAATATATATCTTCTGTTTTTACAGACAGGGCAGGGGCATCAATGCATTTTCAAGTGCTTGTCTTTAGAGCACTTAACCACACAATTCCAAAACCATCACTGGAGTCTCTCCAGGAGACTCCACATCCCCTGAAGGCTTCAGAAATGCTTTGAATCAATCCTTAAAAGCTGAAATTAGTTGCTTTAAAAGTGTGGTTAAAAATTGCATATTCTATGCTTTTAGGAAGATGTGGAAGTGCAAGACTGGTGATCATGTAGTTTTTTGGAAAGTTTTTTAAAGGCGGTTTGTGAAGAGCGCTTTTATTTTCCTGTGGCAGGTGTCCCATGCATAGGGGTGCTGAGAGATATACAGAGAGGAGCACATGTGAACTCTGTAATAATCAAATATCTGAATTGCACCCAAAAATAATATTAATGACAGGCTTAAATATTAGGAAACAGAGCTATAAATCAATTTCATTCTCTCAAACATTGTGTCGCTAACTTGGTGTTCAGACCCAAAGAGTATGACCCCTGACTCTTGTCCCCTTTCTTTGCTGCGTGTTGGGTGACTGGCTGTACACTGCTCCCTCATTTTGCCCAGCTTTCTTTGCAGAGAGGCGGTGAAAGCAGCACATCACCCTTCCATCCCGCCACAGAGTCTGGTGGGCCATTAATCAGGTCAGCCAATCAGCATGCAGGGATTAGCATAATGTACAGACACACTTAATCAGGTCTACTATACAGTTAATCATGTGTATGCTAATAGTTTTGGAGGATTAAACATTTAGGACACTGGCTTTCTGTTCTGATTGGCTGTGTTTCCTACCTGTTAACTTTCCCTCCCTTATTTTGTTTGGGGCTTTTTATCACCTGTTTATTCCTCCCACCAAAAGCTGTGACTGCCGAAAGTGTTTCTGTAAGGCTGCCTGGATAATAAAGGATACATTTAAATAAAGGGGAGGGAGTGGACAGATTCAAATGCTGGATTCACAAACTGATTTCAGACCAATAAAATAGTTATTTTTATGAAAAAAAGATATATATGACTTTGTTTCCTCAGAAAGTGTTCTGGATCTGAAGAGCTATTACAGTTTAATCATCAAACTATGTTAATTTCCAAGACAGATTTTGAATTTGTGAACTAGCTTTAAAAACAAAGGGTCTGAGTGCATTCACTTTTGGTAATCAAAAGCAGAAGACAGCAATAAGATTATTTAGCTTTTCACAGGAAATTGGGAGAGAGAGAGAACAAGTAGCAGCCAAAAGTAATCCCTCCAGCCACTCTGTAATTGAGTGTTTGCATATAGTCGGGGCTGTCTACGCAAGGGCTGAAGGATTCGGTGAGAAGGAAGGATGGAGTGGTGAGGAGAAGGAGTAGGGGGAGAGACTGAGTGAGAGGCACAGAAAAAATGAGCCTGCCAGTGGTTAATTGAGCATATAGATTCCTAATGTGTCAGGCACTACCCTCTCAGATGAAGGATGACACTTTTTAGGACGCATCTTCCTTTGTTACCATTTTAAGACTAATGAAGCCTGCAATTCATAAACCTGATGCTGGGCACTTATCTGCTGCCAGGGCAATCAGTACAGCAGAAGCATACAACTTTGTGTGTGCAGGTTTTAAATATATGCTTTTTGGGCATATACAATGGAAAATACAAGGATATATTACTGAGATACCTGTCATGAAGCTAGATTTTAAAAGCAGGCATTTAATTGTTTCAGAGAACCATTTTGTATTTTTTTCTGCTTTTTTTTGCTTTTTTTTTTTTTTTTTTTTTTGTGAACCAGGCCTGTTTACTTTTATAGTCTCTACACAGCAAGACTCCATTATACAAAAGTTGAAGTTTTTTTCCCCTGCCTTCAGGTCACTTGTTAATGAGCTGAGCACTGGTAGAGGATGGAAGCGATTACAATAGGATATGGGCAGAGAGATTTCCTTTATGTTTCCACAGAATTATGAAAGTGAGCAAGAGAAAGATGTTTGTCACAGTCCAAAAGATACACTTCCCTATGGAGGTTGATGAGACCACCTTACTACAAGCTGGACAGAATTTGGGTGACAGAGAAGCGCTGGGACCCACCTCAGCCCCTCCTTGTGTAGTCTCTGACCTCCTTAACCTCTGCAGGGCTTCCTTTATGAGCATTCCCAGCCAGATGGTCGAGTCATCAAACCTTTATGAGCACAAAGTCCTTTTACCACTTCACAGTTTCTTCCAGCCTAAAAGCAGGGAGGGTAGACATGTGACGAAAAGAAGCTAAAAGGTGTTAAAGATAAAAACAAGACATAGGGGTGGCTTCTTTCTGGATTAGCAATTTAGTGTGGTGTCTATGGTTTTGGTATGTCTGTCTGTGTTGACTCTATCTATACGTGCATGTTTAGATCTTCCAGTACAAAATGCTTTCTTACACTACTATACAAGCATTTAGTTTTTTTTTTGTTTGCTTGTTTTGGTTTGGTTTGGTTTTGGTTCTGTTTTGTTGGTTTTGGGGTTTTTTTTTCAACCCCTTCTGTTTATAATTATTTGGGACATTTTTTAATCCGTTCATTTTTAGTGGGTTAAAACTGCAAAAACACTACTCTGTTTTTGGAGGGGTGATCTGCAGTGGCAAAGAATGCTATGTACCTTCACTGACAATAGATAACTTAAATTACATGAGACCTGAGCCCAGCAAAATGATCTTGTTAACTCTATGAGAACTACATTCTAGTTTCTACCTGCATCCCAGGGTAAAAACCTCACTTATGAGGAAGTCAATTTCCAACTATTCCTCCAGGAGGAAAGTAAACTCAGTCACCAATTCCTGGATTTAAGTGTTAAACTTTTTCTATTAAAGAACAGACACACACACACACAGAGCAGCAAAACGTGAAAAACTGTACTGAAAAATTGCCGAGACCTGCTATAATCATCCTTTGATGTACAGCGCTAATTTTAGAATAATTTAAATCAATTCTTGTCACTAGCAGGTAAAGTCAAAAATAGAAGACCCATGAATCTGGGTGAGGTCAGACTCCTTTGCAGGTTCAGGTTGATTGGTTTGCAACAAAACCACTGAGATCTGCTAGTTTTTAATGAGCTTTTCTCCAGAGAGGCGAGCTTGTCTTTTCACTGGGGATTGTTCTTGAAGGTGTGTTTCATGTGTCTTTCTCAGACATTCCCTCAACTCTTGCTTAAAATTTAATCACATTAAAATCATCAGGTAAGTTGTTTGCCAAGGTACAACATATTATATGAGACATTACATCTGACCTGTACTAGTGAGAGAAGGGCAAAAATCCTTGGATGGTGTTCATATTCTCTTTGATTGATTTCCCTTGCAGAGGATGCAGCAATAATTCTAGAAAAGTACCTATCCTCTACTTGTGAAAAGGGGTTTTGACTCAAGGGCCAATGAAAGTAGTGTGTACTGTGGAAATTTACATTGCCACTTTTCTATGGGAACAGTAGATGTCGAGGTGATACTGAATGTTCTTTAAAAACAAAAATATCTTCACCATAACCACCAATGAGATGTACATTATAGAAGTGTTGTTTCCAGAAACTAATATTGGCTGTACAGTTTTGGTATGGCTTCTTTTACTCCTCTTTTTTAGATTTGAGGATATGTAGGTGCTGTGTATTTAAATATATTTTATTTTCTGTTGCATTAGTAAGAAATGAAGGGTTTGATTTTCGGGCTTTCTGTGATATCACCAGTAAATATAACTGCCCTCGGAAAACTTGGTATTACATTGTCAAGTTTAGACCCCTCACCCTCTTGCAGATTGTTTTTTGGGGTTTTCATATGAGCATCAGTTTTGAATATGTACTGTGATTAATACATAGGAAATACATATTTACAACAAATATGAGAAGAAGCACAAATCTAGCAGAAATATTATTCTTCTTTAAGGCATAAGCATCTCATTAGAGAGTGTATTTTGCAGTGCTCACCAAAATCTAGGCTGGGGCCTTGAAGAAAACCCTAAGAAAATGAAACATCATATAGTTCAAGTAAATGGCTTAAAAATTATAAATTTTGTGTTCACAGTCATCTGGATTAAGTTATGTGTCTGAAAGTTGTAAAAATATTTGTAGAATATCACCATGTCCACACTTGCAATTTAGATAGTTGGCATTGTATACGCCTACTTTATCTTTTCCTGAGAAATCATCCTCACTTTTCTCCCATCCCCGCTACATCTTTCTTTCCTTTTTTTTGTCTTTTAAGGACAAAGTAAGTCTCCAGACACACATAATGCAATTTTTTCAAAAACATTAAGCATGGTCCTGACAGAACCTAAGAAATTCAGAGTTAAGTCTAAAACTCTGTCCTTAACTCACCCCGCTGTGCTTAGGTATTATAGCACATATGGTATGAACCCCCCACTGCTCTGAGGCCCTCTGATTAAGTGCTGCAATACTGTACCTAGACACAGTGTGGTGACTTAAGGAGAGAATTTCAGCTTTAACCTGAATGTCCTGGTTCATGTGAGACTGTTAATGTTATTAGAACATAAAGTGGGTGGTTTAATACCTTATATATGGTGCTTAAAGTCAGAAGCAGCTGCCAGGGGCTGGGTTCTGCACTGGCTTTTGCTAGGGGGAGGGGAAATCTGTTGTTTTCCTTGCAGTAAAAATAGAGCATGAGACTGCTTTCTAAATTAAAATAAAGTTTATTCATTGTGGATGAGCTACAGGAAAGTGGTGCAATCTGCAACACAGGAACAGACTTGGGAGGATAAAGCTGGATTTTTTGATTGTCCGAGTAGACAGCATTTTGCTATACTGAAAAAAGACTGAGCTCATTCTTTGGTCTTTGCATGTGTCTTCTCATATAATTCTGCTTGTCTGGTAACATCTTTAGAGATGCCATTTTTTTAAGTCTGCAATATTTACTTGTGCAAACCAAGACCTTATTATATGAGTAGGTTAATTTTGGTGGCTGTTCTCAAAAGAAGATGCTACCCAGTGCTAGATTATTAATGACCAAATTTCACTAAATAAAGATCTGAAAAAACAGTTGCAATTGTTTTCCACAGCAAGAAAGCAAACAGCAGAGCCTACTCTTTACCTGTTAAATAAGAAAGATTCAAAGGTGAAAGGTTCAAGTAAATAAAAATTCAAGTGTGGTTTGATCACTTTTAGACTGTCAGAAGCATGCAGCTGTCCAAAACACTTTTTGCTCCTGATCAGGCAAGCTGAGGTACATGTAAGCCATATCCCAAAAGCTCAAGGAAAAGATTTCATAGAACACTTCTGCTTTGCATGTACACGATTCCTACATCTTGGTCAGTAGGCTCTAGAGAATAGGGGCTCCCTGGCAGCCAGTCGTTATGTTGGCTTAAGAGACCAAGGGACATCAGCTTAAAGAAAGTGGGTCTTGAAGCATTTCAGCATGTGGTGACCAGTGACCATGTCCTGAAGGTCTTGTTCAGAATTTACTCTGTGTATGTGTATGTGTCCATCCATGATTTTTTCCCGTGCCAAAGTGTTCATTGATACTTGATTTGCAAAGAAAACCTCTGTTTTGAGTGATGAATGTTTGTTTGCTGGCTGGAGTAGGGGAAATGTAGAAGTTCAAGCTACTTCCCTTGCATTATTTCACTCTTTCCATGAGTATCTGAGGGTAACTTCAAGCTACAGATACTCTTTACACACACCCCTAGCAGAAAGTTTCACCTTTTACTGCCTTGACTTTCCCCTCCCCATATTTACTTGATGCACACATGGGGTGTAGGTTTTCTTGTTGAGGTTTTCTGGAAAGTCCAGCAATCCCTACAGGAATCTTCACTCACACTGCTGGAGGACTCAGAATTTGATTGGGAGTGCAGAAGGTCTTCCTTGTGCGAGAAAACAAACTCTTTTTCAAAAGAACTTGAGGAGCTTAGGTAACTGACAGGAAAGAAAAAAGTTTATTTTATGTCCTTATTCAAAAGGTGATTAAAAGGATATTTCTAATAACGTTAGACATTTGTGAGTCTCAGAAACATGTGCCAGCACTGATGTGCACACTGAGAGTGGCTGAGAGGGCAAACAGGATAAGGTTGGTTGAGTTTTGCAGATCATGTTTAGAGCTACAGTACATGGACACAAAATAATATGTTCTTCATTTGTCTTTGGGAAATACTTGCAGAAAGCAAGAAGTTAAAGAGAGGTGTGGTGGGGGATGGGTCCTGGAAGGTTTGAGTGGCACCTCTGAGGCCGTAATAGATTTCTGGCTCACCAATTTACTGCTGCATGGCCAGGATCCTTCACACTGAGATAAATTTCATGTTAGGAAGACGAATGGAAATGAAGATCTGTGAAATTATTAGTTTCGCTGTGAGCCTATCAATCATGTGGGACGAGCTTCTGGTGGAGGCCAGGGGTGACCTCTGGGCGGGAGCGTTGCTGGCAGGGCTGCCGCGGTCTGCGGGCAGCAGCCGTCCCCCGCTGTCGGCATTATCCCCATCCTGGCAGGGCTGAGAGGTGGGCCCACATTCCTTGTCACTGGGACCCTTATAATTATGACAAATGACTAAATGTGTTATTTTCAGCAAAGCAACGGCAGTCAAAAGGGGTACTTAGGGTTTGTAAGAGGTGATGGCTGGCGTGGCTTTGAAGGCTTTTCCTTTTCTTGACTCAGCGCAGACTGAATCATACATGGCCACCCCACTGGTAGCTGAGCAGCGTGTGAAACCCATTTCACACGTCTGCGCTGCCTTACAGCTGCGATGCCCTCTTTTCATCCCTGACAAAACCAAAGCTGGTGGCTGCCGCCTCTTCAAAACAGGCACGCAGTTTGGTGGGGGAAACTTTGCTGGCTTTGTTTTAATCGGGATGAATGGGAAATCCCAAACACTGAACTGTATTTTACTGGAGTCTGGGAGGTGGGGGGCAGAGTGAACAAAGAGTGAACAAAGCCCGATAGGAAGTGTAGCCCCAATGGTATTTTTGACACCAGAGCAAGCGTCTCCATCCATAAAGACAATGGAAATAGGAGTAGTAAATTGTACAAGGATAAAAAAACACACATTTCTGGAAAGCCATTTGAAAAACAAACCCTGAACACCAGCAACAGGTTTAGTGCCAGAATCTTGTACATAGTCCACAAATGTCCTTCTGTGCTAAATAGCTCAAGACTAGACATTCCAGAGACAACTTTAAAAATATATAGGTCATAAATTTAAAGCTGAGGATGAGAAAAATATTTCTAAATGGTATGAAAGTTAATAGTACAGGGAGGAGAAAGGACTGTGAATGCATGGCTTGTAGCATGAAAAATAAGGATTTAACAAGCTCTTTGATTTAATTTGATGTTTTTCTTGCTGTAAATTGGCACAATAGTATTGTTATGTATATTTACAGATAAGAATTAATTTCCTTAGCTAAAATAACATACATACAAATCCTGAAGTAATGATGATTTACAGAATCTGATATTAAAACACTTGATGCTTCTTTAAATTTCAAGAAAACTACCTTCTGAATTCTTAATTTTTTTTGGCAAACTTTGCTCAGGACCCCACTGTGTTTTGTCCTTTCACAAATATCATTTGACAACAGAAATATCATAAGTGAACCTGCCCTCTCACAATTTTGTTTTGTTGTCACTAGAGGCTGCAGTTTGGATTGCATGACTTGGACAATGGTAAATATCTAGGTATCTTTCAGCTTTCAGCAGAGTGATGAAAGCTGTAGAGAAAAAAAATTGTGCCTGGTGGACAGTCCTGGTTTCCTGAAAGATTTCTCCCAGCAACAGAGACCAGACAACATAATGACACATCATGCAGCACGGCAAATGCCCAGCAGGACAATCCAGTCCTTGTACGTGCCCTGTCTCATCGAGCTTTTGATCATCTTTTTTCCATGGCTTCTCCTGGCTCACCTGAAGAAGAGCAGCTGGGCTCTTGGCACGCTCAGTGCCTCGCACAGCAGTGGCACAGGTACAGCTCTAACGCACGTTGCACAGATGTTGGATTCCTAATTCTCCAGTCAGTCAGCAGCAGAGAAGCTGCTGAGGACCCATGGCAGAAGTGACAGGAAAAGAGGGCTGTTTATCCTTTTTCCTACCCCCTGCCTTTGCCTCTTTCTATTTGGTTGTGTGCCCATTTGCAAAGCTGGGCCCCCCAGGCAGAGGGCTTGGATTACAAACAGCTTGACAGTGACACTAATTTCATATGCCTGCCACCTCATCCTGTGCCTGGAAGGTCACCTGTTACCTCTAGCAATTATGATGGAATATTTATCCATTAGCTTATTCAACTTGTAAGGCATCACTTGATAATGGGTCCAGTCTGGCTCAACAAAGGCTTAGCCATCTTAGTCCACAAGGTAAAACAGAGCCCAGCCAAAAAATATTGGCTTAACTTGTTGATGCCATGTTTCAGATAGCTTCATTGGAAATATAAACACAGGTTAATACAGTTTACTAATAAATTCAGTGTTCTTCCTGTGGACTGCACAGTTTCTGTACGTTGACAATAAAGAAAAATCTAGGCCCAAATTCAAAAGACCTTTAAAAAAACCCAGAACAAACACGGAAATGTATTTCAGCGTTGCAATTAAGGAAGCTGAAGTGGTAGGTCTGTGGCTATGTGGTCATGTGTTTTTCCATTTTCACATTACTATTGCTAATTTTTATTTACTGAGGTATTTGCTTAGCTCTGTTTTTTCTGATAACGGCATTTTGAAGGCAAACAGATAATTTTTTCTTTCCTTCCGCTTTCCTTAAGAAAGCCTAAAGATGTAATGCTCACACAGAATATAATTATATCATATGTTATTATAATTACTTAATTTCAGAAAGTTTTCTTTTTTGTTTCCGAAATTCCTCCTTATTTTTTTGTTTGAATCTTCCCATTCTATTTATGTTTTACTTTTTCCTAGGTTGTGGTTTTCAGTTCCACATTGTATGCTTTCAGTGTTAGGACCACCTACCATATTTTCATTTCTAAATTCTGTGAATTCAAACACTGTTTTTGATTTTTGCTCCAAAATATAAAAGAGAAAGAAAGAAAGAAAGAGCAGCTCTAAAGAAGCTCTTTAACTTCCAGAAAGTCCTGGAAATATGCTCTCTGACTGCTCCAAAGCTCAGTCTCCAGTTCCAGCATGCTCACACTAAATAGGAAACCTATTAAGTAAATGACAGATAGTTTTGGAGGGCTTTTTCTTTTGCCAGAGTTTACAGCTGTAGCAAACAGTTTGATGCAGATCTAATTTCTAATTATGACATACTGGGAGTGGAGGAGGTTGTCAGTTTTGCTTGTTCCTCAGTGAGAGACAGAATGATTTCATACTTTGTGCTGCCAACCAATCCATCCTCATCTATTGTAAAGCTAAGAATAATCACTGCATATTACTTGACAAACAGATGTGATCAACATTTCGGAATTTCTACTAATTTGCTATCAACACGAACAACCAACAGCCTGTGAAAATAAATACTAGCCAAGTTCAAGATATGTATACACCAATGGTTTTTATCTGGGGGACTGAATTCAATGAGCTTTATTATAATCTGTTTATGTGATGGCACATTGTTTAGAACAAATATCTCTTTTTCTACGTTCATCTTCTACCAAACCAGTTATTACAAAGAAAAGATGGGGCAGAGGTTTGGATATGTTGCATACTTTAATGAAAACTGAAATTGCTGAATTGTTTTCAAGCCCCTTCTTAATTTGGAAGAAGTGATCCTAATGTTTGAAAAGGGATGCTGAAGCAACAACAGTTTTATTTGCTAATGCAAACAGATGTGAGGGTAAACTATTGAAAGTAACAAGTGTATTTAATTCCCTTCAAACATGGAGGGCTAAAGGCTGAAACTATATAAAGGGGACTTCTGAAGTGGACCAGCTGCCCAAGCCTTTTAAGTAGTCTGTACCAGCATCTTCCCCCATTTGTCCTGCTGATTATTGCTTGATTGATGAGCTGGTGTGTGCAAAGTGACCACCTGAAAGTCCTGCAGGCTTTAAGAGCTTGGTCAGTGTGTATTTGACCCTTAGAGGCCATGGATCAAATATCAGGGTTATATGCATTTCAATAACTTTGTTTTGATACTTGAAGGGGAAAAAAATTATTCACACTAGGGGGAACGAAGGAGATTAAATATTTATGCTTGAGAGCATCTCTGAAAGGATCTCAAGTGACTGCTGTCACCAGCCTCCTGGTCAACTTTTCTTAGCTTGAGCCCCTTCGTCTTTTCATCTCAGAAGGGTAAAATATATATTATTGTGAAGAAGAATAGCAGAAAAGCTTTTGTAGCAGACTGTGAAGGGATTTTCCATGAGTGGCCCCTTTTGAGGGAGGAATGGGGGGTTCCTGAGAAATGGTTATTCCACACTGTAACCTGACTCAACAGGACTCCAAGGTGCCCAATAATTACTCAGAACAGGGCAAAAGTTTTGTTTTCTGAAACTTCACACACAAGTGATTAAATAAAAGAAGCATCTCAGTTCCCTAAAACCTGGAAAAATAACAATTATGGGATGAAATTGGGACATGTTAAAGCAGTTCTTATGTAACTGACACTTTTCTTCAAAACAAATCTTTCTCAAATAATTGTTGTGATATAGAAAACAATACAAAGGAAATAAAAATATTCATATGTGAATAGAATAATATCTCACCTGCAAGTTTCCAAACATTGGTAGTGTAATTCATATAACTAACTTGAATTTGCTGAATGATTATTTACATAAATGCACTTGGCTGGTATGCTCAAAAATTGTATGTATTCAATAAAATCCCTAAATTTATGAAGATTTATTTTTCAAAGTTTAATGGTTGAAAATGTTCTCAAATCCCAGAGAGTGAAAACATAGGTTTATACAGAAATACTTTTCATTAGCAGCATACATCTCACTTTAATTCTGTGGAGGCTTTTCTTCAGAGTGATTGTATTTTAGGAGTGAGAGTAAAGCAAATTGTTACCTGTACATAAGGTATCTGATCTACAGTTTCATATGCATTTTAATATGATGTGCATGAATGCAAAACCTGTTTCACTCTGTAAGGACTGTGAGTAGGTAGATGTTTCACTCACACACATAGGCAGAATTGTGTGAGATAAGAAGCACAATTGTTGTATACGTAAGTCTCCTCCTGCCCCTCATCCCCCTCCCTCACTCCACCACCACAAAAAGAACCAAACCAGCCCCTCAGCAAGCCAGAGTTACTCTTGGAAGAAGGCCTTATGCTGGAAGAAAGCTAATGTCATTGGTTACTCGTGGAAATAAAAGTAACGATGTGGCTGAATTTCATCCCTATCTGTTTTGACTTCAGCACTGTATCTCCCTGTCGGGGTGTGCCAGCTGGCTGGGAAGGGTGATCCATCTGTATTCAGCACATCACAGAAATAACTTCTGTGCCAACAATTAACCTGATACTAGTTTAGGGAACTGCTTGCAATTTGAGTTGATAGAAGATTCAAAAGCCCACTTGCATCACAGAGATTATAGATATTTTATTAATTAACCATACTTCTTGTTTAAAATCAGTGTGGAATAGTCTGAATTTGTCTTCCAGACCTTATGTCATTTTATGGCACTTTTCTGAACCCTTTCAAATTGATCAGCGTACTTTTGAAGTGTATTTAGCAGTATATGCTGGTAATGCCTGCCAAAATAAAAATAATATCCCTTGCTCACTTGTGATTAAAGCTTATCTGTTTCACCTCTATTTTGCTCAGTGTTTTGGATTGAGGATTTGCATTTACCATGGGATTCATGCAGCTGAGCAGACAATATCTCCATTACGGCCAACAATTGTCTAATATGATCTCCAGATCTTTTTCAGTATTTTTTTTTTATTCTTTCAGGTTTACTCTTTATTTAAAAACCTGATAGGATTATCTTGCTCCCCAATGTGCCAAAATTTAGTAAGTCTGTATTTCTAATTCTTGTGATTCTTTAGCCAATTCTTCTAAAACTTTTAGGTAAAATCTGTGCGGAACCTCAAATTTTAAAACATTTGCTTCTAGAACTTTTTAATGCATTTAGGAAAAGGAAAACAGAAATTAATTTGCTTATTTTTTTGGATATTATGATATCACTACTTTTTCCCTTTTACTTCAAAGAAAACAAAAAACCACAAACATAAAAAGCACACACAATTACAGTCCAGGATTCTGAATGCCTTTTCTGCACTCAGATTGCAAAAACTTCCTACAAGTTTCTATAACAGTGTATTCCACTGATGCATCCTATATAACATCAAAATGCTCTGCTGTTATTACTGTTTCATTTTCACTCATTCTTTCCTGCCACTCTCCCCATTTCTAGTATATTTTTAAATGTTACCTTTTCACCCTTTGATGGGATAATTTTAAATGAAGTAGTTTTCCTGCAAGACTGCATCACTGTGCAGTTTGAAAAGCCCAGTGTAGGATAATCAACCTTTATACTGTCATTAAATATATATTTTCTCTTTTCTATTCTATTTTACTCATAGTTTCTTTCTGTTTTGGCAATTCTCCTTTCTGCAGTACCGCACATACTTCTAGTTTACAGTTACACTGTACCATGTACACGGTTGGACAGCAATAGATTTTGTGCACAGCTTACTGCAGACTATATTTTTAGTAAATGCTTTCCTTGGCTTTTAGGAGTTTGTTTCCTCAGCTTCTTAGTTTATGACGTAGCAACTTACATTAAATCATGAACCTGCCTGACAAAATGCATCATAAATGTGAAAATCTTTCAATGACTTTCTTTGTCATCTTGAACTCAAAATGAATGAGTACAGAATAAATTCTTGAGACTATTTAACATTCAAATCTACTTCAAAGAGGGACCAGTATACTTTGACATATAAAAATTTAACACAGTCCTCCAAGTCAAACTATTACTGTGTGGAATATGTAACAAATTCACATATAAGTGTCCCAAAACCTGCAATGTTGTAAAGCAGGTAACTTTGGCTGCTATAAAATTCTGCATGTAGCTACTGAGATGGATAGCAAGTCTGAAGTTAAAAAAATAATTTGTCCTTTAGGCAGTCATGGCCTAATGGCCCAAATCATACAATGATTTTTAAGCAAACCACTGGCTCAGTACAGACCACCAGGATGTTCACATGGCTTTTCTCATTTCCTTGGTCTAAGTGCAGTACACGCCTGTGTCGGCAACAAGTGTTGACTGTTGTAAGCATCTGTGCTATCATCAGTTTAGCTATGAATTTTGCTATGTTAGTTATTGTCTCTAGGAGATGTGTCACCAGACCCCTTACCCTTGTGAGAGGAGAAAGCAGATTCACATTGTCACTGCTCCAAGGATAGATTCATACTTGACTTGTTCTGGTCAATGGATTTTGTCCTTAAAATATACATGCAGGAAGCTAGAGCTAGAGACCTTCAATCAAATAGTGAATATTTTATTCAATTACTCTACTAGGTAACCAAAATCCATTCTTTCTGCAAGACTTTTCATAGATGTCCTCACTGGAGGATCAGCTTTTCCTTTTTCCTGCACTAGCATGCTTAGGGCTAAATTATGCAACATTTCTCTTGTGGTAAGAATGATTTAAGCATTCTCTCCATAATGATCCCCATAACTGCCTGTATGTTGTGTGAGCACAACTGTTGGCTCAGCCCTTGCCCAACTAATAATCTACAGAAGAGGAAATAATCTCTCTTTTGGGTAGATGCATACCTTGAACTACTTCGCCATGTGACAGAGCACTGTAGCCTCTGGAGCCAGTGCGCAGAAGTAAGGATCTGACATTGCTGGAGACTGTAGGCTTCTTAAATAGCACTATGCACTGCTGAAATCAAGCAGGAAACCTCAGCCTTAGTAAATGTGGAAGCCCATGGAAAAGGTGCTACCTATCCTCCTTAAAATCATATTCTGAAATGTCTCTTTTTTCTGTGAAGAATACAGAAAATATTTTAGGCACTAATAGAATGTACTGCTTCCACTGAAATACATTAACAACATTGCTCAGCAATTTTTTGGAGCTGTAAGAGTGACATATCTAATTGAGACTACAGAGAGAATTCCAACAGGTATGGTGGGTACCAGGCTGGTGTTTGGAGATTAACACTCTGGGGCATGCTCCAAGAACCTTGGGAATGAATGAATGAATCCTCTTTAAACTTGGATTTCATCTGTAAAAGAGAAAACTTCTTTAAGTCTGTCACTCAGACCTGCTGGGAGGAAAGAGAGCCACCTCATGGATCATCATCTCTGCTTCCTGCAGCAGCAAGGATTTCCTTGGCTGTTTAACCAAAGTACTGAGCCTAAACCTACCTAGTGAATAAAATGGTGGGGACATAGGCTGAAGCAGTGTAAAATACAGTTAAAATCCTCCACATCATTTCTAAATTGTATGTACCTATTTATAAAAAACATGAATAAGACAGTTCACTGAGCCATAGTGAATGAACTTGATAATGCCATGGAAGGATTGCTGGTTCTCCTGAAGCCAATAGAAAGACTGAACTGGAGCAGAGTCAAGCAAGGTTGATGACTTCATTTTCAAAGAGGTTTCTTCTATACTGTGAATGTATATCATGCAAAGAAGAATATGCAAGTAGAAGGTGGATTACTGTTATCTGTAAACGTTTGTGCCTGTGCATGAGGATCTTGAATGTCTGATTTTTTAACACCAACTCAAGACAACAGATTTGAATTGCCCTTAATATTCCCAGTAAGCTGTGTGCTACAGACAAAAGGAAACAAACTGCAGTACTAATTCTGAGATTCTGTTCTCATTTGAAAGATCTCTGCAACTGGAGCTTGCTTGGCTTTTTATGCACTAAATACATCTAAAAACATGTATTGAGTGATATCTGCTGCACTGTGCGTTGCAATGTGAGATATCAGATCTAGTTTGGATATAATTGTATTTGAGTTGCATTTTTTTTCTGCATTAGTTTGTCCACCTGAGAAATTCTTTGTTGAGAGCTGTCACAAGCATTCCTCTCTAAGACTACACTGAATCATCCATATGAACCTAAATAGTCAGTCTGTGCCCTATGAGGCCCTTGTCCCAGCATGTCCTCCAAGTATGGAAAAGTCCTACACTATTTTCTACGTCTGATTGTAAGTTCAGATGTTTTCACCGCAAAAAAAATCTTGCCTGACAAATTTTTGAAAGATGCGAACTGCAACGCAACAAAAACTAGAAACTGCTCATCATGTACAGTATCTTTTAATCTGTCCCATGCTTTTTAACTTCAGCAAAAGACCTGAACACCAAAACCAGAAAAGACTTTATCTTCTAAGAAAATCTTAATGTTTGTGCTTGATTTTCTTTGTAGCTGAACACTAGCTTAGGTGGCAAGTAATATATATACTTCTGTGTTTTTTATCAAGTCTTAAGTACTGGGTGGTGCTATGCTACGCACTTGTATAAATTAATGTTAAGGTTTCTTCTGTGTAACTATAACCTTTCAACTTGCTTTCAGCCACTAATTCCATTTATGTGTCTGTGCTGCAATGATACATCATCATCATCATCATCACCATGACCATTCATGACTGGAAAATCAGCTTTAAACTCACTGGCTGGATTATTTCTGTTGCCTGAGATCTGCTGCTATGTGTACAAACCGAAGTGTATATGGGCCTTATAAGAGTAGAACACTGAATATGAAACTTATTTGTCTCATCATGTTTCAAATTAGAAAAATTTGACAAACCTGCTAAAGTGAAGTGAGAGAAAGCTTCAACATTCCTGCATGATTCTTTTGTGAGCAGAGGCTTTTAAACAGTTTACAATGTAATCATGGCAATAGCAAAAATCTTCAAGTTTAAAAAAAGAGAACAAAAAGGAACAAAAATGTTTAACTTGAGCAGAAAGTAAGCTTCCCCTATGTGCAAAGTAAATGATTTAGTGGTGTTCTCTTCACGTTAAATGAGGCAGGAGATCACAAACTAAAAAACACTTAAATATGATTTTAAAATTAATTGTGCTTCACCCCCATAATAGTATTTAAATTGCATTTAAATTGGTTATGCATGCATAGGGTTTGTTACATAGTAAACGCATTCTTGTTCAGAATCTAAGTGGAGCTAGGCTTCATTTCTGAGACACACTCAGTGCCATCATTGTGTTCAAAGTGGAGCTCATGGAAAAAGGTGCCACCAGAATCAGGAGTGTATAGTATGCAAACTGCTATGTGAGAAATGTTAATTCTATTGTGCCAAACACTCTTTTTGTTTGTTTGTTTGTTTGTTTGTTTGCTATGATGCATTATTGCTGTAGCTATTGAAAAATGATCACATTAGTGTAAACTTTGTTGAAGCAAAGTCTTTGTTTCGTTCCATGATGGTACTGAAATCACTGAAATAGTTCATGGAAATCCACAGTTTTTAAGTAATTCTGGCCATCATCACAATGGGACACTTTCTGGTGAAGAGGGAGCTCCAGCTATCCACTGGCACAGCTACTGTTTTCTTCTGCAAGAGAGATATTCCAGCTATTTGCCTCACTACTTTTTCACTAATGAAAGTGAAAGTCTCATGCAGAGGCAGGGATACAGATTCTATCAACAAGTTCAATACAGATTTGGTGGATTTGAGTGAAGGAGGGTGAAGGGTTAAAGGATATACCAGTGGTGTATAATGCCTCAGGTGCTGTATTACCAAACTGGTCACTGTCATTTCAACATTCAGGACGAAGTAGACACCAGCTAATTGTTGCTAAGTTTCAAGTCTGGTCTGCCTGCTGCAATAGGCCCCTGGACTCCTGCCTCAAGCAATAACAGCACACCATGTATCACATGTTCTGCATTTGAATGGTTAATATCAGACAAAAAATATTTTTTTCTGTAAAAGATGATTTAAACAGTTGACCTATAGTGAGCACAAATTTAAAACTAGCTCTGTAGCATTGGCTATGCTTTTGGTTTCTCTCTTGTCTAATCTACACAGGAACTGTTGATTTTGTCTAACAAATCAAGTCTGTAGTTTTAGACTGCAACAAATCTGCATTGATGTTCTGCAATAAAGGACCATCATGTATTCAAACGTTTGGATTTCAGGTGTCCGTGTTGCATTCTTTGTGTAAAGCAAATGCTTAATTCAAATTAAGTCTTCCCTTACACCCAGTCTGAATGCCATATGACCTTGGGGATGCCAGAAACACATGCCATGTGCTGAAGGGTCTGTTTCTGGGCATACACAGCGGTTGACAGCTCCAGATACGTGCATGTTTCTCTGTTTTGCAAGACACTGTAGCCCAGGGCTTAGTCCAGAAGACATTCTGGCTGGACTAGAGGAGAAGGAAAAGAGAAAAGAGAAAGGGTGTCAACTTTTTCTTCTCTCATTAAATAACTCTCACTCCACAGTGTACAAGAAAGGGAAATTCAGTCCATTAACCTGCAAACCTTCTTTCTGTTTCAGGTAAAGATACTAATATGCAAATTAAAGACTGGCTCAGGTGCCCTCTGCAGGCGTTTCAAAACTGTAGATTTTGTGGTCAGTAACTGCCTATACCTTTCACCTTCTCTGTGGTTACACACTTTATAAATTGTCTCTAAAACACAGCTTTTTTTTGGACATTCCAATTAGCTTCAGGGTGGTTTTTATAATGACAATTGCCTGTGCAATATCAGGAGAGGTGGCCAGGGCCTTGACAAGGGCCGTAGGTACTCAAGTGGTATTTATAGTTGCTTATGTGCAAAGTGCTTGAAAGCTCTTTCTCTGAAGGTCTGCCTATCCATTGCACCTTCTCAGCTCTGCCTCAGACCTGAACCCTTTTGTATGTGCAAGGTGGGATTTCCCACATCCCTCTCACTCTGGGGGGAGCACATACTCCTCAACCAGAAGGGAAGCCTGGAGTGAGGAAACCTGTTTGCTCCCATATCTGGACATTCATTGTCTTGTGATCCTTCCCTGTGATCTTTCCCTCCAGGGTCTTTGTGTGCAGGAAGTACCTCCAAGCGTTAATTATGATTGATTTGCCGTGCTTTTAGGTACTTTTTATATCATCCTTTGCCCTCAGTGACCTTTCTGAGACCACTCAGCAGAGTACTCTGTGCATTTGTGTAGAAGAAAGACAGATTGTTGCAAAGTTGTCCACATTCACGTTTTTTTCTTGCAAAAATCATTGTCAGTTAACTGAAATTGACTGTGAAGTCTATATCTAGATTAAGAAATGGTAATTTCAAGATATTTTGCTTGAAGGGCTAAATAATTCAACTATAATATATATATATATATATCTTTTCCAATATAAAGGACAAGAGATGTTTATCTGATTTATGTGACATGTATTCCCTTTCTTTTGAAAGCAAAAGCATTAAGATATGGAATGATTAGTTTATGTCATGTAAAACACCTAGTATTTGAAGCAAGGTGGCAAGGAAGGGTGGCATTGTCTTCAGTATGACTAAAAAGAACTGAGAACACATGATCTTGATTTTTCAATGAATAAATGACAATAATCTGTTCAGAAAATAAAAATGAAACACCACTAAGTATAAGATATTGGTAACAAGAAACTAGAATTTTAGCTCTTTATCATACTCCTAGCACTGATTTCCATTATTGATTGAGAAATTTGTTTTGATGCTCTGTTTTCTTCTTTACTTTCCAGACAAAGGAATTATTTTTCAGAAAAGGAGCACTAAATATTACAATGCAGTCACTGAATTTCGAGGTTTGTCTTGATGTAGCTTGCTGAGCATTTGTAGGTCTTGCTTGGTGGTGCCCTGTATCCATCCTTCAAATAGACTGCTTACTTTATAAATGCATTTCTGAGTATTAAAAAAGTATAAGTCTGTACTTCACTCTTAGTCTTCAATCAGGCTGCTGGCTTCTTCTTTTTACCAATATGTTATATTTATTGCTATTATGACTTTAATCAGTATATTTTATAGATGATTATGATCATTATCATATTATTTTTTATTATTTTTCCTGAGTTTTATTATTATTGTTATTAGTAGTATTCAGTTTATTCTGTCATTGTTTATTTACCTCCCAAAACACCCTACAGAAGCTGCTGTGAGAAATTATTCCTTAACTATAGAAGTAAGATTCACAGGACTTTTGCTGCCTTAATATAAGCACAGATAAACAATTAGTGTTTTCTGCACAGAAAAGGCTGCAGTCAAGATAATAAGCATGATAACTGTATTAATTACTGGTTTAGCTATATGTTAGTACATCTGCTGTTGATGCAGATTTTAGTATTAGAATTCAGTCTTTAGCAGTCTCCAGCAGCTTGAAAAAATTATGTGTCTCACAGAGGCTCTGGCATTTTTACATCCCATTTCTTGCTTCTTTACCATTTCTAGAAGTTGCATAGAAGTGATGGAGTTCTTCAGCTTTGCAGGTTTGCCTTCAAGTGTATACAAATTACTTATATGAAGGTAAAGTGCTTTTGAACAAAGATTAATCTCACATGGAAGATTTTTTTTTATCCCACTGAAAAAGCCAGGATTTAAGAAACTCTTGTCTCCCAGATCTCCATCTTCAGTCACTTGTTACCCTTTGTGTAAAACAGTTAAAAACTCTTTGCAGTAAGGATAATCATACTGTTTGTGAGATGCATTGTGAACTGAAATTGCCTCTTGTTTCTTTGAGTGTGCTTTGCATCCTCCAGATCTTGACTACTGGAATAATTTCTCTTTTTCCCTTTTTGATTAGGATCTAGGCTAACACCTTCCAGGAGAATAACTGTGGAATTTTGAAAGAATATATTTTCCTTATGTTAGCTCTGAATTTTTCTTCCACCCCACTCAGTTTTCAATCCTTTGAACTTGTACAGGCATCCGCAGCAAGCCTGCATCAATTTACTGGTAAATTTCTGCCCATCCTTGGAAGGCCTTATGGTAGGTCAGTAATACTAGGAAAAATACCATGATCTAAGTCTTAATAATAATAATAATAATAATATATGTGGATCTATGCAAAAAGCACTTGCATTTGTACCCAAAAAGTAAGCTTTAGCTGCCATAAAAGCACTTCCCATAAGACTGGGAGGAAAAAAAAAAAGTGTACCAGAGGAAAAAAAAACAATAAAAGAACAAAAACCAAGAAAAAAAAAGAAAAAAGAAAAAGTAAATGTGTGCTATGTCCTGAGAAGATTAAAGACTAGTATGGTCCCAGCTCTGTCTCCTCCTGGCAGAAGTGTGCCTGCCAGTACTTTGGCTACTGCTATTGGTCATGGTGCCTTGCAAAGGTCAAACAAGAAGTGTGTCTTGTCAGCTTCCCTGGGCCATGGGGAATTGCAGCAGCACACGGGGGGATCAGTTGTGGATTCAAACAGACAGGCAGACATGCAGCCATTTCTGAAATCTACTTCAGATATAGGGATAAAATACAGATCTTTGTTAAAGGTAAAGTCAGATTTGCTATCTCAACTCACAGACTCTAAGCTTCACCTATACTACACAGGCTGTCAGGGATGGATCAAAAGTCTTGGGTATCCTACATGAATTTACCTCAACTGAAAAATAAAACTTTTTTTTTTCTTTTTTTCTTTTTTTTTTTTTTCCCAAAAGCACTTATGGAATACTTCCAGATTGAAACAACAAACAAGGAAACTGTAAAGATTTGAATGTGGGCTTTACCATCTCATGGGGTACCAAATCTAACAATTTTTCATCAGGCAAAACTTCCATTTAGGTTGCAGGGAGCTTTGCCTAAGTAATCAGTAAATATGGACTGCAGGATTTGACTCAAGTTTATGTTTGTTGCTGGTTTCCAATGAATGGGTCTTGCTGAGATACATCACTATGTAGCATTTTAATTCATTTACAGAAAAGTGTAGATTCCACCAAATAAGCTGTATTCAGGCAGGTTATTTTTTTTTTCTACAGCCTTTATTTGCCCTTAATAGGCAGAGGCTATCTCTTGCATTACTAAACAGATCAGACTCCAGGAGCAGTCTCACGGGAGAGCAGAGCAGAGGGTTGCAGCCCCTGATAGCAAAATTCCCAGCCTCTCTCTGTCTCCTCCCTTTCTCCCCTAGGTTAAGCAGCTGTAAAAAAGCTTAAACCATTTCAGTGAGGCAGACCTGCAGCAGGGCCACACTGTACCTGATGAATCTGTCAGTCTCCTTGCACAGCTGTTTCCAAAGGCTGTCACTATATTGCTGGGCTTGAAGAGCAGTCTTGCTGGGTTGTCTTTACACACTTTCTACCTTAAAGAAAAGAAAAGCCTATAAAGGTCAGAGCAAGGACACTTCTGAAGCAGGCTGCTCAGCTCACCCTGGGAAGTTACCTTATTACTTCTCTCTTTTTACCTTGTCATTTAAAAGCAGAGTGAACTTTATATCCTATCAGAGAAAATGTCTCCAGTGAATATACCTGAAGTAGATGCACTGTCAGGTATCAGGTTGGGAAGGAAACCACAGCTTGACAAGATCCTTCCTGGAGCTGATGCTTAATCCACCCATATTTATTGCTGGGAACCATCATCATTCCAACAGCTGCCCAGCCTTTGCCTTTGGGCAATATGAACCCACATTCAGGAACTATTTTTATTATTATTTATTATTCCTATAGTGCCATAAGTGTGTGTGATGTTTTCCAGACTAATTAAGGAGACAGTTCCCTGCTCCAAGCAATTTGCAATCTCCTTTGAACAATAGTTTACTGCTATTGCCCTCCAAGCCAAGCTCTAGTTGTAGAATTATAGATAGATGGAGAGATAGAAAACGCAGAAACACATATGGAGATAGCACCACAAGAAACAGAGAGAACAAAATAATTTATTTGGTTGGACTGACTCCTGTCTGAGGAATATACAGGTATAAATCTGGCTGCGAAAACTAAACACTTCCAACAGGGGAACATTTGGGCCAGCACTGCCCGTCAAGAAAATAAGAGTAATCCTTTAGAAATCAGTGGGGCACAGAGTTACACAAATGGAAAATTTTCCCTTTCCATTGAAATCCTTGTGGGAATGCTGCTTTGCTGCAGGTCAGGGGGTGTGGGTAGTGGTGGTGTGGGTGTATGGGTTGGTGGGTGGGTGTGTGCAGTGGAGGGAGATTCAGTGGTTTTGGGGCTTCTTTTGGCAAAAGGGCTGGAGTGACTGAAGTGTTTGGCTAAACACTGAAGGTGTATGGATAATTTTGCACAAATAAAAATTTCCAGTTTAAAAACAAAAACAAAAACACACCCAGAGCATCCCCCCTCCCCCTCCCAAACACTACAGTTAATCTTGTTTGCATTAGAGATCGCTGCTTTTGTTCAACCTGAGGAGGAAGCAAGTTTGTCTGAGAGCCACATTTTAATACTTTCATCTCATAATAGAAGATTTACAGGTATGGACCCAAACCAGTGTCGACTGCCTACTGGTTTAATGCAAATGAGGAGATGAATGCTCATGGGAACAATACAGAAATGCTTCCACATGACTTCCTCCCACTGAATTGCTGATATAAGGTCCCTCTATGGGGCATACACCAACAGCAGGGAAGTTTCCCCTAGCCTCCCCCCATCCTTCCTTCTGAATAAAGTTATTAAAGTAGATCAGACTAATTAACAGTAGCTTATCCCTATTGATTGAACCAATCCCTGTTGTGGAGGTGCCATAAGAATGCCTCTACTTTGTTGTGAAAAACCTGTCTTAGGGAGGACAGTATAGTTGGCTGTTTCCTGATTGGTCTTAAGGATTTTATCCTCTCTTCTGTATGTTTCATGGGCATGTTGAAGCCATATGTGAAGGTATGTGAACATGCACATAGACCTATCCTTTTCTGAATCATTTTGAATTAGTGTCTGGATGTAACAGGGGAAAGTATAAAAGTAAGCATCAACCCTTACAAGGTCTCTACATGCTGTTCTTTTTTAGTCTTGAATATTTAAAATTGTTAACATAAAATAATCTGATGATTTAGTTTAATAATACATTCTAAGTAAAATATACTGGCAAGTATTAGGAGAAAGCAAAATATTCTTGTTTAAAAAAAGCAACTTTAACATTTTAATTGAATTTATTCTAATACCACTACAATAATAATCTAATTGCTTTAGGCAACATACATCTCTACAGTCAGCTTGTAAGTCTGCATGGGTTATAAATTTACACTATATTATTGCATCTTACACTACTGGCTGTAGGATAATACAAATAGCTGTACATTTTCTCAACTAACAGCTTATTGTGGAACAAAAGAGGAAAACCAATCTGCTTAATGGCACACTAGACTTTTTTCTTCTTTCAAACAGTACCAATAAACTACTTGGATGCTGGAGTATTTTAGCATTTGGGTAACGTAAAACCTCTTTTCTTATCTTATACTTATCAGAAGTATAGCTAAACAGATACCCAAGGATTAAAAAAAAAAACAAAAACAAAAACCCAACAAAACAAAAACAACCAAGAAACCAAACCAAACCAAAAGACACCAAGCTTGTTTGTTGCAATTTGTCATTCAATTTGCCACCCAGAAACAAAACATGATTTTATTTGTATTTGTTTTTCCTACATTTTTCTGGCTGCCATATTCCAGCATGAAAATAGCATTTTAATACTCCTTAAATAATAGTATAAAAATAATAGCTAATAATCAATTTTAAAGCAATAATAATTTTTCTTTTCTTATTCATTTTATAATTATTTTTATTTATAACTAATCAAAATGCTGTTGCTGTCTGAGACATGAACAACTTGACTCACAGAAATGGCCATTCAAATTGCAGCCCACTCTCCCATCACCATTATTTATTGCAACAAACCCTGAAGTCAACACGTTTTGGAGGCTGTTGTTGTCTTGGGGATTTTTTTGTGTTTGATGAGTGGAATTCACAAGCAAAATGCACTCAGAGTGATAATGAAAAGCTGCCTCTGCTTCATAAGGACTGAGTTTCCAGGCAAGAACTACTTGTGAGCTGGAAAGCTCTGTGTGCAAGCAGGAGATCGCGCTGGGACTGCCTGAAAAAAACCAAAATTCAGATACAATGTTAAGTAGTGATAATGAGCCCTTAAGGCTGATGATATCAGTGCAAGGAGCCTCACATCCTGTCTCTGGGGTCTGCACAGTTCAGCTCTTGGGAAAGGATCCTACCATACTGCCCACACCAGGTTAGAGAGGACTAACAGCTAGCCAGGGTAGCTTTTTTATCTTGGGGCCACCCAGCATGCATTTTTCAGCAAGATTATAAGCTATTTGTTAACCTATGGTTCTTTCACTACTTCATTAGTTGCACACTGTACTGTGGGAAAATGGTTCTGGTGCCCAAATAGGAGACAGAAGGAGCCCATGGGGTTTGCCCAGCAGCTGGGCATCACAGGCTGAAATCTGGTGAGGCAGGCAAACATGCAAGTAGAAGAAGGATGTCCATACAGCAAGGCAAAAAAAACAATTTCACAAATTTATCATTTTGCCTAATGGATGATACAGGTAATTGTGGGGATTTGTAAGTTTGCATGTGTTCCTATTTCAGTATTTACATTAGATCAGAGCCTTCTAAAAAGGGATTTAATAAATTTTAATAGTGTGTAGTCAGAAGAGCTGCTCAAGTCCAGGGACGTCAAGCAGAAACTGCTCATATCTAGATCCCATCCTGGTATCTATTCCAGATATTCTGAATATGGTGTGTTTGCTGATGTCTGCTTGGAAAGTCTTGAAGCAGCAAAGTGCTGGCTGAAAATTTGAAGCCATGAATTATTAAAGCCTGCTGAGTCTGACCGCACTGCACTGCTCTGCTGGTTTTGCCGTCACTGCTGCTTTATTAAATTTTGTTGTATTACTGAAGCATTAACAATAGACTGTGCTAGAAGCTTGTGTTGTACATGGGGCACAAAATGAGGCCATTCCCTTGCTGATCCTCTTCCAGTATTACATTAAGCATCTGACTAACTTCTCTCACACGTAGCTCTTCCTTTTGTCCTTACCCCAAGGGGAATATAATCTGTCTAATCCAATGTTTGCCTTATAAAAAGTTCTGTCCCTAGTCAGCCTGTAAACTAAGAATCATCTTTAAAAAATTAATCCCTTAACAGTTTGGTTTGACCATCTGAGCAGGCTCGTGTTTAAACTGTAGATGCTGCCTACTGCAGATGAGGTCTGGATTTAGACAAAAAAACATGCCTTTCAAAATCTATATATCTCTGATACAATTTCCCCCTCTTTAGAGAAATATGTGAGTCTCTTTCAAAACTATCAAGGCCTCTGCTTAAGTAGCAGGAGAGCTGGTCATCCTTTGGTTTCATGATCAACTTCTTTGAACAAAGGAACAAACAAACAAACCAAATAAACAAACCAAAATAACCGAAAAGAGGCAAATTAATAGGCCTGAGCATCATTGTCGGAAAGAAAGAACAGCAGCAGCCAAGCAAGGAATGTGTGGACCACACGGCCAGGCGAAGAGATACTGTAAAATTAAAAAAAGCCATTCATTTGAGCCTTTACTAGAAGGAAACTTAGGTACTGCAAATTTTGCACAGCCTTATGCTTCCTGTTGAACATTTTAAATGGGTTGAAAGGCATAGCAGACACCTTTGCTTGGATTCATAAATAGGCTCCCACCTCATATTAAAGGCCTGAGTTTAATTTGTTTAATATTCCCACCACTAACGATGCCTATTTAAGACATCCTTTTAAAAGTTTGTAACATTAATTTAATGGAAAAATGCCAATACCGCTCTAAGAACTCTATTAGATTTTCTCCCTGTTAAATTAATGTTACTAACTTTTAATGGATGTTGTAATTAGATGTTATTATTAACGGGAATATTACCCAAATTAAAATCAGACCCCGAGAGAGAGAGAGACAACTTAGGTTTACAAGTGCATTAAGCATTAGTATCTGGACATTATACATACAAACTGGTGGAGCCAGATGGCCTTGTCTTTGTTTTTCCCCTGTAACCTGCTACAGAACCAGGCACACATAGTTTTGTTAGCACATAATGTCTGCAAGAACAGCACAACTATTAATGCACCCACTTACGAAAGGAAGTGATGGTTTCTCCACCAGCACTGGAGTAGGAAAGGGGAGCTCCATCTCCCAATTTCACACTCAATTTAAAGGGTCACTCTCAAATCGGCCTGATTGGGTTTGGCAGCTTGAAATTGATTGTTTTGGTTGTAAAGCTTGCCTGCCTTCCTGGCCAATTTAAAAAAAAAAAAAGAAAAAGGAAAAAGGAAAAAGGAAAAAGGAAAAAGGAAAAAGGAAAAAGGAAAAAGGAAAAAGGAAAAAGGAAAAAGGAAAAAGGAAAAAGAAGACTGCTAAGTTACTAGCTTATTATGAGCTGGAGATCGGGGTGAGAAGGAATGTCATGAATTCAAAGCTACTGAATCCAGTCTATTTACGGCACAAGGAAAATGACAAAAGTGCCACTGTTCATGCAAGGAGATAGTCTTTCCTTTTTCTGTTCCACATTTATGGTTCTGAAAAATTTACCTGAAAAATTGCTGCCATATGCTTTTACTCTGCATGTATGGGTTAGGAATTGTGTCTCAGCTGGGAGAAACAGGACCACTTTTACAAAAAGCTCCCAGTTATCTCCAAAGCACCTTCCTGCCAGTTTCAGACCATTTCTTTCTTGTATTTCTGTGATGGCAGTGGGCCTACCTCAGCAAGCAGGAAAGTTCAAAATATATATAATTTTTTTAAAGGAGTAAAAAATGAAGTTGCCAGCCTTGAGCATTTCCTATCAGTGGTGGGGTGCTCCCTTTGCACTGTTGATTCTTTCCTCCTGTTAGGTCCACTAAAGAACTGGTTTTGTTAATTGCAGCTCCAGCTGATGTGTCTGTGTACTGGGTTGGAGGCAAACCAGCATGAGGAGTTAGGTACACACAAATATTTTGCGAGAGATTCCAAGTGAGAACTACAATTTAATAGGAAAATTAGAATAAAGGCAAAAATACAGAAATACTGGCTAAAACTGGCAAAGTCAGAATACGACCTGAAACCCTGTCTGTCAGGATGGTGGTCACAGCCCAATTAAATGGTGGCTGCAATCCTCTTGGAGTAATAGATGTGGTTCTGTGGAAGAGGTGATCCTGTAGAAGGGTCTGGTCCTCCTCTGGAGGTCCAGTGGTGATTATTGAGAGCTCCTGTCCTCTGGGAATCCAGTGGTGGTCCTTTCATGGTGTTCCAAGTCTCGGATTATATACAGGCAGGCATGTTTGGTTCCTCCCCCAGGGCGGGGCATCTCGCAGTGGGATGGTGGAATTCTGTGAATGATGCTGGGAGACTTTGGATGGCCCATTAGCTGAGATGCCCCCCCACCAGGGTGGCTGCTGCTTCCCACGAGGGAGTTATCAGGGCTGAGTCATGGAGAAGACAAAGAACACTGCTCCACCCATTTTAACAGCCCATGCAGATGGTAGCAGAATACATACTTTTGGTTCCACCTTACATTGCAACGCAAGACAGTCTGTAAGACAGAGGGCCCAAATTTCAATGAACAAGTAAGTGTTGCTTTTTCTTAGCATTTCTTAGCAGATCTGACAAGTGCTCACTAGACCTACGTTGGTGCAGCAGTTAATGTTTTAGAATGTGTTGCTTCTGGCTCAGAGCCGAATCTACCAGAAGAAATATAAATAATATAATAATTGGTTACTTTCCTTCATAACTGCATATTGAAAAAATATAGTATTTTCTTTCCACAGTACAAAAGGATTATATATTTAAAATGTGGAGAGGGTGAAGCCACAAATAAGCATTTCCTTCTTCTTTTTGGGTTGGGCTTTTGTCTCTTCTTGTAGCAGAAAAGGGAGAAACGGTGCATGAACAATTCACTGCCCCTGTTTAAAGAGATTGTACCTTTAGATTAGTTATTCTTTCCTTTAAAAAAAGTGAGATATTGTTAGCAAGTTTATTAGTTAAATCAGGAGGAAAAATTCCAGTTCCAATAAATGAGCTAGTGTCAAAAAAAGTGTCATTACGTCATAGATATCCTGTCAGAAAAAGAATTACCTGTGTGATCACACCCAGGATCTCCTCAGTATTTGCCATTGTAAGCCTGGCAGCCATTTTAGTGCTAAACCATGACCCTTAGCTCCCTCTCCCCTCCACATCACTCACATATCAGGAAAACATTTTCCTTTTACAGTAATCAGCATCTTCCCCTGGCAGACTTCAGAAGTACATACTGATGCTGTCCTGCAGTGGCCTTGAAAACATGTGACAAGGCTGAAACTTTTTTAAGGGACAAGAAATTCTGAGGAAAAATTTCACAAACAGCAGCAGTTTCCACAGCTCCTTGACCACGAGCACTGCCAAATGCTCATGGACATAAATACGCTTGGTGCAAATAGGAGTGTTTTTCAGAAAAGGGATTGCATCTTTAGCCAAATTCTAAAGCCAAAATCAAAGCAAAAAGTTATAGTAGTCTTATCACTTATCAGTAGCATTATTTTCATAGTAAATGGCATGCTCTTGCTATTTCATTAGAGATTATCCATGGATATCTATCTACAAGAAAAATTTGCTTTAGTCATCTGTTGTTTTTCCATACTATTATTTTAGTCATAGCTATTAAATAGATCACTAAACAGCTGTAAATTGAACAGCATTCAGAAACCTAGAATGATAAATCAGGTGTTTTTCACATATTTTTAAACTTTTATCTCTCAAGTTTCTGTTTTTGTTTTTGTTTTTTTTCTGTGAATAGTATGCCAAAGGATTCTTCAAATGCCAAATACTATGTACTCATAAATGCTCAATAAGCAAAGTTCCTCTGCATTCACATCATGGGCTTTATCTTTCCTGCTACAGTGTTTTGGCTTTCTATCATTGGAAATCAGGTAGTTGTGAGAACAAAATATGATGGAAGTTTTGAGGAAAGAGACACTAATATACCTATTATGAAAATAATATTATTATGTGAATATTAAACAATATATTATTATATAAGTTATAAGATTTTCCCTCCATAAACTATTCATACTTTGGAAGTTGCAAGGAATATGAAAGAATAAATTAAAGCATTCCCCTTTCCTATGACATTTCTGTCTTTGGGTATAAACTAGACAATCCTGTGCTGCGGTAGCAGATTGGTTTAAAACAGATAAGTTTTTCATTGCTCTTTCATCCATTGTGTTACAGGATATAAACACTTAGTTGTTTGGGTTTTCCCTCCTAATATTATATCTGATCAAATTACTCAAAGCATGTTCATGCTGGAGTCTGCAGGCTGGATGCAGATTGCTGGAGGCACTGCGTGCTCCGTGTACTTCTCCTGGGTTTCTTCGACATCCTCCCAGGTCCTTTGATGGAATGGGTTCTGTGCTAGATATCATTTTCTGAAAATCATTCCATTCTGTATGCTTTAGGATGTGTGGTCTTCCCCCACCCACCTTTGACCAAATGTGCATCTGTCATGCCAGGAAAAGGTGGTGAGTTTCCCCATTGCAAGGCAGCTGTGCTTCCATCCACATGATGGGAGTGGAGATACAGATATTAGCTGGCCCTGGGCAAAAGCTGTAGGGATATGTGCCATGAAAACCTGTCTATAATGCAGGTGTGCCCTTGTGATGGGCACCTGGCACGTGAACTGCAGCCACTTGGCTGTTTGCTGTGTGATGAATGAGTATCCCACAGTGTGACTGTGATATACTTGTGAAGAGGGTCCTTACTGTCTGTTGGACATTTCTCAACTTTGCAAGTTTGCACTAATTATAATGTGAATACAGGCTGCTTTTTCTTCCCTTTCTACGCCTTACTGGGGAATAGAAAAACAGAAAGTGATGGAAATGGGAAAAATCTCTCAGTGGGAGGGCTTCCGCTCTTTTTACCTTTGCCTCCAAATGACAAGCTGTCTACAAATCTTTTGCCATGTTTTTTACTTCCTCTAGCTGTCTATCCCCAAAGTGAAGAGAGAAAGATTTATGTGGGTTTTAAAGTGAACCTAGATAAATTTCTTTAAACTGGGTGACCTCTGACCCTACCTCATCTTATCCCCTTCCTTTTCACTCAAAGCCAAATTCCTCTTGACTGGAATGAGAGTAAGTTCACCTCCTCAGTTAATTAAGTCTGTTAATATTATGTGACATTAGATTGCAAGTAAAATGCACAAAGATCAAAAAAGAGCCTGTCAGCATGGGTGTGGAAATCAGTGTGACTGGAACATCCCCCTCGTTTGACTCAGGCTTGGAAAGCATGGGAGGAGGTGATTTCTCAGAAGTGATGCTGTGCAGACCCCTTTCACTACATCCTCCATTCTCACGGATTCAGTGAGAGGACATGTGCAGGCTTCACAGCTGCCTCATGGACTACCAGGCATTCTCTGCCAGGGGTCAGCAGCTAAGAGCTACAGCTCAGAAAGCACAGGGAGATATCATCCAAGGCCAAAGCTAATAAACACACCAGTATCTGAAGAGGATACTGCTTCACTGATGCTCCAGCTTGACCATAACTCAAAAAAAAAAAAAAAAAAAGAAAATTACTAGCGAACAATCTTGCTTTAAACTCACAGCATTCTTGGAGAATACAGATATTGGGAAGGGGGAAATCTCTTCATTTCATCTAAATTACATTTAAAAAAACATATCCAACAGGAAACTATACATGCAGGTAAAAATCCCTGAACTGATGAGACTCTGGGATGCTGAATTATCGGTCTTCATGGGATAGACCTTAGCTTTTCAGCCACTTTCTTTTTCCCCCTCACTGAAATGAAAAGGTTAAAATTTTTTGTTCAGTCGTGTGTCTTCCAGTTTTGTGCTCATTCATACATACACAAATCAGGAATTTTGTGAGGGAGACCAGGAGCCGGAAAAGTTAGCTTTGATCCACTTTGAAGCTCTTGTGCTTCTGTTAGAGCTGGCATTTGTAGTGCCTGAAAGAATTCCATTTTTTTACTGTAAAACTAATGAGTGAAATCACCAGCCCATCAGGGAAGCACATCAACAAATCCGGGTAACCAGTGAAGAGCTCGATGCTGCTGCGCTGCGTTAACTGCTCTGCTCACTCTAGGTGACGACCATGGAGTCCGAGAATGCAAGAACATGTCTTCTCCTGCCAAGGACCAGCTGACACCCATGGAGGCACAGAATGGGAAAGGCTGCATGCACCGAAAGGGAGGAAGTTTATAAAAAGATTTTTGTTTTCATTCATGCTGTGACCTAAGTAACGTCCCAGTTTAAACATTAAACTCGAGGTCATTAACTTGTCACAGTGATTTCTAGTTTAAAACTTTATCGTAAAATAAGAGTTAAGAAGGCATGAAAAGGCTCATTAATTGATATGATAAAGCTTGCTGAAACATAACCCTTTCCATACTTTATATAACTAGAGACACTGATATTTAGTTTTACTGTTGAAACTGCATGCATCATTTAAACCAGAGACCAATCAACATCACACCTTAAAGATGAGACTACATGACAAAATGTATTTCCAATCAAGTAAAATATCAGAGGCCTGGTTCCTCTTCTGCTAAAAATAAAAGTATTTTGTGAAATTAGGTTTTGTACCCAGGAAATGTAAGAGAAACAGGTGATTGTGTGGTGCTCATTGAGCTGCAATTTGATGCCTGCAACAGCTGAATTACACAAGACAATTGATCGCGTCTCAAGCATTGCTTTAAAACAGGCATGATTTAAGCCAAGACCGACATAAACTCTTGACACTCTTGTTATATTACTGCCAGTCTCGGTTTTAAAGTAAGTGAAATTACTTGATTTCATTTTAATTAAAAATCAGAATGCTGCACCATTCCAGAGGTAGTAAAATTCATTCCAAATTTTGACTGAAAGTAATAATTTGCATTGTCTTTGGGTTTTAATCTCCTTCTGAGCGTTTTTATTTCCATCTTAGTACAGACACTTTCAACCAGCTTGGTTGAATTAATGATCCTGATACACAAAACGCAGTATATATAACCTATCTCATATTTAAAAGAAAACGGCTGATAACAAAAGGTCACCCACAACCTGTTTTTCCTTAGTTAGGACAATCATTTTGAAAACTGGAGATTGCCAAAGGAAATGAGCTGCAGTATCGGCCTTGTTAGCCCCTATCACTCTCCTCGTAATTACCCTTTCTGTCCCAGAGTATTGAAGGTTTTCTTGAGAAATATCTGGATTCCAAATGAATCACTAGCCTTAGTCTCACATCGCCTGTAGGACAGCAGCATCCCAGAGCAGTGGGGGTCTATGCCTTCGCTGCTTGAAAAAGAGATGATAACTCTCAGCATGTCTGTGCCCTGCACTCAAGAGTTTGTGATGTACGTTGCCAGTGTAGGACAAAACCACCACTTCTTTTTTTTTTAATTCCTCCTTCATGCTGCTTATACAAATGATTCACAAGCAAAAATTGCAGTTACGGAAACTGTAAATTGTAAATTGTCTTTAATTGTTTTTTTATTTCTTGGTATCCAGTTATGAAGTAAAAACAATGACAAATCAGAAATTAAGAGGGAAACAGCTAAATCATTGAGATTTTTTTTCTCATTTTGGTGAATTATTTGGACTAGTGGGAAGAGCTTTTTTCACCAAATTTCCTGATTGTCTTCTGCAAGTTCAAGCTTGTAAAGCAAATGCTTCAAAAATTAAATTGTTCTTTTAAATTAGAAAGAGAGCATAGTGGTGATACCTCATTATTTTTCCTCAATATTTGTATAAAGGCAGGAAAGTATTTACTTCTTGAACATTATTCTAGCATCTGAATATCAAGATGTAGTGTCTGCAAATACTGAAGTCCTACTATATTCTTATTAGAGAAGGGGGAGATTCTTTTTCCTACTTGTAAGGAAGCAAGACATCATCACTGTAAGCAATAGGAATAATGTCTATTAATGAAAAAGGTATATTCAGACACCAATTCACATATCTTTTTTTCTAAATATGTCCACTGATGCTTTAAATATTATTAGAACAGCTACAAAATGGTGCATTTTAGGAACATAATGATTTCAAATCAATCTAGGTAAAAGAAAGTCATCTTTCTCCTCAAAAGTAATGAGGACTAGATTGCAACAAGGTTTAGGAATCTCTCCTTCTAAGTAAAAAAAATCCAAACAGCTGTTAAAAGAAAACAAAATACTTAAAATGAAGGCATGTATGGATTTACTTCAATATGCTATGGTATTATTTTGACTATACTTAGTTTCATTGTACCATGAGCAAAATTTGTATTCCAGATTGCTTTGTTTCTGTCCATGCAGTGTCGACAAGCTGGTAAATATCTACTTGATTATTATAGTGTATTGGCAATAGACAAAATGAAAAATTATTTGTTTACATTTCAGCTGAACCTTGAAATAACATGTATATACTTTATGGCAACATCTAAACTTCAGAGTAAATGTTAATCAAGAAATTGTTGCTGATTGTTAGCTATGAAAGAAGACATATCAAAAATTAAAATATGCTGAAGGTGACTGTATCTAACCCTGATACACAGCATCTATGTTCCACACTTACGAGACCAAGATTAGCAAAGTGGTGGAATACACTTGAAACTAAGTTGAAAATAAAGATTTATTTCAGCCCATAATTGAGCTGGACCCTGGAAGGAAGAGTTGGACCCTTCTTAATTCTTTTTAAAATTTCCCATTACGCCAAAGAATTGCACTGTGATGGAAACCAGTGAACTGTCTCTCCAGCAGAAGTATTTTCTAAGTGTAAAGCAATTTATCGAATATAAGCTTTTCAGATGTTCATTAGCTTTATTGTATCTTCCTGCTTATAATTTTCCCAAGTTTGCAGAGTTCAAAATGGAAACTACATTTTGTGTCACATTACTAGCAGTTTTATGCACAAACACAGTGAATTAACTGTTTTGCGATAAATCAATTTAATGGTTTTCACTATAAATGTAACTGGTATTTTTTAACAGTAACTAACACTGTATAATACAGTATTTCTATATATAGCAAACAGTTCTAGTTAATTACACAGTGACAGAGACTGTTATGTTCTCACTGTGTAATTTTAGAAATTGTTTTTAACAATAGAGAGCAGTTGAAATTTGTCAATTGAAGAGTGACAAAAAATGTTTTTGACTGTAAATGCAGTGCTTAAATTGTTGTTTTACCAGTTGACTTGTCATCTTGGTACAGCTGGATGTCATAAAAAACATTTAAAACTGTAAATCTAACTGTTAAATCTAACAGCAAAATTATTATTGGCTAGTATTTATTACATTTTTTTTTTGTGAAATGAAAGAATAATGAAAAATTAGATGATGATTAAAAAAATTAGCATTCCAATTGTATTTTGGGAGTTGCCTTAAGTGTATAGCAATTAACAGCAATGGCAGTATTGCCGTGAAAACGATACGATTTTACATCAAAGGGTTATCTAGAAGAAAATCTTAATATTTAAGATCCCACACAGAGAAAAATAGAGTTCCTACTTCTGTCTAAAAATATAGTTAAAATTAAAAGCATTTTTAAAAAATTATATTAACTCCTACCACTGTAATTGCAACACTGATTTTGGTGAATAAATCATCATATGCTTGCACGTGTAAAATCTTGGACTGTAACTGAAGAAGGAAAAGCACTCAGGAGGCTGCTGTAGAAGTGAACACAAATCAGCCCTTGCTTTCTCTTAAGACCTCTTACACCCAACAGTGCTGTGAGTCCTGTATCACTTTGTACTGCAGGGATGTTCAGGCAAACCTTGAGCCACGGACATGTGCTCGCTCACACCAGTTATGGCTCATCAACATCAAATATCAGACTTGGTAGGCTAAGATAAACTAAAGCTTCCAAGCACAAGAAAAAAAATAAAAAAAAAATGTCTGTGGGTTTTCTGGCTGGGAAAATCCCTATTGCTTCATAAGGAAAAGTGATTGCTGATTGTGCACAAAAGTGTCTGGCGAGTTCCTGAGCCACTCAGTGTGCCAAGCACAGCGCACCAGTGTTTGTTGGAAATGCTTCAGGGAGAGGTGTAAAGGAAAGCATGTGGCACTAAATATACTTAAGTGCTTGCTGACTGAAGGTGCAAAAAGCAAAGCACCATTTGAAGTGGGATAAGCACAGAGAAAAGGCAGAACTAAACACAACCTGCTGTCCTTTTTGCTCCCATGTAAATGTGGGACTGCAACTCTCTTTCTACACACTGCATTATTTTGATCATTTACACTATAAACAGAATCCCTCTAATCTGTAGGCACTGCCACTTCTTGTGAGCTAACTCTTAGATGGGGTGTCATAAGTGAGGTGGCATGTCCCTGCTGTGTTCATTGCAATGCCACACAGTCAAGGGCAGGGGACCTTAAAGGCTGCCATGACAATTACACAGTTTATTGTTTGGTGCTAGAGGTCAGATTTTGCAATAACAGAGGAAATATTCGACCCACTCTAGTTTATCTGTCTATATCAATGGTCAATTCCTATGCAAGTAATTCCAGCATTGCTACTTTTGCCAAAGCTGCGTGGGAACTAGACCCATATGTGTTAAGAGAATGTCCATAGCCTGACATTTTGATCCAGTGAGAGAAGTGCCTTCAAACAGAGGGTTAAACTGAGGGTTATGCTAGCCTGTACTCTCTTAAATGAACACAAAAAAATGTCTGAGGGCCAAAATTCGCTGCCAACTGCACATAAACAACTCCAACTGACTTCAATAGGAGTTTCCTGTGTGTATCCAGGAGCAGATTTTAGAGCTAAGAGTATGCATCAAAGTCTAAATAGCAAATGTTAGTGAATTGACATTCTGTTTATTCATTATTTTCAAATGTCAATAGTGGTTTCTCTGTCTAATATAAAATGATTTGGTTGTCACATTTTTAATGAAGGTTTTTAATTACTCTTGATATACAGTATTGTATTGGTTGTTTTGCACAGTTGCTTTTGTGCATTTAACCAAATCCCCTGTCTATAAGAAAACCTGCCTAGATCAGGGTTTTGGTCAAACACAGCCTTTGTCATTGCTTTTGTACAGGTGGTGCTTTCAACCTTTAACAGAAATCAGGAAAGGGATGACCTATGTTAGACTTTTGTACAGATAGAGGAAAAATGGACTTTGTTTTACTGAAAAATGCATCTTTAGTTCCCTTTTGTAAGCATAGGCATGGCTGTACTGAAGTATTATATGAGTCACTACCTAGCATTTTGTGGAGGGGGTTGCTGTTTTTAAAAATTAGAAGCAGAAGGGCTAAGTTTGGTCACAAAATGAGGTGGTCTGTGACTTACAGTGACTTTGGAATGGGGAGTTTGCTCAATCATTCTGCTGCTCTAAAAGCCAAGGTTTGATTCCCATGGAAGTGAAGCAATGGAGCCTGGGAACTGTGGTACTCTCAGATCTCAGCCATCCCAGGACAGGCCCATGAGCTCTCAGGTCAGAGTTCTTCATGCATTTCACCTGGATCGCTGCTGAGCCGGGCACGGATGGTTCCAGAAGGCATAGGAGGCACTTGTATATCCACCAACTGCTGTGGGCCTGAGGAATAAATCACATTTATGGCACTTGGTTTCAAACACTTAATGTTTAAGCAGGGAACAGCAGAGGAGGAGCAAGCTCTGAGAAGGTACTGACCGAGTGAGTGGTGAGGGCCAGCAGAGGACACCATCATCCCTTCTGCCCCCACCTATGACCATAAAGAACAGCTCCAGCTTCTTCAGCCTTGATCTTTTTAAGAACCACTCATCTTCATGGGCCAAGTCCAAAAGAATGGAGTGACAAATCCATTCGCAAAGCCAAAATATGAGGAATGTCAGTCTCTCAGTGGCTTCATGAAACAAGCATCAAGTGAACTTGAAATTTTTGGAAAATTAAAATAATTGCCTTTTTCTTTTTTTATTCAAATGAACATATGAATGAAGGCAATGCATGCAAATATGTATGCATTCATAAATTATAGAGAAAAAATACAGCAATGTGCAAATTGCAGGGCCTAGAAAGCAACTTGATACCTTTATTGGTGGCTCGTTTCTTATGGCCTAGATAAGATACCTCAAATATTAATCAGCTTTTATGTTTCAAACTCTAGTGGTCTTCAATTGCCTTAATACAGAAAGTCTCCTACTTTGGTATCATTGAAGGGCTCACATGTAACAAAAATAAACACATTAAATAAATAAATAAATAAACCCAATCTCCTAGGTACTAATTTGCCATGGATTGTATTTAAGTCCTCATCCATTATGTGAATTAGAAGTGAAACAAACACTGGCATCAATACTCTATTGCAGCCAGACCAGCCTGAGATCCCAGTGAGTGTGTGTCCTGGACAGTTTGTATTGATGCTGTCCTGGGTATCACGCTCATCAATAATGGAAATAATTGCATTTTAATAATTAAAAAACCCCCATCATTTTCACAGAGGTAGAAATGATGACTTTGTTCCCTCCCTGCAGTTTATCTACCTTCTAATGACAGGAATGATTCACTGAGTAGCTCATTTATGAACACACAAATGCACACAAAGAAATCTGCTTTTATTCAGGTGAAGGAGTATCAAATGTCCCTTAAATATCAACTTAGCAATACACCGCATCAGGAGCTCTGAAATAAAAGGTAAAATTTATGGAATAGCCACTTCCCTCCTGGCCCAAACTGTGTTACTGTCCTGATAATGGATTGAGACAAATAATGAAAATTCTTATTCTGATTTTTTTTAAAATATTTTTTATTAACTTGACATTCCAACAGAAATATATTTTTCAAATGGGATTGCTTAATACTGTAATAATGTCTTGCTGAATATTGAGTCTGTGCAGCATTTTAATGTGGATCCGGATAAAAGATTTTTCTGTTAGTTCTCACGATCTTTTGGTTTTGTAGTCCTTAGTTCTTTATTATTTCTCTCTCTCTCTCTCTCTCTCTCTCTCTCCCTGTCTCTTTTATTTTTCTTAATTCTTTTATGCACACTGTGGGCAGAAATGCCTTGAATCTGTTTTGCAGACTTTGGTCTGTCTTGTGTAAAATTAACAAAATCATGATATAAATATGGTCATAATCTAGGCCTAAGTTATCTTATCACTATTTTTTTTCTGCTAGACAAACATTGAGAGTATTTTGTACAGACTGTGGACTCCATCTGGGATTTTGCAGACCAAGAATATCCCAAACCGATCTACCCAAATGTCTTGGATGAAGCAAATTCCTGGAAGTGAAAAATAAATAAACTAATAGAAATGAAAGAATAGTACCATAAAATTCACTTTACTCTCTGGAGACTTATGTTGATTTAAGAAACTGCATAATGAGAAATGAGTGGATTGCCTCTGCATTAGCCAGTGTAGTTTAGACTCTTGCTCTTGTTCTCTTCTTTTTCACTACAGACCTGATTCAAATGGATGTGCTTAAGATAATGCCCAACAAAAAACATAAGAATGAAACTCAAAATAAATCAGACACCAATTTTAGAAGCTTATGACTTTCTTCTTTCATACTGCTCAGTAGTATCTGAATAAATGTGCGGTGAAATTTCCTTTAAAAATATGTGCCAAAATTTCCCACTGAAATGGCAGGTTTTGAGACATCTGCCACCTTTTCACATATTTGCAGATGAGTACATGTTTTACAAAATATTTATAAACTCTTCTCACTACAAATCAAAAAATTTATGGCAGGACTGTCCTAAGATAACTTAGTCTCTATGTCTTGCAAAAGTGAACACAAAAAGCCAATACTCCTACTAGATACAACAAACAGAAATAATCTGCACACCTGCCTAAGCTAAGTGGATACATAAATGTTTTGGTATCACAAGTCTTTAAAAACATATGCCTCTGGACCACTATTTATTTGCAAATTGGTAAACACCCATATAGTAATAATGCATTAAGAAAAACATTGCAAATGTATAAAAAAAATAAGCTGCTCCTTTGTGTTAAAATATTTTTTTTTCTTATATGCAAAAGCAAAATCTAGGTGAACAAAGCCTATTCATCTAGGTTGCTATAAAGCCTCTGCTGTGGCAGCATAAGCTATACTAAAATTTCAAGTAGGCAGTTAAGATTTTAAATCCTTATTGAGATTAAAATTAGGAGTACCAGATATCAACATAAATATTCACTCACAAGCAAAGGATATTCTCTCTCTGAGCAAAGGATGTCCTTCCATTATGCCAAAATGAATAACCTAAACCCTTTTTTGTTTCTTTGCACTCACTGTTTAGCTTTGTGTCATACCTATTTCTTTCCTTAAAGCTACTTAGCAGATTAATTCAGCAGAAATAAGCGCCTTATTGTTGATAATATAAATGATTCAGGATGTTTGACATATTTAATTTGACAGAATGGCACAAATTGCAGCCTGACCCTGCGCTTTGCTAGTCCATATGCACCAGGACCACCTCTAGGATCATTAAAAGTTCAGTTAATTCAGTAGCACTTTGCACTGAAGAGTTTCACTGCAATGATTAGGTTTTCAAAGATAGCAGCAGGCCCTTCCCTCCCAGCCCAGCTTCTCTTTCAGACTGTAGTGAAAGTGAACAAATAAAGAGAGGGGGGGAAAAATGAAAATACCTGAAGAGAATAAAGAACAAGGGTGATGGGGTAAGATGGATTACTTGAATTTTCCACCAATCACTGAACAACACATTGGCTAAAGCATTGATTGATGAAGTATTTAAGTCGTCAATCTCACATCACAAGCCTTTTTACAAATGGCTGCAGAAAGGGGCTGACATCGAGGTGGTATCAATGGAAGCTGGCTTTGCTACAAAATATAAGAAAGACCTCTAGTCTGCAATTTGCTCTCTCACAAGACGTTCAATAACCACTTTCGACGGCCACTTTGCCAGCAAATGTTTCACTTAAAATGTCGGTATTCTTTACTCAGGACTGCTGTCCACCTCTGAATTCATAGGCCTTCACTATGGGAAGATTTACTTTCCTTTAGTTTTCGGTCAGATTATTTTTCCCCCATGTAGACTGCTTTTCAATTTACATGGAGGTTTTCTTGGTGGGTATTTTTTTCTTTTTTTTCCTATTCCTTAAAAGAATTGCAAACAGTTGTTGTCTCTTCAGATATCTTTAAAACAGTGTATCAGTCATTGCCAGAAATCTGTGTTAGATTGAGAAATCAGCTCGTTCTGGCTTTTTATTTTATTCCACTCCTACACTTTTCTTGTTCATCAGCATTAACCTAAAAATGCACAGGACTTTAGTTTAGTGTCTGCAGAAGCTGTTGCTGCAGAGACAGGTCACTTGGTTAGAATCAGCATCACACTATTTGTTCCCTGAATTCTCCTTTTTCAAAGGAATATGATAAATGTAAGGAGTAGCTCATATCAAGGGAAAGACAGAAAAGCAATTCAGATTCTATGAAGGGAGAAGAAAGAAAAAAAAAAGCCAACAAAAGAGAGTACATACCCCAGCATGAAAGAGCATCTTGATTTCAAGTTTTCTTTCAGGAGTCGTTAATATTTTATGAGACCACACAGAGTGTTCCTCCAGTGACATTTTTCTAAATAATGTAATGTGCAGTAAAGTATCAGACAAAGGGGAGGAGGAGGGAAATCGCCTTGTTTAGATTAAAAAAGAAGAAAGAAAAAAAAGGATTTGAAGACAAGCATTCTCAAGGTTGGCTGGTGTCTGACTCCAGGCCCCAACCTTTTGTAGGGTCAATACTTATCAGACGAATGATGCCCAGGAATAGAGAACAGTCCAAAGTTTTTTGTTTTTTGGTTTTTTTTTCTTTTCCATCTTACTTGTTTTCTTGTTTTCCTTTTTTTTTTCTTTTTTTCTTTTTTTTCTTTTTTTTTTTCTTTTGTAGAACCTAAGTGCATTGTACAGACTCACTAGGCTCCTTACTCTGTATCAATAAAAATCAATTGGACAGGGAATATCAACAGGAAAATACAAAAAGCACAGTCCTCCTATTTTCTTCTTTCCTGACCCTCTCATAGATGGGAGCTTTTCTTGGAAGAAAATTTTGATCTAAAGCTCTGGGTCCAAGCACTCTTTGAGCTGCAGAAAATCTGTGGGTGACTTAAAGTACAGGTCTAAGATTTCACAGGTCTGTCTCCCAGAGCTGCAGTAGTTGACAATAACTCAGAAGCCTTACTGTAGACTAAGCTGGACCAACTGAACCAAGATTTTTGTTACAAGCAAGATTCCAAACTATCAAGACTACTCAAGTTTTAAAGTTTTGGGTCACACATCTTCCTGGCCTATTTTGGGTCTTCCACTCTGAAGAAGTTACAGGCTTCCATTGAGAAAGTGAGTGACAATTCCCCAATTAAACCATTTTATTTTGCAAAAAGCAACAGGGTAAAAGCATTCATGTAAGAGTGGAATTGAAAGATTAGTAATTTGATAGCTTGTAATTTCCCAATCTATGTTAGCTCATATTGATCAGAGCATAGAGCTACTAACTAAATAACATTTTTTATAAAAGTCTTATTTGAGAATAAAATAAAACCTAGATGACTGGAAAATTGAAAAAGTTACCATCAAAAAGCACAACTTGTGTAACACAAGATTGAAAAATTAGGTTTACTTTTGTTTTAAATATGCAAGAATCTAAATTCCATTGGATTTTGATAGATAAGTAAAACCACTCAGCAGCAAATTTTATGTGCTTCCCTTCCCCTGAACTATTTAGACAGGCACAAGTTAGTGGGCACCACTCTTGTACAAATCTACTGTATGAGACCAAAGTGAATATCAGGTACTGTAACAGGAATGTGTGGAGTGAATCAGGCAACTTGCACAACGCTGCAACTGAATTTATTGTATTAAATAAGAATCCAGCATGCCACTGCAGTTTATGTGAGCAGTTAAAATGGTTTGCCTCTTCCCGTTACATGACAACGTAATCAATGGGATAAATCACCAGCTGGCAGAAATCCTACATTTGAAATATCTCACGTGTTTCCTATGGCACAGCAGAAATCTTCCTGTGAAAGCAGAAGGCCAAGGAAGTTGATGAAAGGCATTTGTGTAGCTGCTGTTGCTGAGGATTGTACCCAAGCTAGGTGTTAAATTGCACAAGCTTTGATCATTCAAACAGACGAAATACACGTAACCTGATCCAAAGGTATGCAGTGATATAGCATCAGATACAGCAATTACATAATTGCACCCCACTCATGCAAACATGCATATGCCTATTTTCATTAATAGGATTAGTTAATTCATTTAATTGTTCTTACTATTCCTGCAAGTAAAGTTAAGACACACTTATATGTTTACCTTGCAACCATTACATTCACCCTTTTCCTCCTTGTTCCTAATCCTACCTTCCTATTTGTTTCATTTCATTACTTGATAGCAAGCGGCCTGATGAAATCTCATCCACTCCCACTTGTATATATTCATCTTTACTGTCATTCTTCACAGTGTTAAGGGTGAAGTTTAGGCACCCTTTTCCACCTGATCACTTTTTATGTGTTGCTGCAGTTGCCACCCTGGCACTGCCAGTGAGCACATATTAATTGGCCCTACATCACTCCCCATAGAGCCTCGATGGCCTGGGAACTATTGAATGGCTCTCTAGTCAGAGAGAGAGTAGTTTTTTAAAAACTATTTCCATTTATTTTCTCCCCTATAACAACTCAATAGTAGTGATGAAATAAATAAATATATTGAATCAGAACCTCACTTCACTGGGTCTTAATTGGTGTGTCTTGAGTGAATCTATGCCAATGCGTAATGAATCTATATTGCTCTTCACAGATCTCATCCCACCTACTGTATCTGACATTTCTGCTGCAACACACTGAGGTGGAGCAGACTGCACGTCTGGTTTTTGTAACTGTGGTTTTGTTTAGTTGGCATGTTAAAAAGTAATCAACTGTGTATAATAAAAGTTAGTTTCCTTGAGAGCTGGTTTAAATTCAGAAGGTGTCATCACAATAACCAAATCTGACCATTTTTGTGAAAGAGGTCAGTCAGTTTCTCATGAGAGGACACCTGATGAAGAAAGGAGGTGGGGAGGGAAAATAATCTTGTCTACCTTTTGCAATTCCATTGCAGAACAAACTTGTGCACAAAAGATGATAAGGTTGCTAGAACCAGAGAGGTTAGAATAGGCACCTGAAATACTGCTTTTCTAGCACCTGCCCATGACTGAAAGTACATATACCAAGAGTAATGAAGTATTTGCTTGATACGCATTTCAAACATCTGTGACACCTTATTATTTTAATATTCTGTGTCATTTTCTTTACTAAAGTGGATCTGACAGAGCTTTGACCTATCTCTTCACAAAAATTATCTCTGAATTTAGCCTTGACAACAAGTGAAATAAGACACCTCCCTTTTCAGACTGGTGTCTTTTAGAAGAAATTATGAGGACCTCCTACCTGTAAAAAAATAGAAACAAAATCAATTTTTATTTTATACTTAGCTCTGAGTTAATTTCTGTCCATGAACAGACCTTTTTTTTTTTTTGAAAATCACATCAGCTAAAAATTTCAAGACTTAAAACCTATTTTGAAATGTGCAACATTTATTCTGAGACCTATTTTTTTTTAATGTGGAATTAATAAAAGTTAGACATGCAAATACACTATTAATTACTTGGGTTGTTGTAACCTTATGTCTAATTTTTCCCACTGAATGCAATAAGGTGTGCACTGACTGTTAACTTTCAATTTATTATGCCCCATTTCTTGACCAATTATAAGAGAATGGTGATTGAGCAGCTCATAATTTGACTATAGGTGATTAGGACCTATTTCTGTTCGCTCTGCTTACCATAGGAAATGTTAATAAAAAAAATCACATAATCAAAGTGTAAGCCATAAGTTATTGACTGTGAGCAGTCAGGTAAAGGTTTTACACAACCCTGAAACTTTGGTCTTTCCTTGAATCTGTCTGCTTGCTTAAGTTTGAAGTCTCGTAGGTCAAACCAATGTCAAAAATATTTAGCATAACATTACTTCCTTCCCTTGTCTCACCTATAAGATGCATTTACCACACATTTACCAATTACAAGCCTTACTTGTCCTGCAGAGAAAATATTTCAGAGGCCAAAACAGCTGGATTCAGGCTCTCTTAGACACCATCAGGCACCTTTCCATAAGCTTTGGCTGTGAAAACTGGACATATCTCTGTGGCAGGTCCAGTCTTTAGACCTGTTGATGAAGTTGCAAAGAAGGAGACTTTTCTTCCTTCCTCTGTGGACTTTTCTCCACAGAGGTGGTGGAATAATGAGACTGTCCTTCAGTTCTGTTAACATACAGCATGAGAAAAAGAACTTCATCTGGGACTAACTTCCTTTTTCCAGCAGTTGACAACTCCAAATGCAAACACTTTGAAAATACAGGAGGAGTATATGGCCTAATATATATGCCAGGCCTGGATTCAACAGCCCAGTAATGGCTCTGGGCCACTTGTTCTTTCCTGATGTGAAAGCACAGCACTTTAGCTTGTGTCTCTGGCAGCAGGAAGCCCCACAGGCTGGGGAGAGCTATTTTATGTACTGTGCATATGAGGGGGAGCATTATGTTTGGTGCAGGGGAGCTGCTGAGGTTTTTATACTCTCATTACTAGAAAGCATTTCTGTGTACTTTTCTCTGTGTTTTTATTAATCCATTTCATTTCATGCTGTCTCCCCTCCCACATCTCTAACAGCTGCTCACACAATATCTCACCTACAGTTTGGGAAGACACAGTAGGCAGATCACAGTATATATTGTGTTATACTCCTGGACGTGCCATCTGCCTTCTCCTCCTGGACATTTTTGCAACCGACTGTTTACAGCAACAGAGGGTCTGGCTGCTTAAGGCAGATCCTTCGCAATGAGTGTCTTGTAAATGAGTGAAAGTTAAAAGGAACAAGTAGCAGAAACCATCCTGCTCAAGTTAAAACACTTCTTCATGGTTACCAAATGATTTCTGTTTTGATTTTAAAAAAAATATAAGATGCAATGTAATTTTTGGTGTGCTCTGGATGTATCTGCTTTTATAACTTTACCTCCATTTTTCTCTTCCTAATACTGGAAGAGGTGGAAAGGCATGTAGCTAAATGCCACAAAGAATACAGTGGCAATGCCATTTATTCTTGGACTTGCTCACAGCCAAAGCTCTCATTCCTGCACACGCCCCCAGCCCTTCCCCCCTCACCCACTGCCATTGACAGTAAGGAGTCAATAGCGAAGAGCTTGAAATGTCCATTCAGTGAGACAAACAATGCCTGGGTTTTCAGTTTAATGAGAGATCCCTCTGGGTGTTTTGAGCCCCCCAAACCAAGTACATATCTCTATGTGTTCTCAGAGTTTATCAGAGCAGCTTGATGGTGGCACCCTCATGTAAAGCGCTGATGCTCACAGCACCACTCAGTGACCTTCTCCACACTGTCATCAGTCAGAAACTACCTCCTGCCATTCACATCTCCTAGTGAAGAAAACAATGCTTAAGGGAGCACAGGACCTGCTTACCTAAATATGAAGGCATCTCACCACAAAGCTTTGGAACAGTAACATTAGGAGGTCTGCTTTACCCCTTTCCTTCTTTGGTCAGTGCCAGTTAAAAAGCATTGCATGAGCCAGTGTTTTAATCCCTGGATAAATGGACTGACTGCTTGGTACATGTGTACATAATCTGCAGCTGGAGACCCTCTAGTGGGACATGGTTTAATTCCTGACTCATACACCCTCTTTTCTTTCCCATAGAATTTGTGAAGTGAGTCACATAGGTGAGTGCCCAGTTTGTGTTGATGATACCAATGATACCAAAGTACCCATGTATGTGCTGAGAAGAGCCAACAGGTGAGAGGTGAAAGTCGTCCTCAGCTCTCTCCAAACTGTTGATTCATGCAGTGAGCAGACAGAGGGAGGCATCTCTGTCAGCTGCACCCAAGGCTTTGTGTGAAAGACTGTAGGAGATAGTAGGATTAGAACAAATGAATAACATAACATCTTCCTACATCTCCAGGAGCAAGGAACTGCATGTAGAAATGCAACAGCTTTACATTCCCTGCATCATAGTGCACAACAACTTAAAAGATAAAGGTTACAGAATATTATTCCCTAGCACCATCCTTTATGACATGAGACTGTCTGGCCAAAAATGGAGGTAAAGAATTTTTAATTCTTCCACCAAGAAAATATCAATTAAATCATTTTGTCTTTAGCCTGTATGGTAGGTATTTTTTGAAACATTGCCTGTCACCCCATGAAGGCATCAATACAAGTTAAATTGCTTTATACCTGCTTGAAACACTTATTTCTGTATTTGCACTGCAACAATTGGTTGCAACAATCAATAATTTCCTATAATTCCTTTTGTGAGCAGAACAATAGATAGGAAGTCATTTTTACAGCTGATATTTAGTCAGAGACCAGTTCACAGAAGGAATTACAGCTTTTTATTGTTTGCTGCTGAAGCACTATAAGATTGTTGCCATTTTTTGTTTTAAGATGGATTGTGGTTGTTTTCATGAACACTCAGGGTCACAAGTATTCAGTTGATGTCCTGTGATGCCTAGCTAGTGCCATGTATCTGAAACTGTTTCCTTGCCACTGAAGAAAGATTTATGTCTTCAACCATGTAAAGTGAAATAGCTGCATTGTGGAGAAGAAGGCAAATGTTTGCTTGTTCAAGTTTGGCTCTTATTCATCTCCCAGCTGACTAAATCCATGAAGATAAACATGGCCCAGCTTCCCTAGCTCAGCAATGACTGCTTATTGTCTTCGAATAAATACTGCAATATTATTGCTCCATACTTTCCTGGCCACTGGCAGACTGTGAAAACAAGCTGAAGTGATGGCGTAAGTCATAACTTATACAGTCCCTGCTGTCATTAACCCAGGGAAAAGGAAGAAAGAAGGATTCAGAAGTCAACTCTGTTTTAACCCTTTGAATTGTAATCTTTTTTTTTTTTTTCTTTTTTTTTTAACCTCCTCCAAACATGATTGACGTCTCCTAGGAGCTCACTATCCTTTCATAGGTTAGGAAGCATTAAGTAGTTGCACTTTCCACTGGCTGAGTCTAATCACATTCCTATAGATGAAGTTGGCTGCCCCGGACACCCACAGCTTTCCATTTATCTTTTAAACCACAATCTACACTTTTATGGATGAGTTCATCTTGGGGAGTGGCAGAAAGAGGAGGACAAGAATAGAGGATGGATTTTCTGAGAAACCAGCACATGATAACACTTGCATTAAAAGCATCATAACAAGCTTCCCTTAAGAGGTCTAGAGAGGAAATTGAAGGAACATTATATTTAAGAAGCTAATTTGCATGCAGATGAGGAAAAACCACAATGAAGGTTCTGAATTGCCAAAGTCTAACTGGCATTTACAGCCACATGATGGGAAAAAAAATAAACTGTCCTGCAATCCTGGTAATAATTTTTTTCTGTGACTAGCATTCCAGACATCAATGAACAGAGCTTTACAGTAGCAAACAAAGCTTAATCAGAAATATATTTTGTCAAAAATAATCATACTGAACAGTAGTGGGACCAAGAAAGAGAGGTGTGCTTGGAGATCTAATTTTAACAAGTTAGCAGTGGTATTTTAGGAGCAGAGATTAAAATTGCTGTCCCTGTGCTATTCCTTCTGCATTTTGCAATTCACTTACCTACAGACAACTAGTTCACTTCTAAGCTGTTGGTCAGCTGTGATTTTGGAGTTGCAGTTTATCCTCTGATATGTTCAAATCTCTTGGCCATGACAGTGGTACATTATGATACAGATCCTTCTAGAAGTTATGCCCATGGAGGACAGGATGGGGATTTGGGACAGCCAGCACATCTTTACTGAGGGCAAGTCCTGCCTGACCAACCTAGTGGCTTTCCATGATGGGGTGACTGCACCCATCAGTGGACTAGGGGAGGGCTACAGATGTCATATACCTAGACTTCATGGGCTGGCAGTGCCACTGATTTCAGCTGAGGGTGTACAACTTGATACTTCAATGTATGGCATAGTATGATAACCTCTAGGATCCCAAACCCCACAAAAACTTATTCTTAGTGACCACTGAAACTGTTTGAGCCCTTAGAAACTCTGCAACTGAGGCAGGAAAAAGCCTAAATCTTAAGACAGCCCTCAGATACCTTCTTCTTCCAATTGCCTTCCTCACCATCACAGCTATGAGACTGAAATTCTTACCTTATCTGCAACCAAAGAGAAACACTTCACAAAACTCTCTAATGCATGCAAGCCTTCCAACTTCTGCAACCTGCGGTGCAGGGATCCAGTTTTTAGCAACCCCTCCACCACCCAGCCTGACTCATTCAGGTCTGTGAAGTGCTCTGAGGTGGAGAATCTGTGTGATGTTCATTTGGGTAATAAGGACTACATCATGTGAGGGGACTAAAATAAAATAGTAGCCATTATCTCATTACTTGTGACTTTGCAATGCTTGTATTTACCATCATAATCCTCCTTTATAATGCCATTTTTTCTGTGTAATTAAAGAGTGCAATAAATGCCACAATATTCTAAAGGTTTTTTTAATGTGAAAGACATCTTATTTGAGTGTTTCTCAATTTTTTTTCCCACCACAAGAAACAAAATTTTAAATGTTGATAATTCATGTCATAATTCATTTTCACTTGTGAAGGAACAACCTCCTGTTTTCTCCCATAATCTCAGAACCACGTGACTGAAAATATATTTCATATTATATCTTTAAATTATTTACCCTGCATCACACTATTGCCTTCACAAAGAGTTATTGAAATAGAGCATTTGATGGAAAAAGAAACAGGTTCAGCTGTAGGTTGGACTTGATGGAAAAATGGATTTAAACAGTGGACCATCTTTTTAGCACATATAAAATAAGTGATGCTTCATCTGTTTGTACCACTTATGAGAGTAGAAAAAAAAGCCTGTCCAATAATTTCAGCAGCATCTAAAATCACTTTATATGTCTTATGGAAAAGGTACATCTGTTGGGGAAGAGAACTTTACTGCTATTCAAAGGTGTATGAGGAAGTGTGAAGTACTAGGCAGTACCTCAAGAACTGCTGGCTCAGCAACTATTAAACAGTACAGACCCACACACATCTGTTTATATATATCTGCTGATACAGTGGGGTACCAAACACAAACTGAGTTATTTAGTCAATATTGGCATGACTTAAGAGAGTTAAAAATGTTTAAACTGTCATGGAATTAAGACTCTTCATCCTGTGCTTTTCTTTTTCCCTTCTGTGACGTTATTGCTAATACTTCCTCCCCTGAGAAAGGTCCTAAACGATCAAGTGCTCTAGTTTCTCCAGAGGCATCAGGAGTCACACCATTCCTTTGCAGAGAGCCAGGAGGTTAGACTTGGTCCAAGGATAGCCTGATCTGCTGGCATCCAGCCCTGGGTTGGGCAGTTTGATGGAGCAAATTGTAGGTAGGTGATGGAGCATGATCCTACAGAAAGTCCACATTGTGTCTTCACCTCCAGTGAGGATGCACGCCTTGAGATTCACATATAATTTCAGAAACATTGCCCTCAGGAAATAAAACCAAGTAAATGAGTCTCTGTTTCTGCAAAAGACTACATGACACAGTACAGTTCAGATACAGCACATAAAAATGCCATCCAATTATGCTGATGAAGCCTCATCTCAGAGAAGTAACGCTGTATAAAAACATTCCTTTCTATGGTGAATTTATATTCTGACAATAGCATGAATATCAATGGGTAATTCACACCTTTATAATGGTGATAAAAGAGAAAAATGTAGATGTAAAAGATTCTGTTTGTTTAAGGCATCAGAAATATTCTATTGTATGACATGATCCTTCTTTTGCCACATAAGACATAATCATTTACATGGTACTTCCATACTAAAAGCAGCACAATCTCACTCTCCTGCAATGACTTATTTGATTGCCTCTCACACTAATGACTGCTCCTGTCACTTTTTCTACATGCAGTGAGGAGAGGGGCTAAAAGGGCATAGCCTGGGACTAAGAGACTTTTGGAATCTGCCCTGATTCTGTTTTGTATCTGCTATTCAGTCTTCTCTCTCTGTGTGCCTATGTTTCTACAACTCTTTGGGGATGGGGTACTGTCACTTTCTGGTTTTTTTGATGTTTTCAAATGCTAGAATAATGCTCTTCCAGTCTTTCAGCAGGTATCTATCCTTTATGATAATCTATTTATTGTTGAGAGAGAATTGATTCAGACATCATTTAAAAATAAAACAAACCTGGACTAAATAGTCAGATCCAATATCTCTTTCTTTCTCTCTGTGCTTGAAAGGCTTTTGTAACCCCTGTTCTTTAAATTACCTTTTATTGTCAATGTTGTAAAAAGGTCCAATACTGGGAGCATGAAAGCTTGCTGAGCCATTAAGCCACATGGTACCCTGAACCTAATTGAAGCCTCTGAGTGCTATAATGAATAACAATGTAAAGATTAAATTTCATAATAATTCAGTGAGTAGAAATAATTTAATAATGGGGCAAAATAATAATAATGCAAAAAAATCTATCATACTTGTGGAAAAAAATTCCTTAAATATAAAGACATTTTCTACTTTTCTTTTCCATTTTTAAGGTCAGAGAACCTTCATGTGAAAAAATTATTTGGATGAATTATTCTAAGCTATCACATTGCCAAATCTTGTTTCTCTGCCAAATCTTCAATGTCTACAATGTGGCCAAATCCAGATCAGCTTTGTCAAAATTCTTGTGAAAACACACAAATCTCAGCTCCTGTGCAAAAATTTCCAAAGTAAAAGTGAATTTAGTACATGCAAAGAAATAATTAAAGCTCATTGGGAAAACAGGAAATCTCTTGTTTCCTATGCCTGTCATGAGCGCTGTAAGTCACTGAAGAAATGTGGCTTGCCAAGGTCCAGTCAGGCTCTGGAAAAAGACCAGCTTTAGTGATACATTACATCAAATATACATTTATTGTCCTACTTTTTTTGAATCTGTTCAAGTAACAAATATTTCATGTACAATTGAGAAAATTCCACTTGGAAAAATAAACAATCTTTGTTTCATAATTGGTCTAAATCTTTAGATTTAATCTTTAAACTTTGCTTCTCTAAAAGAAAATGTGCTCTTCTCCATCACAGCTACCTTGTCTAGGGATGTGTTTGTCCAAATACTTTGCCAATGCCTGATGCAATATGGGAGCATTCATATGAACACTGTTTTTTTTTATCAGCCCAGCTAAGCTGAATATATCCAGCTTGTGGGAATTCTTGTTGGAGGAGAAACCATCATAGCATTCAGAGGCATGTCCATAGTCTGGGAAAGCAATTTCATATCTCCCATGCCTTTCAATTTGATTTCATCAATACATTTGACATCGGGAAATGAAGTTTATTGAACCTCTGTATTTATCCTTTGAAAAGCCCCTCCCAGTGTCAAAGCAATAACTCAAATGGAGAGACAATTTCAAAAGGTCCCTCACTAGAATTGCAGTCATTCTTCAAAGGTGGAAATCGTCATCCGCTTTACTGGAGTGCTATGCAGATTTTTTTTGATTTTTTTTTTTTACCTACAAGTTTAAAATAACAGGAAAAAAAAAAAAATTAGCTCATTTCTTCAAAGGAGGGAAAGGATCAAATGTTCTTAATTATACCCCTGACCTAAAAATAATGCCCTTTTCTTTGGAGGTGGGGGGAGCTATAGAAGGCTATGTGCTAAATTTTGCATCTTTTTATGTTGTTACAAATACAAAGGTCCAATTTCTCCCATTGGTTACATCTATGTAACTGTCACTTACCTGAAGGAACTGAATATTAACTCCAGGAAATAGCAAGAGAATAAATTAAAAAAATTACTTTTCCAGAGCTGTGGGAACTTGGGAGGTTTTTACACAAAGCAACCTGATAAACATTAGTCAAAGGCCTGAATCAGATAGTATGATTTTGGATAGGTAATGTTTACAGCATGTAACATAATTGGTCCCAAGGATTTCAGAGCCAAAAAAAAAGGCTTAAAAATAACTGCATCATACAGACAGAAAAAAATTGTGACTTAATGTGTAACACCAGGAAAAATCTGCAAGAATGATTTCAACTATCGACTGAGAGCAGGATTATAAACATATTGTGCTGGATGAAAAAAATATCTTTATAGCTATGCAACTACAGAAGATCTAGATTTAAAACTTGCCATCTTCACCATGCACAGCAAAAACTGGGGAAAAGGTTGCTGCTACCATTCTGCTGTAGAAACTTTCTTGAGACAGAAACTTAGCATGGCAAAGTCTTATCACAGAACCCCATTAAGACTCCAGCAGCTGCATCCTGCAGTGGTTTCATTTTCTGCCAACATAGCACAGGCAAGAGCCGTGGATCATAGCTGGCTCCCAGGCAGGCACTTTCCAGCAGGACCACAAGTGCAGGGGTGGGAACAGAGGGATTGTCCCAGTGAGAGCAGGGACCTCCAACCATGCCAACACTGCACTTGGCAAGGCCAGCAGTCAAAGGGTGAGACGCGGTCTCTGCCCGCCTGATGTTGGCGTGGCGTGCCAGAACAATGCACAGGTTTTGGCTCACATCAAACAATTTGATCTCAGCCTAGTCTGATAGGGTGGATCAGGGACACATAAAGCCTCTGAAAGACTTGTGGAACGAAAATTACTTCCATAGCTGTCTTTTGACTGTTGCTGAGATTTATAATCATGAAAATGACTCCTCCACAGAAAACATCTCTCATTGAGATCCTGTCCCTTGTCTCCCTGTCATGAGCCAATAGGGTCAGCTGATATTCCAATTGCCTTGGACCTAGGAGTTACAATATGTGCTGTGCTGTAAGTAATGTCCCACTCTGTGTCCATATAAAGCTGCCATGGGAAACACTGGAAAGCCAAACTCTTCTTTCCATGCTGGTTCTGAAGTTTCTTGTTTTCTCTCAGTTGATGAAATATCTTTAACTGTATTTCACAGTGGAGTTGTTTTAGGGCTTTTTTCTTTCTTTTTTTTTTTTTTAATAACTATTATATTCTTTTTTATGATTATGGGATAACGAGTAATATTTCAGTCATTTGTATTCTAAAAGCTGTGCATCATTAAAACAAATGTATTCTGCTCTATAAGTTCTCTTTTTTAGGCTTTCATTTGGTCAGATTCACAAAAGCTTAATGTCAGATTATTATTTCTGGCATTCAGTCATCAGCAAGTAACATGTTACCTTAAGATGTGATTCTCAAATACTAAACACCAGAAATAATTGATCATCATGACATTCCTTTGTGAATTTCATCTTTCATGTTTGTTCTTTTAACAACAGATTTAGCCTGTTTCAAGTACTGGTTGCTGTGTTTCATTAAAACAGTGCTGCTTTTGCTATTATGTTCCCCGACAGAAGGTTCACTCTCAATGCCTTCTGCTGGACAAAGACAGTAAATTAGTACCGTAAGCGCCACTGTATTTTTCAGATCCCCAAATTCGAGAATGAGGTCCAGTTTTTCCCACTGAAGCCTCATGAGGCCTGGGAGAGTGCAACATTCTCATATCCTTTCTTTATCTCTGTTATTCAGCTTATCAGATAAACCCTTGTTCCACCTCCCAGAATGTTCCCAGTTAGAGTGTTCACTACTATAAATTCAGGATGTACAGAACAAGTCAGCACCAGCACAGACAAACTAGAATTTTTTTCAAAAATCCATTAAAAAAGTGTCAATGAAAACTCAGTTAAACACAAAACATATAGAGAGGAGGGGATCAGAAAAATTTATAAATTCAAAACTTGCAGATGAATGCTTGCATAGAGCTACAACACAAAAGCTCTTCAGCAGGCAGTGGAACAGAAGGCTGGGTTTTGCCTACTGCTGTGGTCTGTATATCAGTGCTGGAATTGGACATTAATTAGCACTTTATTTGCTGTTGTGCTCCTTTTCCTACAAATATTTCCTTTGGGGCCATGACAGCCATTTCCTGCCCTTTCATCTTCCTCCCCCCCTTCTCCCCAGTGATTGAACTATTAGCCTCATGTACCTGTGACAGGCTGAATACTAGTTACTTATGTGAGAACCAAAGGGATAAGCACATGCAAGGATAAAGGATACAATGCAACAAGGGTACTTTTCCCAGATGTGGTAAATTAAATATATCACCAATAAAATTTAAAAAAAAAAAAAAATTAAAAAAACCAAAACAAAAACTAAATGTAAAAATAGCATGCTTCAAAATGTTTAACAAAGGTACAACTTTCAGGATCACAATTATTTCTTTTAGGCTAAAGTAGCAGGGAATAGGGGTGCTGTCAGCTTTTGGGAGAGGGTATGTAGGAAGAACAGAATTTGGCAGAATTGTAGCAAACAAAAAATTACCTTGATTTAACGTGAGTTTACTGCTTAAGCACATGGTCAGATTCCAGCAACATCAATCAAAATTAAATCTTTGCTTAAGTATATTGCAGCTAGAAATACATGGTAGAAACAAAGGAATGATACAATAATATTAACTAAAGACACTGCTATTATTCCTCAAAATTTGACTTCCAGCTGGAGCATGTGCTTCTGGAACCATTCCTAAACTGTCCTAACCTCTTGCAATTTGATGGGTCTCATCAAAGGATTGCACTCCGTTTCCAATGTACTCTTCCAGTGCCATAATTCCTTATTTCCTTTCTGGACACCCAAATGCAGCATAGCAAGCTCTGCAGTCCCTGCAACAATTTCAGTTTTGAAGTCCTAGAGTATTTGGATGGGGCCCATTCTAGCCACCTGGGCATGCATTAGCCTCCCAGACAGAAAGAGATTTTTAAAATGTTTAGGTGCTCCTGCATAATTATTCCCAACTGTTGTTTCTTTTTGTCTGTGTGTCTCACAACAGATTCTATAGTTACTTCTATGTGCAACTCATGTACTGTGTTGCCACCGTTCATGCAAGTCCCAAGGTCTCCATCTTAAGACAATTAACTTATTCAGTCAAACTCAGAAAAATGGAGCAAAATCATCATTCCCAGTTCTGCAGCTTCCCAGTTCAAGTCTAAGTAGAACTACTAAAATGGAACAAAATGTGTATTTTGTCTTTGTTCCTTCATACACTCTACACAAAATCCCTTGGAGGAATTTCAAGTAGGTGATTGCTGGTAATCATTTTGTTTAAATGTGCAAGGTTGCACAGGACCTCTGTCTACTAGGAAACAGAATGTTCTCACTCAATTATATTAGCAATCATTATTTCAATAGTGGAAACTTCCACAGTAAATAATACAGACTTTATATCGTATTTAAGAAGAAAAAGTGTGCTCTTTAAAATCACCAGGGACAAAAAAGAGTCAGGCTGGGGAAGATTTTCTGTTTACTCTCAGCAAGTAAAATTAAGCTAAGGGGTTTGGGCCATAATGCTGTGGTACCCTATGGAAAAATCTTTAAAAAAAAGAAAATTTATATTTTCAGTTAGATACTGTAGGGGGAAAAAATTGTGTTACTCTTTTAATTATTGTACTTGAGTGTAATGTTATTTTCACACATACATTTATTTTCAGAGATGAGCTTGTTTTTACTTAGCAAGAGATGTTTTGTCATAGGCATGATGTAATACGCTTTCCAAAGACATTGCAGGAGTGTGTAAGCATTTATGTAACAGAGAAATGTGTAGTGGGTCATTGATATTATCACCCCTCTGCTCTCTTCAGAGATCAAATATTGATATTGATTATTAAAGATATAATTTATTCTTGCTAAATTATTTTTTCTTTGAAATTTAATTGTAAAATCTTTGCAGCTTCTTACTGGTAAACCTACATAAATCTGAAATCGAAATTTTGATTTGTATGGCAATAAATCACACAAATCTGGGTTTCTAATTTCAAATAGATAACAAAAATGAACGTAGATTCATGTTATAAAACACAGTTTCCCCTGTTTTCAGTTATAAATATCACAAACTTATTTTGTTTTTCATTTCAATGTTTGAGTATTTTTAGACAAAAATATCATAATCATTAGATGGGTCATTCATTTTGTAATCCACTTGGTCTGAAAGTCTGGTTTTGCTCTGTTTATTGTTCTGTTTGACATTTTTCTGATACTCATCATTGTGTATATTTTCTCAAATTGACAGGGGAAAAAAAAGAATCATCTTCAATAATAGCATGCAGTTAATGGCACGGAGCAGGTATATGCATTATTTTAAGGGACTTAGCTGATTAAATAAATTCAGAAACAAAGTCTTTCTGTCATCAGCCCAATCTCACTGTTCATTTATATTATGCAGACCCTCAGTTCTGAGACCACAACCTGGTCCCATTCGAAATATTTGTTCCCTGTACAAGGGGAAACACTGGAGGAAAAGAAAGGTATTCCAGTCAACAACAGTCTGGACCTTACTTAATGTTTTTTATTATTTTTTTTCTCTAAAGTTAATACACTTTGTGTCCAAAATAACTTCTTCCAAACTTTCTTAGTTGGTAAAATATGAATTAGTGTTTCTGTTGGTCTTTCTTTAAATTCACAAGCTTGTGAAAGGATCAAGTTCATTTATTTGCTTTTCTTTGGGTGCTATTCCTAAAAGTACCTCTTCTTACTTGAACATTCAGTGGGTTTTCAGAGCCATAGGATCAGGAGTCAAAGTTGATATAATTCTGTGAGAATAAGCAAAGTGCAGACTTCTACTCTGGCCAGGAAAACTGCAGCAGCATGTGGGAAGAGATTGCCACTTGCCCTGAAAAAAAAAATCAGCTTTGGTAGGCTCATCACAAGAGCAGTTCCCAATGTTGTTTTTAAGAGAACAATTCATGGAAAATAGGACTAGAGTTAGTGTCTCTCTTACTGATGTTTCCAAAGGCAGAGGTGTGCTCCAGAATACATAAACACTCTCAAGGTGTGCTGAATATAGCAGACTTCATTTTACATAGGTACTTACAGCTCTTCCATTGCACTCTAGGGAAGTATTTAGTGACTGGATGTACTCCATCCAGCCCCATTGGAATATGGTCTCTTGGAATTGCTGCAATATGAATAATAAGTCATAAGAAGTGCCTTGCAACATCTGTTCATTTTCACGTTGTGATTCCCACGCGGCTACGAAACTTTTGTGGATGCCCATGCCACCTGATTGTAGAATCATAGAACCATAGAATGGTTTGGATTTGAAGTGAATTTAAAGATCAGCTACATCCAGCCTGCCTGTCGTGGACAGGGATGTCACTCACCAGACCAGGCTCCTCAGGGCCCATCCAACCTGGCCTTGAACACTTCCACGGATGGGGCAGACAACACCTCTCTGGGTAACCTGATCTAGTGTCTCACAACCCTCACAGTAAAGAATTTCTTCCTAACATCAAATCCAAACCTGCCTTCCTTCAGTTTAAACCATTGCTGCCCCTTATCCAGTCTTTAGCCCCGTGTGTATAAAGTTCCTGAGTGCAGTACTCCAGGTGAGGTCTCACCAGAGAAGAGCAGAGGGAGAGAATCCCCTCTCTCACTCTGCTGCCCACATGGCTTTGGATGCAACCCAGAATGCAGCTGGGTTTCTGGGCTACAAGTGCACACTGCCCAGCTTTTCAACCACAAGAACCCCATGTCTTTGTCTACAGGGCTGCTCTGAAAGACTTCTCCCAGTTTCTGTACATGTCTGGGACCACTCTATTTCAGAAGGCCACTGGACTGATCAGGAGTGCTTTGCCCTTAGTAACGAAATACTGGGACCAGCCACTTGTCTTTTATGTACCATAGCAAATCCTCTCAGACAATCTGCTTCATGATCTTGTAAAGAGTCACCAAGAGTGGCTTGAGTGGTGCACAGGACAGATCTGAGAACGCAAAATGCAATAAAAGTGTGTCACACCAACCTATCTAAATGTATGCTCTGCTTTCTTTGTCTTGGAGGACAAGGTGTGGTTGGACAGATGGAGTAGCAAAAGAAAGAAACCTATGTGAAAGCCACCAATGTCCTTGTTTAGAACTAATATTTTAGTAGAAGACAGCAAGTAAGATAACCCTGAATTTTTAATTTTTTGCTTCAAAATTAACCAAAAAGGAGATATTTTGCAACTATTAAGGCATACACTCAATAGGTAATAATTGCTATGACTTCATTGATATCAGTGAAGAAATTTCAGTGTAGTTTAACTATAAATGTGTCTCTTTGGCTCAGTTTTAAGTCATCCTGCAGTTTTTGAGAGAGATGATAAAATTGCCAGTTCATTTGAGACACATTGCCAATCACAAAAATAAAACAAATTCAGAGGGTGTAGCTATCTGTTATCTACATATCTTTGAAACTTTTCTGTGTTTTTCTAGAAATCAATGGTAGGTACAATATGACAGGAAGAAAGAGGCAGCCTCAAAGTTTTAGGCTTGTCCACCACAAGGTGGATCTGGATGGTGTATTGACACCAGTATCAGCATTTTCCCATAGAAAATATTGGTCTTTGTTGGACCCTTGTTTATCAGTGAAGCTTTGAATGTTTCCAGTAATGAGAAAATAACATGACTTCATGAGAAGGAAAGCTTAGAGAAAGATTATTTAGAGCAGTTCCCCTACATTCATGTTACAAGGGAGAAAAGTATCAACGCCTATCCCTCTCAGTTAACAAAAATTGCTGTGCTGGAATCAGCTTTAATCACAGTGAATTTATCATCACCAAGCTGACTGTGCCTGCATCCTTATGTGTCTAAGGTGACAGGCTTGCATAATTCATTGTGACCTGTAAAAATGGAGCAGTGGGTACATAGGTGTCAGTTTGTTCATCTTACTTGAGGGACAGTATTTTTGTAGAAATAACATCAGGCATGGTTTCACAGGTCTTTGGGAAATCTTCCATCAAAAACCAACACTTGTTGGCCATCACTAGTTTTGTGGGGCATAATAATCTGAATTTTTTTTAATCCCTCAAAGTAATGTAAAATTCAGCAGTTTAGAATAATTATTTTTGATGGACATAAAAGCACAATTTCTCTGTCCCTGACTCCCAGGTCATTTTAGCTGCTTTCTTAAAATGAACCCAAGTAACAGGGGATATTCCACATAAGTTACAACAGCTGTGATCAGTGTGCACCAAAAAGCCTTACAGTATGCTGGTCATTTAAGGATGCCTGGAGCGGCATACTTAATAGCATAACTTTATTCTCAGATTTAGAGAGCAGTTTAAAATAATCTTCTACCAGGATTTACTTGGAAGAGTAAAACACATAGAAAATGCAGTTTTATCTTTTTTTTTCCCCTACTTATTCTAAATAAGTACAAGTAATAAAAGTATAAACAATATAAATTAATCATTGTATCAATAGGAATAAATATGCACTTTAAAATTCAGAAAAACATAAACATAAAAAACATAAACACACATATATATTGCTTGTGTCTGTGTGTATTTTTTAAATCCCCTTGGGATTTATTCCTTCATCTAAGCATGTTGAATCACTTTTCCATAACATGCACCTCAGACTGTATGCTCAAAAAGGTCTGCTAAAAAGTGCCATAGAAGACAGCAGTGAAATAAATTCGTGTTCATTTCCTAGCTTACAAAGCCATCTCCTTCCCAGTCCTGCAGGAAGGCTGGAGCCTTCAGCTGGTGCTGCTCTGGTGGTGTGGAGGAGCAGCCACCGTGTCCCTGACAGCACTTGGCACCTCTTTGCGTTCAGCCCTTCCTGCCTAGCCTCCCTCCCCCTCTCCCCCACCCCTCAAACCCTTATTTTTGGGTGGCAGGAGGCTGCGTTTCACCGGGCACTCAGGCTACCTCGCCACTGCTGGGGAGAACAAACGGCATCCCAGCCTATAAAACTGTACTTCCTAGCAACATGTTTGAAACTACAGCTGCCTGATATGGCTAATGAATTTTACAATCAAAAGCTAAAGTGAATTAGCTGTAGCAGATGTTTTTACTCTGGGAACTACCAGACCTTTCTGGCCGCTCATTTATCCTTCAAGAGGATAAAACTCTGCACTTCTATTATGTGTTGTCATTGGAGCATTGCACAACTTTATCAAACTTTTTATTCTGGAAACTGAATTAATTTTCTGCAAGGGGTTTTTTGTGTGGCTCTTTAATCACATTTACTGGGGAACATGTGTACTGTAAAGTTGGAGAGCCGATTATGGCTTCCAGAAAGGCCACTTTCAAAAGGAAGCTGCCCTCGCTCCTGAGGCCTCCATTTGAAGGTCCTTGGGTTTTGTGAAGAGGAAAAAATTAATTACTATTTTAATAACGAAGCCAAGCCTGCTGAAAATCCTCTTAGAGAGTAGCTGGATGATGTAATGGCTAGCAGGAGGGATATTGAAAACAGTGACCACACAGCCTGCCCTTCAGTCTCCTATTCACTCCCTGTAAGATGATACAGGCTGCTGGGTCACACATGAGGGAACTGAGAGCACAGCGCTGCTGCCTTGGGGAGCAGGGACCGGGGAGGCGACACAGCCATGCCAGGACATCTGAAAATTGCCATCTGCTGGCACCTGCCCTGCCAGATAACCCTGGAGCACGCTTGTGTCCCCAGCCCTGCCCTGCCATACAGACCCCAGCAGGGCAGGGACCCACGGGTCGGCCAAAGGGTGCGTGAAACCAGAGCTCAGGCACTGTGTAAACCCTCTGTGTAAACAGGCAACAGGCTCTGCTGCCTTGCAGAAATGAAGCAATCCAGAGGTTCCCCAGCTGCGCCCGGGACCGTCTGATGATCAACTCTTGATTCTCATCTGCCTCTGTCCCCCTGGCACACCCCGTTGACCTCTTCAAGGTTGTGAGGAGACTGCAAAGGGCATCCCCAAAATGGCACCTCCAAGTTGCATGGGAGATTACACCAGAATAAAATCAAACATGCCCAGAGGGATAGAGACCACAGCAAGAACCAGCCTCCAGGAAGAACTAAGGGAAATAGTGGTTCACCTGACTGAGAGGCCCTCATGGATTTCTCAAACCTCAGACAACACAAGCAAAGAACCAAAGCAAAGAAAACCCCAAGCACTGACTGCCATTTCCTGGCTGTTATTCAGCTTTTATTCAGGTTTGCCAGCTTACTGCTGTCCCATCAAAAGCTCTATTTTTTATATTTCCCTCCTCCTTGAAATTAACTTTGACACCACAAAAGATTAAAAAATTAGAAGGCACTGATGTGAACCTCTCAGCTAGGATTATAAATTCTGTGACAGAGCATTTCCTTTGATATCAATATGGTTTCTCTATGAATTGCAAAGAGAAGCAGGTGGATAAAAATAAAACACACATAAAATATAAATCATCATTGTGCAAGTTAATGCCAGCCGTAGGCTACCATAACTTGCATATTTTCTGTTTCTAAAATTATCTTTCCAGGCATTTTTAAAAGCAGCATAATTGCTTGCTAATATATAAACACTGTGCTTTTGTAGGAAGTAGAATAGGTCTTGGTCACAGAAGAAACTTAGGAACTTCTGCAATAGATTTCAATTCTGATTCTCTCCAACTTTTAAAGCCTCTCCTTTCTGATGGGGTACAATGCAGCAATATATAGATGGCACATGTACAGCTTCAAAATATTAGAAACTTGTGTTCTACACTGTCTTTTGCACAGGACTACATTTGATGCTGTATTTATGATTCCACTGGGTGCAGTGAAAAAAAAAAAGAGGCCTAAGGGTGAGTTACTCACAGACACCACAAACTGAATTGCAGGAAAATTGCCAGCTGTCACAACCTTGCTTTCATTTATCTGAAAGCCATCGTCAACCCACTGTAGCCAGAAAAAATAGCGTGGGAGGGAGGGCTTGCCCATTCAACTCCAAGAGGAGATCCCAAAGGAGGATGTGTCAACTGCTGTTCTGTCATCCTCTTGTCCCACGGGTCCTCTTGTTCATCCAAGTGGCAGCGCCTTTTGGGCTGTGGGATATACCTCATAGCAATCCTGGAGTCTCCTGTCTTTCATGGACTACTTTCCTGTTTTCTCCCAAGCTCGACCACCTCATTGCCCATGAAATGTTCAATTGCATCTTCACTTTTCCACCGGGGATTTTAAGAGATAGCAGTGTGTTCATCCCAGCTCCCACAAGAACTTCCGCTCCTCCTTCCACAAACAGAAGTCACCACATATTTTGTTAGCCTCCATTAATTGCTCTTCTTACCTCTGATTTACAAATGCCAATTCTTGTCCAGCTGAAATTTTGCTCATCCCAAAAGGTAGGAACCTCTCCTTTCACTCTGCTGGTTCCAGACATTCCTAGTAAGTGTAGGATGCTTCAAGCACAATCCACTCTAGGCACGGTCCACTGAGTAGGCAAGGCTCTGAGCCAAGGAGAAGTGGAAAAAGTAGAATTGAAAATTTCTCAGCTGTTCCTGAGGATGCAGGTGTCATCCAGGTGTTTCAAAGAAGAAAAGTTTGAAATGGAAAAATACCAAAGTACTTATCTGCAAATATTTTGGCTGATTGTTATTGAAAAAAATAATTAAATTGAAAACATAGCAAAATTTCCTGATTTTAATGAACCACCACATTTTCTATAACACAGTTTTCTTTGGAGAGCAAGAAGCAGTGTATCAGAATTAATTCATTTACATCTGCTTTAGAGGAAAAAAGTATGATGGACAAACAAGAGTGATATTTAATGAATTTTGCACTTGTAATTGAGGGGAAACCAGCAAATGTCTATGGTTAAAAGAAAGAGAAAGAAAAATTATTTTAACAGCCACAGCACAGAAAGATAACTTCTTTCTTCCTTGCACAATAATAGAACAATAATGCAATAATAGAACAAATACTAAGCAATAAAATCATTAAACATGTAAAGGAAGATGAACCACACATTGTAAACAGCTTAATTTTATAAAGAGCAGCATTCATCAAACAAACTTAATTCACCATTTGCTTGATTTACTACTTGTGGGTGAGTAGTGATTTTATTCTAGTTTTATTATGTGTAGAATATATGCACATAATTATGAAGTTAGAAGACATGCCTGGGTGTTTACTTTATGAAACACAGCATCTGGCACAAATCTAATCAGGATAAGAGAAAAATAAGGCCCCTGCACCTTTTTTTTCCCCCCTTGTGTTAAAAGAAGTGTTTGGTGTGTTTCTCAGTTCATGCTGAAGAGACATGAATTGTCCTAATGAGGATTGGTAGATGATATAGAGAAAGGGCAAGCAGTTAGAATTTAACTAAAAGAGGCATGGGAAGAGGATTAACCTGTACTTATCTGCCAATGTAAGGACTAAATTCAAAACTATGAAAATGATTGCAACAATGAAGCTAAATAGAGGATTCAGATGAACGTTATCTCTCAATACTCACACAAAGAAACAGAAACTTTTAGATTAAATAATTTTAATAATCCCAGAATTAGTTGCAATAGGTGCATTGTTAATGAAAGCCAAAGGGATTGATACAGTGATAAATGAAACCTTTTCTCTCACAAACTGGTCATGCAGGTGGAGTGCCACTAATTCTGCCAGGGTGGTCAACACATTTTGGTGCTATCCTAAAGCTTCACTAAGAGCCGGTGTTCATTCCCCTGAAGTCTCCTCAGCTTCTCTGGGGGGGGAAGACACAAATCACTGTCATCACCTCATGCTGGAGGCAAGTTGGGCACTCATTCTCTCAATGAGAAAAGTTAAAGTAGCTGATATCCTTCTCCCCAAAGAGTCCAAACAGGGAATGAGGAATCCTGGTAGTGATGATGGCATGCTAACTGCATTGTGTGCATTCAGGCTGACAAGGAGAAGATCAGAAGAGAGCATCCCTTAATTTTTAGTGAAACAATCACCCCAGTGCCTGCTGAAAAGCTGAAGAGCTCCTTGATTTAGCACCCCAAAGCACTTGCTGCAGGTTTGGGACAATGCAATGTGAGAAACTCTCTGAAGGGAATGAGCCTCAGCCCTTGAGCTCTTGCCAGCGCCCAGTCGGGCACTGCTTCTCTTCCCAGTCAGAGAAACGTGCTGCGACAAGAATGAGAATGAGAGAGGGAAGCAGTTCAGGAATGAAGCTGGCCATCTAAAAGAGATGGGATTATTTATCTGGCAAAAGGCATAGAGGCAATCACTTTCCTGAACTTAAAGTAATTCAAAATTTGCAGCTGTGATCAGGGTTTCTGTGATCAGGTATCCACAATAAAAGCAAAAAGGGGAGACACTGACTGAGCTTTTCATATTGTGCTTTTTCTTCTATAAAATAACTTTAGGAGTAAGCTTCACTGGTTTATTTTTAGTCATGGACATGTAGCTTTCAGTAAATGTAGATGGAAAATTTGTGTGACCCTTTTCTTTCAATAAGCTAGAATAATCATATCATATAATGCTGTGTACTTTACTAGTTGACTTACAAAATGATATTTGGTTGTGAGAAAGAAGGCCTCAAATAATAACTTCCCTTCTTTTGTGGTAGAGTAGCCATGCAATGGTAATTTAATTTGCTCTTGAGAAGGATCATATGAGCATCTATTCTGTCTACATATTTCATTTTACAAAGCAAAACACAGATGAAAGAGTGCAGTCCTGGTAGACTGAACCTTCTCTGAAGAAGAGAGAAAGGGGTTTTTTAAAACCAGTGATCCTAAGCACAGACCACAGTTATCAAATGAATTATAGAGTGAATTACATTATAAATAAGTAAAACAAATATCTGTCTATCAGTAATCACAAACATCTCATAACTGAAATCTAGGCCATTCTTTTTCATTGACTCTCTCCAGTTAACTTAGAGGAGGGAAAGCCTCTAAAAATCAAGAAATTACACTGTGTGAGTATCCTTACAAAATTTTTATATTACAAAGGGCTAATATTTTTGGAAAGCAAAATATGAAACAAGATACAGGGAAAAATTCTGAAATCAGCAAGTTTCACCAGTGCTACAAAATACGTTTTACAAACTTACAGTCTTTCAAAGTAAGTGATGTGTAGATGTTTCTCAGAATAAGCCAAATATACTAATTTTGGCAGTAGAATTAATTTCTTTATGTCTTCTTTGAAAATTTCCTTACTGCTTCATTCACTGATTTAATTATTTAAAAAAATAATAAAATTAAAAACTCCTGGTAATTATATAGTACATTTTATGTTTAGCTCCTTGGAGTATAATGGAGGTTTGATGCCTTGATGGTCACCAATGGTCTTTCAACACCAATAAATATTAATGCATTTGGATCTTGGTCATGCCCAAAACACGTTTGATTTTAAGAAATGCTTATTGTGAAGGTAAGTCAATGCTAAAAGACACACTTGAGGCCTGATTTTCTACTCTACTTAAATTTCTTACTCAAGAGAAAAAAAGAATAATGATTTTGAGCTTAAACCAGTAAAGGATGTAATTATTGGGTGCTGCCTCTGACTCTCACCTGGCTGCCTGATGACATTTTGGAGGTATGCTTCTTGACTCCACCAGTCCACCCTCACAGAGTCCTGCTGAATCCCAGAAGATCCTGGGCTGGCATGGGGCAGGCCTCAGAGGCATGAAACAGAGACAAATCATCTGCACTTCACTGCATAATAAATAAGTCCTTAGTGAACAAACCTGAACAGCAAGGCTGAGGTACATGGTGTCCTCTCTGTAGTAGATAATTGCTTCCTTCTGGCTTACTGAAGTGAACAAAAACTTCCCTGTAAAATATGTAGATGATTCTATCTGTCCTTTTTAAACCTGTATGAAGGTAGAGGATATACCAAACATAACTGAGGCTGAGATGAAGAACAGGCTAAAAAACTTGCAAATGCAGTGCCTGCACTGCTGCTTAGATGGTAGGAAGACAGCAAAAGAATAGAATCTTTAAAGTCTGGTTAACCAGTTCAAATTCATCAAAGGTCAGAAGTGACTAAATAAATTTATCTTCATGAAGTCACTTGATGGCATCAATGCATTTCCCAGTGGAAATGTGCCAGGTTACAGAAACTGCCATCACAAACAGCATCCTTAATGAGTCTCAACAGAGAGAGCAAAAGACTGAATAGAGCCCAATATTTTTATATGGGGTGCATCTTCTAGGTCACTGCTGGGATGCTGTGGGGACATTCATGCCTCTGTGAGAAGAAGTCCCTCAAACCATATTCTCAGCTATTTTCACTTGTAAGTTTGTTCAACTTCTTAAACAGGGCCTTCTTCCATAAAGTGTGATATAAAAATGCATCTGCAAAAAATGCTCCGAGGGTGCAGAGGCGATAATACATATGTGTTAAATATTGCTATGTTTAATGATATGCCGTATGGTATAGTTAGACTCTCAGTGGTTCACTGGAATATATACTGCATCATAACACTCTGTGCTTTTTTGCTTCAGTAACAAAAAAAATAAAAAAAAAAAAAATAGAATAAATTATAATAAAGCCACAGTCACCAAGATGCCTGTTGAAGGAGAAATTGCAGTCTGAAATATAACAAATGCCAAATAACATGGGGTTTTGGAGGAGGGAAAGAAGTAAAAGAAAGCCAGGAGAGCTCCAGTGAAAAGGGGAGGGTGAAAGCAGAACAGTATAGGCTTTTCATACTCTAGATTCCATGCAATGTTTGTAACAAACCTTGCCAAAAAACTAGGCAAGGTTTTATATATGTTTTTGATTATTAAGGCTATATGTATGTACTAGAGTTATAAAGTAGAGATTGTACGTATGTGATATGTTTCTTGCATGAATGTGTGCTGCCAAAATCACAGAGGGGAGACAATAAGTAAACATGCAGATTTCTGACCATAAAGAACAATATTTAGTGGGCAGATACTTTATGTAACCTTTTTTTTTTAAAGCTTTCATGATCCTCATGCTGATGGTGAACTGAAGAAGGTGAGAGGATGAGCTGCTGCCTCAAGCAGGGGAAAAAGTTATTGTCTTATTGCCAAGTTTATTTTTAAAGCCAAGGGCTAGATTCTGCATATGCCCTAGTTGCAGTTACTGTGCAAAAAAAGGTCCCAGGTACCAAATCAGGACCAGAAGCACTAAGGTTTTCATGTGCTGGTGAGGAAGAATATTTTTTATTTGTCACTTCCTTTTGGTCAAGAGCTGGATTTGGAGATGTGAACAAATACTGCCTGTATCTGGAGTAAAGTACTGGACTTAACATACTCCAGGGATGTCTGCCAATGTAAAGTCCAGCATTTTGAAAATAGTATTAAGGAGGCATTTCCAGCCATGTGTCCTTACTCCACCACACATCATGGCTCACATTTGCACTGCAGCTGAAACATTAATGCAGCTTGAGCAACTTTAAAAACCATCAAAGTGAGCTCTGTCTCTCACAAAAGTTTTACTCTAAGGGCTGTGTAAACAGAGCACTGTCTCTTTAACTGATTTTATTTTCCTCTCTCTTTTTTTTTTTTAGTTTAAAGATTACATTTAATATCTATTTCCCAGCAGTGTACAAACTGACATCATCTACTCATAAAAGCGGAATGCTTTGCTTTTTTAAGCTTCAAGCTGAATAACAAATTGCCACAGATGACAGCATAAAAGAATAACAGAATGGAATCAAAAGAAAATTCATTGTCAACAGAAACCCCCTGCTGAGGAATTTCAATTTCATATATCTAATTATCCCTGTCAGTTGGAAGAACTGACAAAAAGCATTCTTTGTTCTCTCTTTCTGCCTCCCGCATCTCACTCTCAATTAATTCCGGCATACAAATATGACTAATTGTCTTTGCAGTGCTCAAGAGCTCTGTATATAAATGTTCATGAACTGAAAATGATTTGGAGGGTATTCATGCATCGATTTATGATATTTGAACACAATAGACATGCATAATTCAGGTGACCATGTTAGCACCCTCACAAGCCCTTATTACAGAGATTAGGCAGGATTCTCTTTTCACATCCTTTTTTCATATATATGCTTTGTGACAATGACTCACTTTGCACCTATTAAAAGAGGAAGCATTATATGTCTGCTGTGGCTTATTGAAATTGCCATGAACAAGATTACCAGCATTTAAATAACATAGGGGGTATGGCCAGAAAATATTAGGTACTTCTAAAAGGAAGACCAAAGCATGATGAAGGTTAGAGTTGATGGGTTTTTTTAATCTTGATTTTGATTGACTTCATCATTTCAAGAAACATTTGAAGTGACAGAATTGTCTTTACTCAAATCCCGTATTGGCAAATACTTTGAGGCTAACTTTTATACAATATCTTTTATGTAAATATATACACAGATGCATGAATGCATGCATAGACAGAGGGAGAAAAAATTAATAACTTTTTATTTATTATCCTTTCTAATTAAATGCTAAGGTTACCTCAAGGGAAAGGGTCTTGGATGATGACAGAATTAAGGTTGAATTAAGGTTTATAATCGACGCTCGGAGAATGTTACATATAACTTGGCTATCCTGGCTCATAATAAAACCTCTACCATTCCATTACTGGACTTGTTCAAGTCATATGACTTTTTTTAAACTTTGATACAGCTGTATCACTTTCTTGGGCAAAGTTCTTGCCCACAATATGAGCTCCTCACCTACCCCAAGGGCACAGCATCACATCTTTCTGAAACAGACAGATGATCAGTAAAGAAGCTGCAGCAACCACTGTGGTGCTGGTTACACTGGTTTCGCTGGTAATCATGCTGCTTGTTGGGATCCATACAGCCAAACACCAGTACTTAAGAACCCAGCATAAATAAGAAATCAGATATACTCTTGTTTCATCAAAAGGCTATTTTATTCCTGGCCAGTTCTTAAATCTGGCACTTCCCCTGAAGAAAAAAGAGTTACATAAATTACAACCAAGACCAGAGCCTAAAGAGAGTAAGATCATTTATTACTCTGAGTAGCAAAAGTACAAAGTAAAGGCTGCACAAATGGCAGGTTTAGAATGAAAAAAGAAAGTGAAGTGTCGTCATGTAAGGAAAATCTGCAAAAGTTCTCAGAGGAGACAGAGTTGCTGGGGTTCATAGGACTTCAACTGTATTTTGTACCCTGAATTGTTTTGTAAAATGTCATGGTGGAATTGTCCTGTTCTCCATGTTATTCGATTGTTGGAAGCTTTGTTTGATATTTTTTTAAAAAGGGTTATTTTAATTTTAGATTATATTAATTTTCAGAGGATAAAATTTTAAATTACATTAAACATGTAAAACTCTAGAAACAGAAAGAGACACTTTGTTCCCAAGCATGTTATGAACCCATCCTGTAAAACTGGGAAGCTGTACAAATCCCAGGTCTTCATCCCTGTTACCGCTTCAAGACAAACAATGACTGAGGTGGAGACCTGTACAGACACTTGCTTGTTTCCTGCATCCCTACAAAACACTTAGAAACTTGCATGGAAAAATATGTAGCTTATGCATAAATTTTTCCATGACACCCAACAATTTATGTGCCCTTTGTATACAGTTCTCAACAGCAGCTGGCTCCCACCGCCACACGCAGAAAATGTCATGAGCTCAGCAAATAAGAGTTTTCCATGTGAAGCAGCACAATGATTTATACAGAAAGTCATCATTCATTGAACACCTACCAGAAGCATATGGATAGAGGAAAGGGCTCTCAGAAAAAAATGGGGGTTTAGAATATGGACAAATATTAAGCCTTGACTACAGATCAGGTAAAGGACTCTGGGATATTGTCTCAAGGAATAAGTAACCACATTTTGTGAAATATTTACTGTGGCAAAAATTATAGTGCCAAATGACCTGTTCTCCAGAGGCCAGGAAACAGGTGTGAGTATTAACATGCAAACAAAGACCTTTGGATACTGTGACAATAGTAAATTTGGCAATTCCTGTTGAAACTGGTTTTCTTTTAGCCAGCATCAATAAATGAAGCAAGTTGGTTTGTGTTTGGGATTTTTTCCTCTGCTAATACCCTCTGGAACGGCTGTGTCTTTACAGATGCAGGACAGATTTTCATACATGTATCACAAACTACTCCTGCATGCTCACTGCATATGACTTGGGGGGAAATTAATGCATTTTGGGGCATAGGTTTGGCTCTTCTGGCCCACTTGCACTCATCACTTATGTCACTGATGAACTGAGCCCTATTATTTAAAACACTGGTTTTAGTGAGAATACTTTCAGGACATTGTGGAATCAAGACCCTTTACAAATGTCCATGTTTTCAGGCACGTCAGAGTAAGCTTTTTTCACTTTAGCAGAAAAATTTCTCTTACGTTTTCAATACAGCAACTGAAATCATAGTACTTTCCAGGCTCTCTTGCAGATTGATGTTGGTCTACTCAAAAAGTAATTCATTTTTTGTCTTTTTAAATCTTTGAATTTTGCCCATTCCTTAAAAAGCTTTCCATCTAACCACAAAGGGAACTGCCAGGTCACCTCCAGTCCCACCAAGAGACAGGTGCCCTTGTACTTCTGTGCCCCTACAGACCTTCCATGAGGCCAATGCACTCTGTCTTCCTTGCAATATCCTTCTCCTGCAGTTATTAAGCATAAAAAATCAGAACTCGTGGGCAAGCAAGGATCTGATTAATTCAGAAGAACTGAATAGGCAAGTTCTGTACCCGCCAGGGCTCCCCCAGAGGATTAGAGCCCTGGTTACCAGACAGACAACATCATTTTCTTGCCAGGTTCCACAAAAGATACTTTGGGTCAAATTTTTGCAAATGTACACTTTTCATTATTTGTGAAGCTGCACCATATTTACTGCACAGAGTAGTCAGTACTTGGCTCCATTATTTTACTTTTCCTCTTTTTTTTCCATTTAAAGAAGCCAACCAAGTACAAATATTATAGAGCTGAATGAATGGCATAAAGCCAAAAGTATAAAGATTGAGAGACTGCCTTAATTTTTAAACTGTTCTGTTGGCTTTTGATTTTGGCTTTATTTAATTTTGAACCTGCAGGACCTAATGAAGACGTACCTTTGAATTTCCTGGCATTTACCACTTTCGCTCTGATTTGTATCTCTATAGACATTGCTAAGCTCTGTTTAGAAAAATGCTAAAACTAAAACACTCCAGTGTTCCTATAAAGCTCTCATTCCAAATCTCTGTTGAAAATATATCTTTTCTGACTTGCACATATCTGTTAATTTTGCTCTCCCTCTGCTATTATTTATCTCTGTAACTGTATTGTTTAACTCCTGTAAAGTGGTTTTGGGATACACTTTGGATGAAAGACGCTATACAAAATAAAGTTGTATTGTTTTGTACAAGCTGGCACATACTTGTACTTGGTTCCGCATAAGCTTGGCAGAGAGCTCTCTTACAGTGCTGTGCTTTATAGTTTCTCTCCAGCTTTTTTTTTTTTTTTTTCATCTTTCCCACTTCCTTTTGCTGGTTAGGATGTACTAGAAGAATACATCTGTTATGATTTATAGGTGACTAGAAATTTATTTGTTACCCAGACCTTGTCCTTTTCCCTGTCAAACATTTTTGAAACAAGCATAATTTTACTGAGGGAGATAAGGCTGCAGCATTGACCTGACTAAAATATAGGTACAGGAAAGAAACTAAAAAATGCATCTGATATTTTAAATGTAACATCTACTTTGATTTTTATAAGCAATCAGAGGTGATTAATGCTTGGGAACACTGTTCATTATATGAGCCTTTCTGTATCCTTGGTCAAATAAAGCAAGCAGGTGCAAGTCATAGGAGTTACTGATTATTTATGGCTTTTAGATACTTTGTGGGTTTAGCTGGTGAGAAAAGTTTTATTCCACTCACATGGACAAAACACAACCAACTGTCTGGACTGATTAAATTCACATTGTTGTATGAGCACATGGCAGACAGGGGAAAAATTATAAAATCTCACCGCCTATGCCATGGCAACTGAGCAAACAGCTCATGGGAAGAATGTGAATAATAGAAAATAGCAATATTTCTCTTTGTGTTTTCAGACTTGACAGTTTTATCCCCACATCTGCCTGATGTCCGGCAAACAAGTGCTTGTACTAGCTACTCTAGTTCTCACTGATTTTACTCATCCTTGTCTAAGAGTTGTTGTCTCAAGATGTCCCATGTACATTTTGAACTTTAAGAGTATGAACCAGAAAATATTTGGGGGTTTTATATGTGTATGAGGACACCACAGAAGTAAGAATATGCTACTTGTGAAAGGTTTTAAAACTTGCTTTAGCATACCCATTCAGAATTTCAGTTTTCTGGACAGAAAAATTAATGTTGGAATCATTTTTCTGAATGTATTTCAAGTCAAATGCCAAACTTTCACGGGACCATTCAAAAAATGTGAACTATGTTCAAAATCTTCTACACATAAATTTATTTCCCTTCAGTTCATGGAATCTGTCACTGTCCGAAAACCAGACATCAGCTGGATTACAATACCAGATTCTGTTTGCACTCATGACATAGAGCTCACAAGATGTTTCCATCTATCTCTAAAATACACACATTTGGTTTTGCAACATCCAGCATGACTTTTGATCACTCATTTTCTGTATGTACCATGGCAACCTCACTCTTCTGAAGCAAGACTTACATTACTTTAGTGCTTTTGGAAAACTAATTGTTAAGTGGAGACAGGAGAGCTTGACCTTTGGTGGGAATATCACTTGCAATTTTTCCTTAACCCCAATGTAGTTTGAACTAACTATATATCAGGTGGCCCATTTTAGCCATGGTCAGAGTGAGGCCTGCTGACAAGATTCAGAAGTGACTGACATAGAAAACACATATTTTTCATATCAGGTATGATGCAGTTTCAGTTCTGCATTTCAAAGAAGGTTGGTGTGATCTGATAGCTCTAGTACTACAAAATAAAATTTTAAAAAGGTTCAGTATATATGAAAATGCATATAGTAAAAGGGGATAATGAGTGCTATTTTTTTTTCCATGTTAATGAATTTGGATTGAATTAATTGATTGAATTTGAATTTTTAAAAAGGGTATTTAAAATACTGTCATTCCATGAAACTAGGAACCTGATTTGCTTGTCTGATTTTTCTGCTGCTGTTTTAGTGAGCAAAACCAGTGTTTTTGAAAAAGGCAGTATGGAAACACATCGAGCTTTCATATCAGTAGTGTGACCTTAATTGGATGTTTTACCCTATTACAGTAATATGAAAATTAAAATACTTTTCTATTCTGGAAGATCCACCTTAGGCCAGAAGGTCTGGAAGAATCCAAGTTCCCCAGCTATTGTAAAGGCCTATGGGTAACTGGAAGGTGAGGAAATAGAAATCAAGGAAATAAAGATACATTGCAAATAGCAATTGCACATACTGAAGAAGATGTATAGAGCATTGAAATCTATTATTTAAAGAATTATAACCATAGAAACCGGTACTGGACTCCAGGAAAAAATTTTGATATGTAAAACATTTGATTAGAGATCTATAATTATCTATCAGGCCATATCAGAGTAGATTAATAGGCTTTTAGTCTCTAGGACCAGGTTAGAATTACTCTGAAAAAAAGTCCCACAAATACATATTCCTCACCATCAGCTCTGTTACTCTGCAGATGTGCTACTGCCTTTTAAATGCAGACAAAGACTTGCAGTTGTAGTGTATTCATGGGATATCAGTAGGTTATTTCACAGTTTTTAAATCAACTTTAATGTCACATAGATTTTGAGGCAACTTGCAAATAAGATATAAGGTCAATTATGGTTATGTTTCGTGCACTTAAAATGTATGTTGCATGGAAAACAAGAAGCAAATGCTTGAATTAATGGACAATGTAGCTTTGATTAGACTTATGACTATGTGTTTTTGTTCCTTCCTTTTTCTAGTACATCTGTTGGGTCAACCAGGAGGATTCTACCTGTTTCATCACTTGTCTTCTCATTTGGATTTTATGTTTTTTTTCTCTCCTTCTTATCCTCTGGTTGGCAAATTTATCAAAACACTGTGACAGAAGAAAGCTGGAGATTAGAGATAATTAGGAATGCCCAAAATGTTTACAGAGGAAGTTCATACACGGTGCTAATGTCTTTCCTGAGTAGCATTTCTGTAAGTTTGGAACCCTCTTGGTCTTGTTTACACAGGAAGAAATCTGAGCTGAGAGTTAAGGTATATTTATATCTGCCCATCACAGGCAAAGAAGAGGGAAAAAGGCTGATAATTATTTCTGAAAGTAAGGAATAATTCTGAAAAATGAAGCAAAGGATACTTCTGGACCCAGCTCAGCTTACACTGAGGCAAAATTGAGTTCTGCTATTGATTTAATGAAAACAGGACCAAACACTGTGTGCCACTTGTCCATATGAAGTAATTTGAATGGGCTGAGGAGAAACACAATAGTAGAGACAGGGAAAGAAAAACACCCACAACATTATACACCTTCAATTCACCGAGGAGAGCTTTTCTCATGAAGGGGTATATTATTCCCTTATGTGTATGTGGCTTCCATTACCAGTAATGGGAGTTGATCACACACAGAGAGGAGAATGGACTCCTCCGTCTGACATCTCGCTGGCTGCCTGGTATAAAGCCAATAGACAATGCCAAGTTATTCTGATCGAGCTACTAATTGGAATCATGTTGTATATTGCTGAAGTTTGTTTATTTTTATGAGAGCATTAAAATTTCAGAAGAGCTGCATTTGGATCTCTCTTAGTGCATACACACGTACTACAGGCAGTCTCCTTGTTTTACATGACGTGCAGGGGTACAGCATACATGCTGTCTCTTTTGTGTTTTGCTGTCGTGGTCTAGAGATGGCAGCATGTGAAATTATAGCCCCTGCTGTGTAATGTTTTTAATATGTACAAATGCACTGGCTGAATTAAAGGAGCAGCATTGCTAGCTCAGCTCAACACAGACTTCTTTATATATTAATTACAATTAGATATATTTGAAAATATAAGTACATTGCAAAGCCTGATGGTCTGGGCCTCCCGCCTCCTTCTTCCCCTTTCTTTCCTCTCTTCTTCCCCCCTTCCCCCTAACATATGCACAGCCAATGTTGCCATGGTCCCTGTTTTCCAAAAAGAACCACTGTGTCACATTGCTGAGATTTCATGTCAAAACTCTCAACACTGCTTAAACAACTGAATCACCAATACTTTTAAGGGACTTGTCCATACAAAAGTGTAAGACGCTCCATGGGCATGGGATGGGAATGACCACAAAATACCAGCTCTAGGAGAGAATGATGCACTGACAGTTAGGGACAGTTATCCTCAGCAGGCCAGTACAACAGGATTGAATCCAGCCTGAAAAAGCAATAGTGGTTTATTCTCTTATTAAAGGATAACATTTTCTTATTTTACTGCAAAGTTCAGCCAGGAACCCAAAAACTAGGCGAGTTTCCTCAAGGTGAGAGTACCCTCTGCTTGAGGGTACTTTATCCTTGAAAGCACCGTGCCTTATTAGAAATGAGAGGTCTATTTCATGCCCAGCTGTAAGAACAACAATTAAATAAGTAAATTAATATGCACTTACACACCCTGTAAGTTTCAAGCTCTGCTGTTCACACTATTCAAATGTTAAAGGCCATGATTGTGGCCACTGACATAGAATTTTGGCATATATTTTTGCGGTCTTCCACAAGACCTGCTTGTCTCTTTCCCAAGAATGCTAAGCCCATGTATGTGAAAAGAACAGGGCTTTATCTTTTTTAATTAGGAGGCTAGAAGCATTTTTTTCTGTTTTTGAAAACACTGATTCCATGTTAGTCTGTCTGCTTTCTGTGCTTTCTTCTCTGCTCGTGATAGAATGACACAGTGTAGCTCTAAAAATTGAATATATTTGTACATTTTTTGCGCATTTGAAACAATTATTAATATGTAAGGGTTTCTTATATGGTGGTGGTGGTTTTTCATACTGCCAGGCTCATACCAGTACTAAAAAGGAATCATAGGTTACTATAAAAGAGCTAGTGAGAGAGGGAGAGTTTCCTGGGTAAGGCAGACTTGAATCCACATTTTAACATTTTGTTTATATCTGCATGTTTCTTAAAGTTTCTGTAAAATCTTCCAGAATTGATAACATTCACATAAGGCATCACCATGCAACCATCAGGTGATGGAAGCTTATTTGAATGCATTTCTCTCATGAAGTAACCTGTTGTCAGGCATCAATTGAAAGGAGCTTCTGATGATGTTTGCACTTCCCAACAGGATAAGTAAAACACTGAATTTGTCCTCTGCCCCATCTTGCCATTAGCCTCTACTGATCTTAGTTTCTCTGTTTGTTTTCACTGAAGGTATGTTTTTTCACAGTGAAGGAAAGCTTGTGGGTGGGAAACCTTTCTCCTGTATCTATCAGGTGGTTAACTTCTCCTTTTTAAGGGTTCATTTCACAACGTGATAGGCAAAGGCTTCATTAAGGAGTTTACCTTTCAGCATTCATTTTGTTAGGAAGGCTAATTCAAATCACGCCCCTCTGCAGAGTGAGACATCTGAAGGGAGCGCTGGGGTGGGAGGGTGAGAACAGGACTTAAGATTTAGGGGGGCAGGGGCTAGACAAGGAACCCAGTGGCAGGGGGAGAAATCTCCCTGGACCTCCAGCATTCCTATTTCTAGTGGAGCATAGTAAGCTCCTATGCACCAGATACCATCTGCAAACGAAAGGACCCATTTTTCTACAAGAGAAAGGAGAAGTCAGCAAAAACCTTCTTTAAAGCAGCTTGCTAAAATGCAAACTATTAAAATATGAAGTCTCACTTCCCTCGCCTGCTCCATGGCAGCCCCTTAGTTAGCAGAGATCACATTATCCAATCCTTTTCTAGAACACTATTCAAGTTTTAGCAATTCCCTGTCAAATGTTAAATAGTTTGCCAAAGAATAATAGATGCTTTACATTTTATGCATTACTAGTTCCGAGACTAGGGCTATAAAAGTTTTCTATTAACATGTAAGCACTGAGAGAAGTTTTTTTTTTTTGTTGTTGTGTTTTTTTTTTTTTTAACTTGATAAATATACATAACTCCTTTACAATGGGGCTCTTGTGTTGCTAATGGGGACCCTTAATGGAGAGTTATATTTCCAGGATTATATCTTTATTCAGTTGCAAATTATTTTTGGGGGGAGTTTTAATACTCTGCTTCAGTCTATGAATAATAGTATCATTTGAATGCAGCGGACACCTGGTGCAGTAGAAGGACAGTGGGAGCTCTAGACTGACCTGGTATGACTGCCAACTTTGCATTTTCCCAGCCTTTCCTATCCGCTCCATTCAGCATCTAATTTCATTCTCCCTCAGCAAAATGCTAGACACTTGTAACTTTATTCTCCCTCGGCAAAAACTTGCTCTCTTGTAAGGAGGGGAAAAAAAAAAGTGAAAAAAAAAAATTCATCTTATCAATCTCTTCTTATACAGAGTCTAGTAATTTGAAGGTTGGGTAAAGTTTCAGGAAAAAACTTCCAATTAAATACTGTAAAAAGATAAAATAACAGTGGCCTTGCTGCTGCCCAATAGCTTTCTTGAAGCGCTCTTTTGTTGATTTATTGTACATTAGCCACTGAGCCATGCAAAGAACATTACGTTTCAGAAAGAGCTATTCGTATGCGGCCTGCATCCTCTCCAAAGACAATCAGGCCTGTATTGCATTTTGCAAATTTATACCAGGATGTTGGTTTAGAGTGTTTCCCTGAAAAGTTTTTCAAGTAAGTGTCTGCTTTCATAGGCAAGAGTGATTGAGGCACACAAACAAACCTTTGTTTCAAAACTCACAGATGTATGGCTGGAGCAGAGCTTTGTTTTCCGCTTTAAGGAGTATTCTCAGATTTTTGTTTTGAGCACAACACAGGATTGTACAAAAAAATCAGCTTGAGGATGAATGTCTGGTATAATCTCAGGCTTTCCAGATTTTCCCAGGGTTAATTTTTCTACTCTGAACTTTGTGGGGAGGGAGTTGTTGTTGAGGTTTTTGTTTTGTTTTTTTCTTTTCTTTTCTTTTTAATTCAGGACTCCAACAAAAGAAGCTCTGGGTACTTTAGTCTTTAATGACTTTAGGAAACTTCATTTCAAAGCTATTTGGGAGTTTGTGGCCTTGATAACATACTTCTTGTGCTTAGCTCTGATCAAGTTCTTGTTCTTCTTTTACCCTTGCATCATCATTTTTGAGCATGGTGCTATGCAATGGTGTTTGTCATTTCTGGGCTGGGGAGGTAACAACCTGCAACCTGATCTACAAGAGATGAACTTTGGGATACACTCTTTGATGGGTGTAGGTCTGTGTGTGAACACTGACCCAAATGACCAAACTAATGATAAATCACAAGGTGTACCTAATTACAAAATCCTAATAAAACACACCTTTCTGACAGGCTCAGGTTGGCTGCTAAGCAGTAAACTAGAAACAAAACTGATCCCAGCCGCCAAAATACTGAAGTGTTTCTGATAACAAACACAGCAACAGAAGGAAATCCCAGGTACTACATGTTAAACATCTGATTGGGATGGGGAGGACACACACTGGCATAGGTAAAGTTGCTCTCTACAAAGCTGTGGGCTAGATGCACAGGACGAAATCCTGGCTGGAGTGAAGTTACTGGAATTTTGCCATTTGCTTTCATGGAGCCAGAATTTCACCTTAGCAAGCAATGTACTGTGGCTCCAGCCAGATTCACAAGAGCTATCAGAAAGCAAGGCGGTCAGAAAGTCCCAGCTCTGTCCCCCGGTCCGATTACGTCTCTTGCTAGGAGAGCCAAAGCTGTTCTACCACCATTCAGCAAAACTGTAAGGTGCAGACAACTGCATTCTCTGCATTCCCAGTAGGTCTTTGAAGAAAAGAAGGAGGAAAAAGAGAGGGCAAGTTACAGAGCCTGGTCCACAACTTCCTCAGATATCTTATCTAGAAGGAATTCAACTCTGTAATAGTGTCCCTTAAGCTATCCCAAGGTGAATGTGCTGGGAAAGACACATTGCTGTTGATTACAGTTTTATTAGAAATTTGCCGGGCATGTTTTATTTTGAGGTTGAAAAACTGTTTCACTACTTGACAACTTTTCACTGGGAGAATATCTTTTTCTGTCAAGAAATCTACTATTTTGTGTGAAAACCAAACACTTGGAAAGCAAAAGCTTTTGATCCTAGATCAAGACTATATTAAATTAAAAATTATTGGTTTGGGAATATCAGTGTGTGTTAGCAGTTTAATGGTAGTTTGAAAACCTTCTGCCTTAGGATCTTATAATAAATTAATTTCCCAGGCAAACATGGAAAAGACAAAACTTATGTAAAAGACAAAAACCATTTTGCAGTGCAGGCTGATTTTCCAGCTGGTAGCAAAGGACATGAGGAACTTCAACTGCAGTTCCCAAAACTACATTTTTCAAGGGTGTGAGAAGAGAATCATATACAAGTAGTTTGAAACAAAGCCTTTTCAGCTTCTTCTGCACACAGGAGCAAGATCTAATTAGACCCTACCTTTTTACTTTTACCAGTGGTGAATTATTGGAAAAAAAATGGATATGTCAGGAACATTAATGTCATTCAATATTTGTACCATCAATAGGCTTAGTTGCTTTTTTATCTTTTAAGTATTTAATGTGTAAATCATTGTAAAATTGGCATGATTATGATTGTTAATACAGGTCCTTATTTACTTTAGGTGAATCCTGTCTTCTCCAAAGTATGAGACAATTATAAATATGGTAGAAGCTGTGATGTTTCTCTGCATAAGGATAAGAAGACCAGATGACAAATTCTTACAGGGCATTGCTACCCTCTCTCCTGTACTCTGTAGAACCAAAACCTTCACCAGTCATTGCTCCCTTTCAGCCGATCACCAACTGGCTCTGTAGCTGGTCTTCTAAGATGGGAGCATGTGTTGATCTGTTGGAAGGTAGGAGGGCTCTGCAGAGGGACCTGGAACAGTGGGATGGATGAACAGAGATGATGTTTAACAAGTCCAAGTGCCAAGTCCTGCATTTTGGCCACAATGATTCCCTGCAATGTTATAGGCTGGGGCCAGTGTGGCTGGACAGTGCCCAGGCAGAAAGGGACTGGGGGTACTGGTGACAGCAGCTGAACATGAGCCAGCAGTGTGCCCTGGGGGCCAAGGCCAATGGTCTCCTGGTCTGTTTCAGGAATAGTGTGGTCAGCAGGACCAGAAAAGAAGGGTTGACCTTATCACTCTCTACAACTGCCTGAAAGGTGGTCATAGTCAGGTGAGGGTCAGTCTCTTTCACCAGGCAGCAACTGACAGAACAAGAGGACACAGTCTCAAGCTGTGCCAAGGGAAATATAGGTTGGATAGTAGGAAAAAGATTTTATAGAAAGAGTGGTAAAGTACTGGAATTGTCTGCCTGGGGAGGTGGTGGTCCCCATCCCTGGATGTGTTTAAAAAAAGACTGGATGCCATGCACCACTTGGTGCCATGGTTTAGTTGAGGTGTTAGGGCATGGGTTGGACTGGATGATCTTGAAGGTCTCTTCCAATCTGGTCATTCTGTGATTCTGTGATTCTGCGATTCTGCAACTTGGTACAGGCTGCAATCTCCCAGTCCCCAGTCCTTGGGATTCAGACCTCCCTAAGTGGGCTAAATTATAACCCATTTCACAAACTCAGACAGATGAAATGTCACAAGTAGTTGCATATTCAACCATTTTTACATTTTGTTGGGTACAATTCTCTAAAAGGGCTTCCAAAACTATAGAACTTCCTGGAAGTTCCTGGAAAGGTAACATCATCCTCAAAGGCTTCTCTGCTGCATTTCAGCCTACACTTCTGTGATTCTGGAGTAGTTTGTTTTTTGTTGTTGTTTTTTTTAATCTAATATCTTCTTTCACCAAAATAGGAATAGCGTTCTCCTTCAGAGGCATAAAAGTAGATTGGTGCATTGCTAAAAATGTGCATGTCTTGGGCAATTTATGGTTATATAATAATTTTCACAGTCATACCTGTGCTCTTCTGAGACCAGAATCTCTTTGGAGCTACTACAGAAGGCAAACTGTCATTTTATATTATTGAGGTAACTGCTGGAAATCCTCTTGAAGTATCAAAAAACATATGAAGCATTTTTTGAGAAAATTTAATCAAACCTAAGAAGTGAAAATCAGCAATGTTTCACAATGTTGAACCAGACAAAGCAGCCTAGTCTGCTCTAGTGCCATTTTTAAGAATTTCCCACTTCTTGATAGCATCCCTTTAGTCCCATCAGTTAAAGTTCCACCTTTAGTTTTTGCAAAAGTAGGAGATTTTCTTTATTTCTTTCTTGAACATATCTTTATTTCCCTTCTTAAAATGATAACTTATGGATAGGAGAGAGCAAGTAGGATAAAGCAAATCAAGAAAATAAAGACGAAAGATGATTCAATAAACCTTCTAAAATCCTACCAGAAGTGATCAGGGAGGGCGGCTTGAAACTTCACCACATTTTTTTCAACCAAATTGTGACTTTCAGGAAGTCAAGTTATTTTCTTGCACAACCTCAGGTCAGGACAGTTGCCATTGTAGTGTAACCAACACATCTCTGTAGTGCTCTGCATCACATGCCTCTTCTGCACAGCTCTGTGTTCATTCCTCTGCTCTGCCATTTACAGTTTGGCAGCAATTCCTGATTTGGTGCTCTGAGTGTGCAGATGCAGGAACCAAGAAATTTTGATGGTGTACATACAGACACTTCCCACATACCCAGTAGCATTATTACTGTCAGCATGCTGGATATGTGAAGTTTTTTAAAAACTATTATTATTATCCCATATCGAGTTTCATCTATCATAATACTATCATGCAAGTGGATTTTTTCAGAAATGTACAGTTACAAAAATAAAGATTTGAATAACTTTCATGTGGGGTTGCAGGGGGAAGTGCCTTCCTTTCTCAAAGGGAATTTAGAGCAAATACTGCAAAATTCATTAACAGAAGTCAGAATACCCATGTTTATTCAGTACTACTGTGCATACAACAAGTCTGGTTACCCAGCAATGCTATCTTTTTGAAAAGAGGAATGAACTCAGGGGTCAAAATTTTTCTTGTTCATTCAGTTGTCAAATCTGACTTTACTCATGGGATAGTTAAAATTTAGGAAGATCTAAGGGAGATGGAAAGAGAAGAGGGGAAAAAAAAAAAAAAAGCCCAATGGAAGAATATTCTGTTTAATGGAATGTGAGTGTTGGCAGTGTTATATCCTGGGTAGGGCTGTGATCCCACAGTCACAGCCATAGAAACCTTTTTCTACCCACTGCATGTTGTTTTCACAGGGGTGACCAGCAAGCAGTATAAACAAGTGTCTTGTTTTCCTGTTGTATAGCAGCAAATCTGTAACTAAATATTGTTGGAGTAGTGTAAATTATAATTTTGCTGCACTGATAATTTATCTACTTCGAGTATGCTTAGAGGTTGAAGAAAATAAGTATTCTCCAATTTTTGATATATTATCTTCACAAAAAAAACAAAACAACAAACCAAAAAACAAAAACAAAACAAAACAGTGACAAAATAAAGTGCTATCTCTCTTTTTCACAAGAAAGGTAAAAGAGGGAGGAAAAGCAGAACTGTTGCATCTTGACACAAGCTGACATTGAGAGAGAAACAAAACAAGTTTTTGAACCTAACACAGGTAGTGTGGCATTACAGAAAAATTTCTTCAGGAAAATAATCCCTAAAGAAATAACATAGCAGAGCTGACCTGAGGATTAAGATAATATCTCTGGACAGTGCTAGTTTCTGTATATGTTATAATGAAAAGTGTATGCCTAATGAAAGAAAGTGTGCATTTGGAAAACAAAGGAATCAGGGGGAACAAACCTGTGTAGGATTCTTCATTTCGGGGGGTTAAAAATTTGTTCATACACTGGTACCTCTTGTGTCAAAATCTGGCATAATTTTTTATGTTTTTCTGGTTTTTGTCTCCCTTTGGGTGAGGAAAAGAAAATCATTGCTAACCTGTGGTGGATCAGATACTCCCACATATTTTTTGTCCTTTCCTTAACCCTGCTCTCTCATGCTGTATCATAGCACTCTCTAGGAATAAAGACATACACTAGGAGAGGAAGAATATGTATTTGAAGAAGTGATATTTGAGGTTTTTCCATTTCATTCCTCAATTCACATTACTCTCCTAAGCCCAGAGAGCACTGTAACTGTACTTGCATGAAGGTTATGAGTCATATTCCCTGCTTATTTGGAAACATGTTTCCCTGTGCAAAAAAATGCAGAGCATTACCCCAAAGCACCATGAAGGTCACAGTACAACTAGAGGAAAGGCACAGCCTGCATGAACCTCTGCTTCACCCTGGCCAATTGTGCAGTCTTTCAGGTGTTTGTTTGGTGTTGCTCCATGTGGAAAAGAAAAGAAACACAAGGAAACACAACCTCAGCATGAAGAGCACTGTATAAATTAAGTACCTCTAAAGTTACCATGCCCTTAGTGGCTCAGTTCATATTTTGTGGTCTTTCTGTTTAACTCTTTGCCATGGGAGGGAAAAGACACAGGTTAATCATGCTGAAAAAGGAAAAGAGTGAAGTTATTAAACATCTGGGGTTTTTCTTACCCAAATAAAGTTTTCTCCTTCTCTTATACCTTACAAATGGATTGGAAACTGTGCTTGATAATGTCTATGTTCCTTAGCTGTTGACTAACAGCTGTGAAGAAACCAGCTGTGCCTTACATGCACTGTAGTATAAATCTTTGGGGATTCAATAATGAAGAAGCACTAATTCAATCCCTTTCTTATTCTGGTACAATTTAATGAAGGGCCAAGACTCTTGGATTCCTATATGACTTCAGATGGACAGGAAAGTTCTCGCTGCAGACCTCCAGGACTATGTTACCTTTCTTCTCTTCATTTCTATTATTTATATGCAAAAGTAGTAAATAAATAAGTGCTCCAGTGACTTGAGATTTATCTCCTTGTTTCTGTTGTCCTAGAAAGTTTTAAGTAACATTTATGGATAGTCTGTCACTTCATGTAGATAAAAAGGGCTCAACAGTACAATTTTCAGTAGAACTCAATTTGAAATATATCTTAGCTTGTAGCACAAAAGTTTGCTGGATTGGGCAGATTCTTTCTGCCCAAATTAATAACTTCATATTCTAGCATTGCATGTATTCATCCAGTATTCATCAGCTGTAGGATTCTTCTGCAAGACTTGGAGTTTGAATACCAAAAGCTGCCACAGTTTTTCAAATGAAACAATTAAAGAAAGGGTAAAGAAGAGAAACATTAAAATGAAAATATGTTTCTGACTTTATCCTTGTGCAAATTTAATGAGCTGAAGTACTCAGCAGCTAAAGAGAAATCTACATTTTAAAATCACTATAATTTTTTTTCCTTTTCACCAGCAGAAAAGAACAGACGGGTGAGAAATAAAAAACAAGATGTCTGTACTAGGGTTGCATGAGGAAATCTTTTCCCTCAAATAATTTCATGCAAGGCATTTACTGAATATTTTCATTGGAGATTTTTTAATTATATACATCTTTGATTCAGTTCTTAATCTTCGTACAAATCTTCTACAAAGACATTTATAACACCTTCAGGAAGTTAATTACTTAACCTACCCCAAAATTAGTCTTTGATGAAACTTCCATCTTTTCTGAAATAGAAACAGACCACTGCAAAAAAAAAAAAAAATTAAAAAATCAACCAATTCTAATAAAGGTAAGCATAAGAAACATATTGAGATAGAGAAAAGGATCAAGTTCTGCTGTATCCAATCACATGTCAGTTCATTAGTTATTGGTATCCATGTTAAACATGTATAATAAGGTTAGGGAGGTTAGGGTCTCTTCCCTCCATGGTGTCTCCTATCTGCAGGTTTCCACCATGTTTAGCTGGTTTTTCCTGCTGCAACATGTCCTTGCAGTGACTGGCAGAGAGCTGCTGCTTGTTTAGTGAACTGGAAGAACATCTAGTCCAAGAAGAGTGCCAGAAACTCAAGTTGTACCTGTACTTGCTGAACAGCTGGAAAGAGTGTGGCATGAGGAGAATGGAGGAACTGGGTTAATAAAATGTGCTTATAAAAATGTAAAGGTAAGGATAGCTGAACAGTTCTGATAAATCAGAACCACTGTGCCTGAATCAGAACAGATGCTTCCATTTGGAATAAGCACATTTAAGTCTGTTAGATAAGTAGCCACTTCATTTGAGTGAGAAAAATTGATTATTGTGGTTCAGTGAGAGGATGCCAGAACACAAATCAAACGCAGTAGATAGCTGGAGCCATCGTTAGCAAAATGGAGAAAAAGAGAAGTAAAGGCAATTTCAGAATAAAAGTGGTGTGCTTATGAGCATAGCTGTTTCTTCTAGAGTGGCCTTCATAAGACACTGCAAGTGGCACTGCTGGATACACCTGAAAACTCAGTAGGAAATTAAAAGGCAATTAAGTGTGTGTTAACTTGTGGAGCACATCATGTGGGTCTTTATGTATCTCAGTGTTCATGTTCTGTACTGTTATGCTGGGCAATTGTTTTGTTCTGTCAGTTGTGCTCTCCAGACATTTAGCTGTAACCTAGCAGGGATTGAAGAGGAAATAACATTCCAATTTTCACACCGGCAACAGCTGATTTGGTTAGGCAGTACACTAAATATAGTAATTTGCTATGTAGCCAACAACAGTGATAGCACATCAAAAAGAGATTCTGTGACATAGCAGGGATCCCTAATGTGCTAGGAATGATGGATGGGCTGTTCATGCACCTCACAGAATGATGCTGCTTTTCAAAATGGAAAGCGGCGTGTGTGACCATCAATATCTTACATTGAATTATTGGCTTCTGTCATGATGCCTGTATTTTAGCCAACTCATGTAGTGGAAAATTATTTTATTCTAGTGACATTTCCGATAAAAGAGGCACCAATAAATATTTTCCCTGAGAAATGTGTTCTAGATATTTACAAGTAATAGCAGCAGTCCTTCAAAGAGCCATCCATGACTCATAATAAGTGGATGAAACTATTATTGAGCAAAGATTGAAACATGAATATGCTTGTGTTTAGTGGATCTCTTTTTCAACATGAGCACTCTCTACAAACGACATCTAGCTGGATAGCTGTTGTACCAGTGTAGAATGCTGCCTGTCTCAGTTTTAGTGATGGGATGGTCTCTGTGCCATTATTATTACTGGGAATAAATGTCTCCAGTTGAAAAAGTTGATGTGCTAAAACACTACCAATCTTGCCCTTCAAGTCCAGATTGCCAAGAGGATTTCAACATCACAGCTGGCATAACTCCCCCTGTGTGGATGGTACTGAAACACCATCTGACAGGACAGCAGCCACGGCAGCAAGTGGGGCTTGCTCTCCATAAGCCAATGAGGAAATTAAGTATGCTCCTCATCATATACTGTCAAGTGCTATATAATGCCTTAAATGCTTTCCAAAGTTAACTACATTGAATCCACTTACTCAACCATATTAAATGTAGCATGGAAATCTCATACAGGTCCAACAAACCACATGGGTGTTCACCATGATGCCATTGGAGCACTATCTATAGCTATCTATGTTCATCTTATGAAAGAAAGATTATTTAGTTGAACTCAAAGGATATAGGGCAACAGTATGGGATGAAATTTATCTAGAGGCAACATCAACCATTTCTTATTGAGCTATGCTTTTATTGCATAAATAATGCATATTTATGCTTTTATATGCATTATTGAGTTACAGTACACCTTTGTTTCAGAATAATTGTATCGTGATATTTTCATCTGCTGTTCTACCCTGGTTTTGCACCTTCTCCATACGGTCCTTCTACTCCTTTTTCCTTTTGTGTTCACATCATAGATGCTCTTCAACAAAGCCTCAGAACTTTTCAAGCCCATCTTTAGTACTGGGCTTTTCCACAAGCCTGCTGTTGACAAACCATTTTTGATGTGGTGTTATGTCATCTTCCTGTCTCTTTTTCGCTTTCTGTACTTTTAGCTTAAGACCAGGTCACAAGATTTCCTGAAACCTGTGACTTTCCCAAATGGTTGATAGCCCTACCACCTGCCTGCATCTGCACATAAACAAGCTATAAAATTAAATATGGCAGGCAACTGAAGGAAGCAAACTTGTCTGCTATCCAGAAGACAAAAGTATCAATGAAATGCTATGGAATTCAGTTGGTATTGTGGCACAGATTCAATTTAACAAACCTTATTTTGAATTATTTGGTACTTTAACACTAGGACTGAAATCACTGCATTAACTGTTAAAATACTTGAAATTTAAATGAAATTTTGCATTTTAGAACACCAAATATCTCACACTGAAAAGCACACACCTGAAAGAGTCCTGAGGCCTGTGAGTGTAACATAGCTTTCACTTGGGTTTAGGTATTAATTTCAAAGGTTAAAAGATAAATAACACTTTGTTATGTGTGAAATAAGTCCATTTCATAAAGCTGAAATGGGATTCAAAGTGTTTGAATTTTTGGGGATTTTTTATTTCACTGTAAATAGTTTGGCAAGCCCTATTCTAGAGCCACAACCACTACAGTCAATAGCAAGAGACAAGGTATCCATCAGCACAGCAGGGATTGAGCAATTTAACACAGCACATTTCCTCCTTTTTAGAAAAAAATCCGCATTCACAAGTACCAGTCAAACAGTGAATTAAACACTTCTCAAAGTACTTCTCTAAGTATACTACCAGTAATTCTGGGTCATATGTTTCTGGGTTTTTACTATTCTTTTATTACATCTGCAATAAAACCTCAAGTTTCACATCCAATTTCTGTATTGAAAGGCTCCTTTCTAGAGCAGAGATTCTAGAGAAACACAGTGACAGTAAAGTGCAGATCTGCCTGGTCACACATTCTCTAATAGTGGCAAAAGCTTACACTTACCAGCCTTCATTGCACTGGACATAGAGGATTAATCCAGAGATTTCTGAAAACTTGTGACTTTGTATATTTCTGTCCTTTCACCCTGAAACAGATTTTATTCTTCTCTCTTTCACCTTTGACATTATCAGTTCACTTTTTCCATCCTTAAAAATAACACAGCTTCAGACATTATATTCCCCATTAACACTAGTCCTTTCTGAACCTGTTTCTCATACATTACCAGTTTTTAAAGAAAAACTCAGCCGAATGAAAAACACTCTCTGCTTCCTTAGAAATCAGAAGAGGAGGAAGTTCATCCTTGCACACTGAGTATGTCTGTTATCACTGAGAGGCAGAACAGAGTAGTCTTGTAGACTGAGCAGGGGCTGCTGGCTAAAACCATGACACTGAATCCAAACACTGGAAAAGGAACTCAGGTTCATCCTGAGACATCTAAAAAAGGTGATTCTCATCTCTGGTGTGTCCTGACTTACCCTTGGGGTGTGCTGTTTACCCTAAAATTCTCTGCAATTTGGGAATTGATATTGGCAAATATCAGAGGCAATACCAGGAGCTTCAAGAGGAAAATTGTAGAACAGGCAGCAAAAGCATGAAACTATCAGTGCCTATCTGCTATATTTAGACTCATCAGAAATATATATTGCTTTTTACCCCATCAATTTTTATTTTCTTTTAAATGTGGATCCGAAGCTAGCTTAGAAAAATAAAACCTTAATATATTATGCAAGTAAAATGCTGTTCTTTTCTAGTACATATTGCTTTTGTTACTACTAATTATTAGGAATAGGTCAATGTTGAGGGCCCCAGTGGACATGCATAGTAATCACTTCTCTGAATTAGCTTCTGATGAAGGACTCAACTCAGTGAGAGCTTGAGTAGTACTGCAAATCCACTTCCAAACACATTTTACATATACTCTTGCTTGTTTCCCCTGAAGTACAGCAAAGATTGCAGTTCATTAATTGAAAAAATAAAAAGGAGTCAGGAAAGAGGGGCTGTGACAAAAGCAGAGCTGATGCAACTTAGAGTAAAATTCCAACACCCTAAGAATTAGGTGCCTGACAGTCATGCTGGACCATGGTTGCTTATGCTGCCCATGACTACCTCAGCATTAATTTGTACTTCACATCCCATTTTTTTGCTTACATCAACCTCTTAGATTCTTGTTGTACAGTTACATTGTAAAATCTTGAAGGAAACTAGTTTTTTACCTTGAGAATAATATTTGGTACAGTGGACAGCACATACAGGACCAGGGTCTCCAGGCCTGATGTATTCCTCAAATGTTTTGTTATATTAAAATATCCTTGCTGGCTTCAAGGGTGTTACATCTACCTGTATCTTCTTTTCTTTATCTACACAATGCCTGTCCATACCCAAAAATTTGCATGGCCAAATTTCAGAATTCTGGGGCTGAAGTAGCAGTATTAAAATTTGGAAAATAAATAAATTCCCTCATTTCTTTTATTATTTGCCTTCTGCAAAGCTCACATTTTCCAAGTTCATTTTCATAATAAATCTGCAAAGCTGCTACAGATGAAACAAAACAGAAATTCCCCTGTGTTTTTGCATTACTTCCATAACAGAAGCTACTAAAGGAGTGTCAACTATTGCAAAATTTATGATTCATATCATAAGTGTTAACAGTAGATCAGCTCTCTTCTTTCATCTGAAACGCAATACACCATTATTATTTCCATGTATTTACGTTGCCCTTTCCATATCTTATATTTAACTGAATGAGTCATAATTGTCTTCTTTCAATTATGCTGAAATAAAAATTTCACTGATAGCACTGGTGGGTGCACTTGACAATGCTGCCCCCCACAGCTCCTCTGCCTTTTTCTGCAGATCGAGGAAACAACTGAGCTGCAGAAGTCCCAAATGTACTCTTCCTTTAGCTAAATTAAGCCTCTTGTCTCCCTCTGAAATTCAAGGCTGCATAAGAGAAGCAAATAAATCAAGAGTGGTGCTATGGCATTTAGCCATCCGTCAGCACTATAAACTGTTCTTGCCTACCTGCTTAAAAAAGTTAACTCCTTACATCCCTATCATTCTCCAGTCCAGGTTGCCTCCTTTGAATCTTCAGTAAGCCTCAAACTAAAGCGTTACAGCTTGTATCAAGAAGTGTTCAGCATGGTGTGAGGTTTAATTCCTTATGAGGACCCCAGACCACATCACTGTAGTGCTGAGCACCAGCAGTGTCACTCCAGATATCATGCTGCCTGCATTCCCACCATCACTGGGAGAGCCCTACAAGCTAGCTGTCTGGTACACCTCTGAACAATAATGTCCATGTTGTCTGTTCTCTTATTTGTATTGATTTTCATTTTCTTATCAAAAGACAAAGATGAGACGCAGAAGCAGCTTAAGAACAGGTTTTTAAAATAAATTAATTTAAAATACTTAATATAATTTGCTTCACTCTTTCTGTTATACCCATGTTTTCAGCCCAAGTTATTTAGTATTATTTAATAGAGTACATATTTAACCAATGCCTGAAAATTCAGTGGGACGGGCTGTGTTACAAGGATGGCTGTTTCCCAAGGAAAGTATTTCTTAGGTAATGAAAAGTAAATACATTTTGATGTACAATTTGCTTCAAGGAGGGACATGCTCCAGACTGTCCTTTTCAGGTACTGGCAATCCTATAATCCAGTGGCTGGTAGTCTGCAGGTATTACATCTCCTGTAATCCTGTATTTTGGTGAGCACAGAAGAGCAGTGTTGGGTTTAAGAAGACATCTGCTGCAAGGACATGCATTCATAGACAGACAGGGGACTGATGCAATGAAGGCCACCTTCGCATTCTGTTTGATCTCTGCAAATTCTCCAGATACACGGTAAAACTACTGAACAAATTGGTTGCAGCTGTATGTTTCAGAAGAAAGAAATTTACTAGTGATTCTTTATTTTCCTGAAGGAAATTGTTTGTTAGTCTACATATATGCACTGAGTAACATTTCATTCATCTTGTGCAGGTCTTTACAAATAAAAATCTCAGCTAATATCCACCATGTGAGTTCAGAAAACTTACAAAGGAGCTAGCAATTATCTTGATTCCATAGCAGAAATAATTTGCCCAAACAAGAATCTGAAAGAGAATTTCATAGACAAAGAAAGATACCAAGTGTGTACTCGCCTGCCATAGAAGTCTCTCTTTGTCTCTCCCTGCTTTTCCCTCTCCATGTACTCTCTCTCTCCCCTCCCCCTTTTTAAAGCTTGTTAATTCAGATCAATCCTTCAGTGGTAATATTGCCTTTGGGTTACATGCCAGCCTATGGAATTATATGTTTGAACACAGGGCCAAACTAGCAGTTATTCCCCTGCCACTAAAGGTGAAAAGGTTTCCAGTAAATCAGGTTACTTTTCCACAGGGTAAGCGGTGTTAAATACAGTCTCTCTGGGTACTTCATCAATATGATTAACCTATTGGCATTATAGTTATCAAATTACAGTATAAGAAGTCATAAAGTTAAAAATAAATCTGTTTTCCATTGAGAAAATCCATTTAGGTGGGGACTGGTATATTAAAAGCTTACAGAGTATATATAATAGTATCATAGTTCATGAGGAATCATTACCACAGTGGAGGTTTTCAAAATTAAACTTGCAGGAATGTCTTACAGATAAGTAAAAAGCTCTCAAGGGATTCAAAGTACATACCATATAGAGCCATCATCTTATTAGAGTTTTACTACTAACCCTATTAGAAGTCTCCAAGCTGAGAAAGATTACAGCATGTGGATTGTAGAGATATTTTGTAGACACTTTGCAGCTCACCACAAATGTTCACCTTGGGATCTTGGTCCCTGTAGCTGAGTTAAATGGCTGCTCTAATTCCACCACCATGGCTGCAGCAGTCTCTTAATGTACCATAAATCCAGTCAAGTACTTTGACCTCTTTATTCATTGTCACTATAGCTCCTGAAATTGTCCATTCTAGCAAAGGGCCTGCAGGAGTTTGGCTCTTTTGACAAATGTGGTAGGAAAGCGAGTTGGTTGCCTGCAAAATGTGGCTGGGCTTTTACTGCAGAGAAAATAGAGGCAGTGAGGAGAAATTGGAACACTAATGCACATCAAATGGGATGGTCATTACTTCCTACTACATGCAAATTACTCATATAGTTTAATTAAATACATTGCAATTCATTAAGTGGCTGATGCTTCCGTATCGCATTCAGTGGTGCTTATGGATTCCATGTCTCATTAAAGGGAAATCTTAGAATACAAAAGTGCTGCAAAAAAGTTACTCTGGGTGAAGAAACCTGATGCTTGTATAAATATCTGTGAGCAAAAGATACATATTTATTGCAGTTCCCTCCCTTCAGATTCTACTCTGTAGGTTCTTTCAGTCTGCTTTAAAGTTATCTCCCATTTTTTCAGGAAACATGGCTTTCAGCTACAGAATGTACAAACTTCCAATAAAACAAATCTCAGACAATGGAGAAGCCTCAAATCACCTAGGAAACCTGAGTACTCCTATTAAATTAACCATCATAAGATATATAAGGAGATGAGATGTCTAGCTGGACCTGATTTCATATAGCAAGCTATTTCATAAGCATGTGTGAAATCTTGTATATCCAATTCTACAATTTTCATTGCTATTAAACAGGCCATATTTGGCAATTAATCTAAATGCAATAACAGACTGTTTGGGTCTCTTCAAAAATGTTGCATTGAATAAAGACAATATCTAGAAGATGTCAAATTTATTTTCACTGTTACATTTAGCATATTCACACCATTCATTTGAAATCAAGTTGTGGGCACATATATGAAAGTAGAATATTAATTATTTCTTAAATTGTCAGAAGTCTCTGTTAGTAGCCTGAAACTAATACATATAGTACTTTTCACAGCTCTATTTGAATAGCTGTATATATTGTTGACTTAATGCTACTAGATTTTTTATAGCACTACATGAAAAAAAGAAAAAAAGTAAAGCATTTTATTCTTCCTTTCAGTGTGCATAAGGTTTATGGTATCGTTGGTCTCAACCTGTCCTCACAGATACATGATACTCCCTTAGGAACCTGAAAATGTTGGATTATATTAATGTTTAATTATTTGTATCAAATTATAAAATGTTTTAAGTGTTTTAAAAGCTGTTGGATGAATCCTGATATTGTAAGTAGTTTTGAGTAATGTTTTTTTTAGTATTTTATTTGTATATTTATAAAATAAATGCTTAGTTAACATATTATGTTTCATCCAGGGAATTAATGAATGCATTGGATTAATAAAATCAATCTGAAAAATGTAACTTACTCTTTTGAGTCGGCCCATATTATATTTCAAATAACTATGACAATAAATTTAATTACCATTACGACAACAATACATGGGAAAATGAAAGAGTAAGAATTAAATACTTAAAATGAAGGTTTATTACAGTATCTATACATTTTCAGCAGAATATGAGGATGAATGGGGCAGGAGCTTTACAGCAACCAGCACACTAGAAACTAGTAGTCAAAAGTGTAGCATAATCTCAGATGCCAAAGTTTTCATGTCTTACATTGTATCTACATTAGCATATAAGTAGGAGCTGTTGATTTTAAGATTTTAACATCCAGACAATAATCACTTTAGGTGCTTTTGTAGCTTTGGTTTTTTTATCTCTGATCTGATCCTTTTCTTGCATCATTCTGGGGAACCTAACAGAACCTGACCTAACAGAAGTTTAAAACTGGATATGAGAAAGATCAATGGACAATCAAAGTTAATAAATTTAGAAATATTATTCAAGGTTCTTATTGTATCAGCAAGACTTTACCAAGAATGCTGTGTTCAGTTTTTACCACCCCTGCCTGAAACAAATGAGCTCAGACTAGGAGATGTACTGGGAAGGATCATTATGTCACTGGGAGAATGGAGATTCCCACTTAAGGAAAAGAGATGGAAGAGCCAACTACGTTTAGACAGGCAAAACTAGGCTGAGCAGGGAAATTATTGTCTCTGTAAATGGATCAGAAAGGTAAACACTAGCAGGAGAAAAGTCCTTAAAGCTTAAGGACAGTGTTGACACAGAACCAGTGGGCATATCCCACCTATGGATACATTTACAACAGAAAATAACAGATGACATAGACACCAGAGATGTGAGGCTGTGGTGGAACAGAATTCTGCTGTTGTAATGGGTAGAGTCAAACTTTGTTTTGGTATCCACCTTCATGGTTGCATGACGACATGTAAGACTGGATTATACCATTGCCTGAAAGGCAGAGTCTACAGGAAATCACCTCCAGTCCCATAGGATTCTGGTACAAAGGTACCAGGTACTCCTCAGCTCTGTGTGATCCAGGACAGCTTGTAAAAGGAAAACAACAGATTAAATCCATCTGCCTCCTAACACTGAGCAAAGGGCTGTGGCCCTTCTGTTGTCTCAGAACTGGTGTGTGAAGGCTGATTTCCTTGATTTACACTGAACCCTAGATCTAACCCTTGTTTTGTGGCTTGTTTCCCAGCAATTGCATGGATGTTGTTAGTCCTTCCTGAAGTATTGCACTCTGGAAGTGATCCCCTAATCTGTCTGTGCAGTGCTCTATTAATAAAAGGACATTATTTGTCATTTGAGCAAGAGCTGTGAGAAAAATATTGTGGTTAACTATTGCATATCAAACCTTAGGACATGAATAGCTTTCTGTTGCGCTATACACAATAGAGAGAAGAAATAATTATGGGCAAAAACAATTTTAAAAAGCTGACATGGAAATATATAGTACACAAGATTGACAAATATTATGATATTATATTATGATATTATATATTATATATATTATATATATTACATTACATTACATTACATTACATTATATTATATTATATTACATTACATTACATTACATTACATTACATTACATTATATTACATTACATTACATTATATTATATTATATTATATTATATTATATTATATTATATTATATTAATTATATTATATTATATTATATTGTATCATATCATATCATATCATATCATATCATATCATATCATATCATATCATATATATTTATATAATATAAATACTATATTACGAAATTGATTATCCTCTTAATCTACATGGGGTAACAAGAGAATAATCATCAATACCTTTATTTGATCCTGGAAAAATACCATATTTTATGTTTTATGGCACAGATTTTATATATATATTTTTACTATGAGGGTTCCAACAAAGACATCTGCTACCCAGCCTGTAAGTTTTTATCCATGATTATGCTTTTAGGTGCATTTTATTTTATGGAATTTATTATGCTTTTTATTTTATGGAATAACTGAAACCGGATGGAAGCAGTCATTAACACTGCGGAATTTTAACTGCAGAAAGTTTGGTCCTGCCTCTATTTATGTAGTCAGGTTGAGGAGATTAGCCTTGACATGGCAAGCAAAGCCTAGAGCCTCAAGATGCATCTGGTCTGTTCAGAATGACGTCTCAGCACACCAGTGTGCTTTGCCACTCATACACACAACTGGCAAAGGGTGGTCCATCTGGGTCTGCATGGTGGTCTTCTTCCATAAAACATGCATGTCCAGTGGTCTCTTGGCAGCCTAGGCAAAAAGGAAGAAGGACCTCCTCATCTTTTCTCAGCAGTAAAACCCAGCTGAAAAATCAGGAACAAGTATAATAACTAATTTTCCATTTTTATTTGATGTTTTATATAAAAATAAAATTCCTGAATAATTGCATGTTAAATAACATAATGTCTTTTGTTTTATATTAATTTTTGGAGTAAAGTTATTCTGAATAACCCTTGGCATGAAGGAACTTCTAGTGTATGTCACATGGGTGTGTTTGTGCAAGTGACTACTAAAAAAATGTAGTTTGTTGAGCTGCGGAACTCCTTGTTACAAGATGCTTTGTAAACTATGTGGATTACGAATGTTGCTTTATGTGTAAACCCTGAAAAAGGAGATTCACTTAAAAAAAAGAGGAGGGGAATGAGAGGGAGAGTGTGAGGATAAGGATAGGTAGGGTTATGATTTCTCTTCTGCACACTGGGGAAGTCTCAGTCAATAAACTACAACTCTCCCACAAACAAGATGTACAGGTAACAATGCACACAGCAACATCAGTTCATGTGCAATAACAACTTGTTCAGCTCTGCTTTCTGCACTTGGGTTTTGTGGGGGTGAGCTGAATTTTGTGGGTAGTTGACTAATAACAATATCAGCAGGTTTTTTTTTTCTTTTCACATCTCCCTTGACTAGACTAAGAGTCAGTAGGCTGGTGTGCCTCCACTTCTTAAATGTACAAGGCTAGAAAACCTTGAAGCTTAATGTCATTGGAATGAAACACCCAGCTATACAAGAACCTCACCAATTCAGATTCTCCAGGACTTTTGAATCAGCTTGAGCTAATCAAAGAGATATTTTGTTCCCTCAAAACATTTTAACGCCATGTCTGCAGTTGCATGTGGGTCCTTAGAGGGGTCTTGAAACAGGGAGAAAATGTAGCCTAAGGTAGCATAAAGAAACTAAAATTAGGTCTGATTTAGGCTAAATTTCTCATGATAACTATCAGTCCCTTAGGAGCATCCAGGTGAAGTGAAACAGTGGTTGAATAATATTTTCTTCCCCACCTGCAAGGCCTATTAGCTTCATTTAATCCGTATTTTACCTTAGGTCAGAGCAGAGAACAGAGCCTAAAGAAAAAGAATTCCATCCAAAATCCACGCTGCCTCCAGAAAGTCATTTGTGGAAAGTAGATGGCAAACCAATCAAAATGTCTCATCAGCAAAATTAGTATTTATGAAATTAGTGATGGAGCAGAACAGGCAGAGTGACTGCATTATAAACACTCAAAATGTAGGGGGAGGGAACAGAGATTTTGCTCATTTTCCCTCCCACTGCTAAAGCACTGTATTTAATTGACTTACAATTTTTTCCCTAATATATTTCTTTATGAAACCTGCCTTGAGCAACGGATACATGATTGTTCACCGAGGGTTGTGCCTCATTTGTTCCTGTAGATTGTGCCTAATTAACGCTAACTTGTCTGTACATAAAAAGTACAATAGGCTGTCCTTTCCAATTTAATTCCGACAGTTTAATCGAATCTGTATTCTTTCAAAAATAATTAGATCATTTACACTTCATTAACATGTAATGTAATGTTGAGGCATTCATCATAATGATTTCTTATTTTTCTTGTGCAATATTATCTCCTCTAATGAAACTGTTAACACCATGCATGTCTTAATTAGCTTTATCATATCACTGACAATTTCAGAGAGCTACATTTTTACAAATGAAATTAAATTAGTTAAATAGGTATATTTGAAGAAGAATATGCTCTATTAATGCAAACATATTAGAAACAGACTTACCTTTATATACATCATCTAGCAGACTTCATAATAATATTCTTTTTTCCACCTATGTCTCTCAGAAATGAGATCTCTCATGTGCATAGATCACTTTTTTCTTTCCTTATCCTAAACACAGCAGTGATAGGCTTGTCTCAAATATATTAAGCCATTATAGGAAATACTGATATTTAGGGAACAGAGAGTGGAGATCAACTTCCTATCTCATAACCAAATCCTTTTCATTTTGAGAGGACCTCCTATGCAAATCTTTGCCTCCCATGTCCAAAAGTGCTGTTTGTGTAATAAAGTTTGAAGGGATTTTCTCATCCACTTTGTGAAGGATGTATTCTCTGTATCCATGTTGGTAAACCTTGGCTGAAAATGAGTGGTGCCAGGGTCTAATCCTGCATTTTATTGAGAAGCCACTATTTCCAATGAAAACTCCTTGTTAGCATGTATCTTTCAACAAGTATTTACAAGCCTTTCACATTCTGACAACATTGCAATCTCGGATTGTTTGTAAATGTTAATGGAAAACAAATTGTCATGAAGCATCTCTTGGAAGGTACTGAGTACCCATAGACCCAAAAGCCAGTGACAGTGTTGTGCTCAGCATTCCACAGGAAGGATTCTGCACCTCCTGGATTGAGCTTTAAACTAGCTGAAGGTCCTAAAATGTTTTGGAGACAGATAAGCTTTCCCTGGATTCTCACAGTCTTGCCAACAAAAGGAATGTGCCACATTCCTGTCTACTGCAGCTGAATGTATATTGTGAAGCAAAACAAAAATGGCAGGCAATTGTTGGAATAAAACAAACAGATTTGTTGCTATCAATATTCACGATCTCTTTAATTTTGTTCTGCATGAACACTTGTACAAACAATTATTTATTCAAAGAATTTTTTCTAAGCATGAAAAATCTGAGGAGTATAAGACTGTAAACTTATGAGGAAGTCCATGTGACTAATCCCATATTTCATCCAAAAGTATTCAGTGGCAAGCAATATCATATATATATATACACACATACATTAGTCCATCTGAGAATAATCTATCAGCAAGCTGGAAGGCCAAATTAATCCAAAATCAAATTATTTGCTATAAATAGATTCACCAGCACTAACTGCTTCTACTTGCTTTGCAAATCTGAAGCAGAGATAATTGTATTCATTTCTCTTTATTTATGTACTGTCAAAGGTTGTTGTAAAAAGTCAGTTGGACCATTGATAATGATAGAATCTTTGAGTCCCAGAGGTCTCATCAGCCTTTTAAAAGAAAATGCTACAGGTCACTTTTAATAAATTTTAATGCACCTTACTAAAACCCATGAACATAATACAGATCAAAAATCAAACTCTGACCCTTCCATGCTAACCTGCAATAGCTTTTAATTTTCCCAGTCCTATTTTACATTTTAAGGAATTATAGATGTACTGAACCTTTATATTGTAAATTGATTTTTTGATCCTCTCTTACTAATATTTTGACTGTTGATTTGCAGTTTTCTTGATGTTTATTTTTTTAAAATAGTAGTGTAACTAAACCAAAGCCTATTATGAAGCCGCAGAATGTCAGGGAAACAGTTTTTAGACTTTAGTTTAAGTTTTTCAAATTAATGAATGTAAATAAAATTTAAAATAAAAACTTTAGCCATTTCAAAATGGCAAATACTAGGTTTAAGGTTTTGCTTATGAGTTAGATTATTTTTTCCTTTTCCTAAGAAGTTTGAAAATATCGAGTTTTAAGAGGATTGGGGAAAACACTAAATGATATATTTGGGCATCTTCAAATAGAACCATAATGTTACCAGAAGTGCTCCAATGTTTCCTTGATTATTTTGAAAAAAGTTGTTGCCATATTCCCTGAACTATCACTTAAAAGTAGCTTGAATTGGCAACAACAAATGTTATTTCTTATGAGAGTTTTGTGCGACCTTTGTAATGTTTGGTGTCATTTGATTCATTTTATTATATTGTTAGGAAAGGATGGATCAAAACCAGCAATTCTAAAAATCTACAGTGAACTAGTATGCACCATGGGAGGTAGAAAAAATATATTCATTTTGAAGTTGAGAAAAATTCCAGCTTGTCCCAGTTCATCACAGACCAGAGACTTCAAACGTCCTGGTGATGGTGTCACAGCCTCTTTCAGCACTGTGGAATCAACTTCTTTGCATCTTTCTACATTCTCCAAAGATATGCTATCTTCAGTCAGAAAATGACCAAATCTGAAAGTTTTTGGAGGCCCTTTTTGAAAAATTTTGTCAAGTGCAAGGCGAAGAACCCATTCCTAACATCTCAGCAATTTGCTATATGCATTAAGGAACAAAACATATATATTTGTACAACAGTTTTATGTTGGCTAATCACAGGGGGTGCCTGCAGACATGCAAACAATTGAGTCAGGTAGATAAGAGATACATATGGCTCTTTCAGCACTTTTAAGATAATGAGCAAAACTATTGGTTCTTTTTCTTGTAGATCCTAATTTACAGGCATACAAGTATTTGCTGACTCATAATGGCTTTGACTTCATACATTTGTTTGCATGTATTTTGTTGACATATTTTGCATTAAAATACAATGTGCATGACAGGCAATAGGTTTAAACCTGTAGTTATGTGCTGGCAGATTTATAGAAGCAACATTGATGTAGCTGTTCACACATTTTACCAGCCTTTCTGCTTGCTGTTATGCTTCTTGATAGGGAGAACCTAGGAAACTTCCATTTTCCCAAAACACCTTGAACTTTTGACCAAGATGAAGGAATTTCTAATATTTATTTTGTATTTTATTCTGATAGCACCCACTAGAGTGGGAGTTCACTACTCGCAATTCCCATTTCAAAACACATTTTAGCAAATCATCCAATTCAATGTGCATTAGTTTGCAGAAGTACAGCAAACATGCATAGTACCTTTTTCTATTTCAAGTTCATCCATTATCCCTTGAAAAATAAGTAAGTGCTACAAACACCTCAATATACAGCAATGAAAATTGAAATAGATACTAAATGTAATTTTCAGAAGGAAGTTGGGCAAATTGTGAAAAAATAGTCCCTGAACAGGCTCAGTCCAGACTGCCATTTTTTCAACAAAAAATGGTAAAACTAGGGAAAATCAGGAAATTTAGACCCACATCACTCATATTCTCGCAGATGTGAAAAATGTGGAGCATCTACAACTGAACTTATCTCAAAAAACCTGACAATTATTCCTGATGTTTTCTAAGCTTTACCCTTAGTATTGACTGGACATTAGAACTTGCCATTTGGTGTTCTTGGGTTTGTACCAATGTGTATTCTTTCTCTGCATAAATAGTACAATGTTTAAGAGAGCTAAAATAATGGCAAGAAAATTGTTAAGTAAAAATACAACATGCAATTTAACAATATATTACATGAATATAGTATTAATGGTAAGAGGCCCAAATGAAATGAAATGTCAGATTAGCTGGTTTTTACCACCGGTCTAGGAATAAATTTCTTCAAAATATTTAGTCCAAATTATTATTCAATTTACAACTATTTTCATCCATCTGCTGCAGCTGAGGAAAAACAGAGCCTAGATCTCCTCATTCTGAGAAGAGATATTAATGTAGATTTCTTTAGAGTCATTTCTCACATAACATGTCTAAACATCTGAAATTGGATACAGCACTTTTATTTTTTAAACCATAGAAAGAGTCACCAGTGGAAAACAAATACCTGATATCATTCTATGTACACTTTTGAATAAAATATGTTAATTTATCCCATGAATGGGTTTATTTGAGTATGTAGTATTATTTTTAGTGTTATTTTTAGTGCAGTATTTGTGTAGTTAAGGCCTGATCCTCTCTTATTAAGGGAGTTATAAATGATTAACACATCTGTAAAATAAAACTCTTGTTAATATATCTAAGTATGGATTTAGAGCTCTATATTAAATAATCAAGCTTGGCCTTCATCACATTATGTAGGTTTACAGGTATTTGACATATTTGCTTTTGGATTAAAATTTCTTTTTTAGATTCATTATTCTCTTCCCATAGTTATCTTTCAGATTCTCCATTACCTGGGTATGTGCCATGTCAGGTATTCTTGCATAATGATTTCTATGGGCCAGCTAAATTAAGTTCAGTTGTTTATACAGTATCTATTTGATTTATGTCTATATTTGTTTGTAATTGTCTTTATGGTTGTTAGTATTAATTAGAGAATCAATACAAAAGATTTTTTTTAATGAAATGAATATATAGAAAAACACTCTGTTGTAATATACAGTTTTATTTCTATAACCTGGTATCAATATTTTGTATTGCTTCCTTCCCACAGTCTCACTGCAAACATCTACTGGAACATATTTCAAAGGTATACAAAAGAGCCTTCTGCTCCTCTGCTATAGTGTGTCCTGAAGATGTTCACCTGGACTTCTTTAGCCTTTCCAACATAATTATTTATTCTGAAATTATAAGACCAGAGAAAATAACCTGTTGTCCTACTCATACTTTTTTTCTAGATCTTGATTCTTCCTTTTTTTTCTCTCTCTTACTCATTTCTTTTTACATTTTTCGGGCACAATGAAGCTTCTCCTAAGGTCACATGATAATAGCAATGCCCCCTTCTGCATCTGCCTTATATCTGTGCATCTGGGCACAAATTTGCTGAAGTACTGTGAGACTTTCTGAGTTACATGGTTAATGTTGTTCCTTCATTGATTCACTGAGAGCTCAGCACATTCCTAAACATTTTTCTGAATGATGGCCTTAAAGCTCTGCAACAAAGTGCATCTCTTTCCCTGTACCTGACACTGAATCATCCCTCCAGAAGGCATACTTGTCATTTTTCAGTCAACATCTTGCAGGGAAAAATCATAAATCATAAAACAATTAGAATTAAGGGGGAACTCTAGTTCAATCTAGAAGTCCACTCTCTTGCCCAAAGCAAATGCAAATTCAAAGTAAGATCATGTTGCTTACAGCTTGTCCAATTAAATTTGGAAAAAAAAATAGTGAGGGTAGGAATCTGAAATATATTTGTGACAAACTTGATACAAATATAGTACAGTAACATATTAGAAATCTGTCTTTACTTCTCCCAGCCCTACATCCTCCGAAAAGAGAAATTAAGATAAAAACTATTTGTTTTCAGGTGTTCTTGGGTTTGCTGTGGGGTTTTTTGGAGGGGGTGCTGTTGTTTGGTATGTGTTGGTCTTTTGTTGTTACAAGCCATCTAAAATTACTTCTGCTTTCTACTAGGTGTGTCACCACAGCCATTTTTAGACATTTGCTAAGTGCAGAGATGTCTGGATTTTGTTTTGTCTTTTGTGTCTTTTTAGTGGTCTGTTCACATTTCTCCACCACCATGTTTAAACTGATGCTGACCTATTTATGCAATGATACTGTGAAAGAGCCTGCCCACCACCATGGTGGCAGGACCTGCACTAACAAAAGGGACAAGGATCTGGGTTGCTGCTGAGCTCAGTCTTTTGGGCCACTTTCAATCACACAGACTCCTTCTCCCAGCCTTGTAAATCCCCCACTGGACTCTCTCCTTTACCTCACTGCCTCTGAGGTGCCTGCCCACTGGGATCCAGGCCCAGCAGAATCAACCTCTCTGTTCACACCATCATTCACAACAAAGGCAGACAATACTGCTTTTGCAGCTTCTCCACTCTGTGGTTAAAATAGTTCAGTGTTGAACAGCTGGACTCCCTCTCCTACTCTGTTCTGGAGCATTTGGGTAGTCAAAGCAGCTTTGGCCGGGGAGCAAAGCCATGAGTCTTGAGGGAAAGTACTGGGAACAGAGCTCTGATTTTATCCCTCCTTTAATATCTGCCCACTGACTGGTGTTTTCAAAAAAAAATCTAAAAAAAATCTGAACTCTCAAATCTGTTTCAACAATCAAAGCCCAAAAGGATTCAAAGCATCAGTCTATCTGCAAAGCATAATTCATTCCGATATAGTTTTATTATGTATAGATACTTCCAGTTTCTGACTTCCCAGACACACTCTGAGGTACTGAAACAAGTGATTTGCTACTGTATTTTTATTTTTTTTTTAGGTATGTTTATCATGTGTTATTGGAAATTCATTACATGAATATACCAAAGTAGGTAAGTTTTATGTGGTCCTCAGTGGTGTCTATAGCTCCTGAGTTACAGAATCCAAGAGAGCTCATGCTCTCTTAGTTTTTGTGGCCAGAGTGCTTTAAGCCAGCAGCAATAAAGCACAGAGATGCCAACAGCTCCTGCAGCAGCAGGCCTGGGGGCAGGCACAGCCTGTGGGCAGCAAGATGGCACAGCCCAACACAGTAGAGAGGTTGGTGCAGTGGAGCTCTGCTCACCAGAGCCACACAACAGGGCTATCCACTTTTCTCAGTAAAGACAAAGGATAGCAGCAGCATAAAATTCAGGAAAATCCTTCTCTTGATTTAGGTCAGGCTGCCAGAGATATTTTCTTCATACTATACATTGTGTTACATGCAGAATAAAATTTTAAAATCTTTAAAACTAAACACTGATGCTTTAAAATGCTCTCTTTTCAAACAAAAAGCCCACTTTGTCAATATCCCAGGGCAGGACAAGGGCTGAATGAATCAGTTTGCTGAACCACATTTTAATCCTCTCTGGAATGTCACTAGGCTTTCCCAGCCGATGTTTGCTCTAAACATTTGCACCAGGTTGTCACCTGTTATGCCAGTGTAATTCTAAAGTAAACTACAGTGGTTACTACAGTTTTGTCTGAGAGAAAGCAGCATCCTGCCATTTGATGGCAAGATATGAAGGGGACCTTTGCCTGTAGGGTCCACAAATGTTTTTATTTTGTTAAAATCGAGACAGGACTGCTAAACTGATTAGAGAAGAAGCCTGAAAATACTTTTTGCAGTGTTTCTACAAGAGTCAGCTGCCCAGGTTTTACACTTCCAGTGGAAGGTGTCAGACAAGAGGGAGCTCGCCTTGCCATCCATGCAGAGGGAGCCAGCAGCAACATGATGGAAGCAGTTACCTGGAACTAAAGGGGGATTCACTGAAATAAATATGCCAGGGGGCTTGGAAGGCTGAATTGGCTGCCATCTGAAGAGATGGCTTCACGGCCTGTTTACACACATTGTTGAATCCAGAGCATTGATTCTATGTTTGATGTGAAAAGAAATTAAAGCCCTGGTCTCATTAGATAACCGGTTATGGTTAAAGATCACAGGGAGACTCTCTCTTCCTTTGTATGTCACTGAATGGGTCTCAGCAGGCAGCTCCTTGTGCACAATTGATTTCAAGCAGAGTTTTGTCTGAAAGATGCTTCTAGATTATGGCAAGAAAGCATTCTATAATCCTTCTGCCAATGTAGTTATGTTTAACAGACATTCAACTCTTATCACTGATTGATAACACTTAACTCAAAACATATTTAAGCTTTAGGAATGTCAATATTTTGCCGCCAAGTGAAGGTGACCCTTGCTCTTCTTGTTTGCTAAGTGTGCGCAGTGGTTTGCTGGTAAATTTGTAAGGGTGGTTATGTGGGCAGGCTGTTATGGATTTGCTATCTTAGCCTGAAGTGTTTGCTGCTGATTATGTGATTAAATCAATAATAATTTCTGTTTGGATCCTGTGCTTCTGGATTCATCTTCTTTTCCATGTTATGGAGCAGAACAATGGGCTCTTGCACTTGAGCCTGGAGTGCTTTGTTGTTAAAGAAATGCCAAAGGTACAGCAGGTGGCTTCCAAATCTCTTTAGAAAGCAAAATATTATAACAGCTCTACAGGTAAATAAACCAGCGAGGCCTTTGTGGCAAAGGAGGTGAACATGACAGGTGCAGAATAGGGGGCTCCTTTTAATCAATGCTACTGTTTATTCTGGCTTACCTGAAGTAGTGCATATCCTGCCAAACTGCCTTCATTCCATATTAAACAGATATTCTTTTATTCTGATACAGAGTGAATTTACATTTAAACAGGCACAGCACTCTCATTCACAGCATATGGTCATTCTAGCCACCCCGGCGGTTTTACATTACAACACAGGAGGTCTGTGTGATGCACTTCACAGGACAAAGAGGATTTCCTCTCTCTTTCTTTTTCTCCCTCTCTCTCTTTTTCCTTCCCCCTTGCCCTCCTCCCTTGCCCCTTATACACACAGAGACACAGAAGCCACCACCAAGCAAAGTATATTAGGAATTCCACAGCATTCTGCATGTAGTGTGAGCAATAGATCTACATCAGGGAAAAGCAGCCTGTTTTCCTGCAAGTGCTCTGGGCTCAGAGTAGGGGGGGTTTTCTTTTTTCTTTTTTTCTTTTTTTCTTTTTTTTTTTTCTGCAGCTTTTCTTCAGCAAAGGAAACCATCACATTTATAATAACTCATGTGTAATATGAACCACATTGGATGAACCTTCAACACTTGGAGGGGGATCCGCCTTTAATCCTTCTTTCCAAACTCCTTAGTAGCTAAAGGGGCTTTACCTTGCAAGCAACTTTTGTGCTGCTCAAGCTCTCAGCAGGAAAATCTGGGACAATTCAATGTCCCAGCGGAAATCACTAGGACACCAACAGATCTTTTAAAATCAGAACATCTGGTCAGTCACCTTATCCCATTTGGGTAAACAGAACTTTCTTAATCAGGCTGTGTTAGAAAACTGATTGAAACTGAAGGTAGTTTAATGGTTATAGGATAGCACTTGGCTAATGTTTTAACACTGGGAGCGTAGCATACTGTGATGGACAACAACTGTGCTAATCAGTTCTTTTAAACAACAAATTGCTTGTAGCAATGTTAAATATCACTTTTTAAAAATGGCTCAGCAACCTCAGGGAACATGTTCTTCTCTGCTTATAAAAGAGGAGTTTCCTAAGGTGATCATTCATCTATTAACAGCAAAAAGAACTGCTTATTCAATACATTTAATTAACACTGGAACTGAGACTGGACAAATTCATTTTCACTCATCTCAAAACTGTTTCAGAATTCCTACCAAGCTCTCATGTTAGGGCCACATGGATGGCACTCTCACAGTGCAGGTAAAAGGAGCAAGGAATGAAGGAGAGATGAAAAAACTAAGGGTAGAAAAATATTTATTTTGACTAAAGTTGGAGAAAATTAAATATCCCAGGCTCTTGAGGAAGAAGAAAATATGTCTTCAGACACGTCAGATACTATGATGAAATTCACTATAGTAATATGTAAATATAAAAATACTGCAGACTAAAGGTTTGAGTATGTGTGTAAAAAAAAACAATCAGCATTGTAAGTGGAAGACTGAAAGACAGCAAAAGGAGAGTCTATATTGATACACAAGTTTTATAGATCCCAACAGCATCGCTTTCTCCTCTCCATTTCTAAGTGTATTAAAAACCCCTGATTCCATATGCAGGGTACTTTTTCAAAACAGTTTTAGGCAGGCAGTTCTGCTCTATAAGCCTCCACAACAAGGCCTATCTTCAATACAGAGAATTGTCCCTGTTTGTTTGTTGCACTTGGGCATCTGAGCAGGATGTGTCCCACAGAAGCCATCTCTGTGTGACCTTTGTTAATAAAGAGGTTCTTCAAGAGTACCTGGAGTGCAGGGTTAAGTCTGCAGCTGGGGAGGAGGGTAATGGAAGCCCCCACTACCAACTTACTCTGTAGGTTTCTATCAAATTATTTGCTGCTCAAAGTGAAAAAGAAAGCAGGAAGAGAAATTATGCATAATTTTAAAAGATTATAGTTAAAATAGTAAAATCATCTAAACCTGGGGCAGATAGAGGGAAATCCATGGTTCCACACTCTCAGTTTGATCAATGTTTACACCAGGGAGGGGGTGGAAAAGTAAGAAACAAAATAAAACAAAGAAAGGTATGCTTGTCTTGGCTCTCCTCATTGTAAATCAAGACCAACTCCACTAAAGTCAATGAATTTACACCAGTGTATGATCAAAATTTATCCTACTGAAGTCACATTTACACACATATTTTCAGAGAACCTTATTCACAAATTTTAGGGATACTGACATTAATTGCTGGCCTTGAAGAGGAATGATCATGACTTGGTAGTTTCTCACCACTCCAGGTGTGATGGTTTTCAGTGGCTTTGTTGTTCAAAAAAGATAATGGTGAGAAGGTTTTGGAGAAGGCTTCAAGAGAAAATTCACAGACAAAATTGGCAGAACCTGACCCTAATGATGAAACCAGACATATTATACTAATACATTATACCAATTCACTGCTAGTACTGTGCTCTTGAGGAAATGTGGAATATGAAAAACAAGCTACAAAAAGGAACTGAGAGGGGATAAGTGACAGATTTATGGTAAATAAACAGGATCCTTAAGTGAACAGCTAGTCTGTGTAAAAGGGACACTGTCCTTTTCCAGGTGCTGTCTTGGTGGTTGACATCTGCCTATCTGAAACCCTCACATGCCCAGAGAAGAAAACGGCTGGAAGGCCTCAAAAATCAAAAGAATCCTCTTGTTGTCCTCATTTGTTGGCCAATAAATCTCATCATGCTAATTATTTTAATTCTTCCATATAAGTGCAAGACATGCTGCACAGAGGAGGATGTTGCAACAGAGCAGGTTCTTCTATTTGATCAATCTTTGATCTATTTGATCCATTATTATGTGCCCCATGCTGTATTTTCCACTCATATGCATTAGTTCTTTGGCAGAAATCAGAAGAGAAGAGTGATTGGAACTAAGAGAATTCAAATCCTCCCAAATCCATTGATATTTTTGATCCCTAAACATTTTACAGCTTCTGAGGGGGTGCCCACAACTTCCCATTGTGAATCACCATGATGAGAACAATGCAGTTTGAAGCTGTGTGGCTTTTAATAGTCCTCTAGGTATGCATTTTCTGAGTAAAAGTGCAAAGAGAGGTGACAGGCTAATTTTTGACCTTTTTTGAGGAAAATTCCTCTGTTAAATTTATTTTGAAGTAAGATATATACACTAGAAGGTTACCTTCTTTTCTTTCCCCCTGTCTAGTTTGATGTTAGTTTGCCATCTCTAGCCTCTGCCAGTCTAGCTCAAACATAGGTAGGAAGACCCAGACAGCCCTAGAGGTATGGTGCTTCATTATCTGCTTTACTTAATCCGGACTTGCTGGTCCAGGTATGGGTATTTGCTTTTACCTGTCTACTTTTGACATCAAACTCTTGGAAGTGCTGCTAGACTGATGTCCAGAAATGTCCTTTCACTAATACAGTGAGTCAGAGAAAAGAGTTGTGGACTTTGCTTATTGATGGCCAAATGATTTAATACACGGGAATTACTTTAATAGGGGAATTGCTCTTGCAGATGTGTGCAAATTCCATCAATTTTCTTTTTGTAACTGTCATCTCCATCCACTTTCATGGTTTTGGGGTTTTTTTTAAGACAGAATCACTCACCATGTCTAAATAAACCTTGTGTCCCTGAAGAGTGGATCACCTACACCTTTGCTGATCTTGGAGGCTTCGTGTCAGCCAGTTCCTAGCTTCTGTGGCATCTCTGGGTAGTTCGAAGCAGGCTCCCCACAGGAGACTCACCCTCTCAGGGGAGTAGAAAGAAGATTAAATTTGGCTGTCCAGCAGTCCCATTTCTTCGTAGTAGGAGAATTTTCATAGCCACTTGGGATGCAGAGATGCAGAGCCTGTACCTTTGAAATTGTCTGAGCATTACCTCCTCTGACTGATTCTGAGGGCAAAAATTGTCAACAAAGGGTTCTGCTTCATCCTTCCCCACATTTAGGCAGGGTCATAATGTATATCACTACACAGATACATGTGCAGATCCTTGTGTGTCTACTTTTCACTTTTCACGCATGCTTAAGAAGATTTTGCATTTTTGTTTGTTCAGATACAGGCTCACCACTCTAAATAATTCCACCCCACACCCCCCTTTTTCTTTTTGTTGATGTTATACTCATTTTACTCTGAGCAAGCTAGTTTGTTCCTGTCCTCTGAGGAAGTTCAAGGTATAATGAGCAAAGCATCCGGATTAATTAAGCAACCTGGTGCAATTTCTCCTCCCCCACCCCCACTCCTCCTCCCATGGACTAGATTGGATCCAATCCAAACCAAAGCAGCCCTCAAAGTCAGTCTTCAGCCAACAGTCAGTCCATTCTGCTGACATCCAAAGAATGGTTTTACTATATAAATGATAAGAAATACCCTTGCTAAGACAAGAAGCCCTTTAAAGACATTACTGTCACCTTCTCAAATGTTTGCAATGACTCCAGGCTCTTTCCAAATACTGAACAACATTTGCAAACTTTTCTGTTGTCAAGCATCCCAGTGAAATGTGATGCTCCAGAGCATATGAACTGGATGCCCAGAGCAACTGACTCTTCTGAATGCTTCGGCACCACACACACAGCAGCCTAGACAAACTCTTTCCTTTTTATTTATAGTAACTTAAACTTGGGCTTGGGCAGCACCAGGTATGTCAAATTACCTTGCTCATGAATCTTCAGGAAATTATTGCTCTCTCTACATAGTGCCATGTCCTTTAAAATGTGCAAGGGGGAGGGCATTGTGTTCCCAATTGGGGAGCTGCTGTTTTAAAGCGTGTAACTGATACTGATTTATGCTCCAGACAGAATTTATAGCGAGATGGAAAAGGTTATGTTTTCATTGAAAATTTACTTCCATCATTTTCTTTAACCATCTATCTTTATGCAATCTCAGCAACTATCTCAGTCAACCAAGTGAGTCATTGGGCTCTAAATGAGGGGACTGCTGTGGGTTCTTTGTGTGTCTCCCTTTTGGAAGATTGCTGCTATTTACTGCAGAGAAGTCACTTAAAATAAGGCTTTCAAATATATTTCTATGCCGTGCGTGTTTTGTGCATAATTTAGATTACTGTTATTAGTGTATCTTTCTCGCAGGTTTCCTGCTTCTTACACAAACCACTTTATACTGTCTTCTATAGGCAGTAGATGTGATACACAGCAGACTCAAACAGATAAAGTATTAATGCTTTGGTCACCTGAGGTTACTAACTTTACTGATGTGACAGGATAGTTCTGGGTTGAGTGAGTATGTCCTGGACACAGGAGGCCAGATAATGCATAATGTTCTTGTTTTGCATAGTGGAACCATATCATTTTATGTCATGGGGAGGCAGAAAAGCCCTAAAGATAAGTTTGAACAGAGGGAAAGCATAAGATTTATTTATTGCTATTTTCTAAAAGAAGAGTCTGCAGAATTAAGGGACCTGGGGATCCATTCTCCAGCTAAAATCATTAGAATCCTCAATAAGCATCTGCTATTTGGCACTCTATCTGTGCCTCCTACACAGCAGTGACTCTCTGGTCAGATGACTCTTGCACATACTTTTGAGGCTATTGATTGGTAGGAGAACCATATTATCCTGTATCTTCCCACTTTATCTCATGTGACAGTTAGAGGGAGGGAGGATGCTAAAAGTCTCCAGCAATGGGGACTGCCTAAGGGTGAAATGACAAAATGACCCATTCTCATCACTGTCTGCAAAAACAACTGAGCTGAATGCTGGGCTTAGCTCCTCAGACTCATCTGTGTGCTGTGACAAACTGGTCTGAGAGGAGTGGGCAGCAAAATAGCATCTTTTAGCAAAATGCCATTGCCTGGAAATTTTAATGGGAGGGGAATATTTTACAGCCATAACTACAACACCAAGGTTGATGAAGTGTAAAATTTCAGTGGCCCACAGCGTGCTGACTTTTTCTGAATAAATATTTTAAAAATACACTGTTCTTCATACAAAAACCCTTTGACAGGTGTTGAGTTTTATACAGGACTCAGTAGCAGAAAGCTCAGCAGCTGCATCTTGCCAGATGGGGATCTGCACATGACTGCAGCTAAAGAGTGTGTCTGGCAGAACGGAGGGTTTTAGAGACGCAATCTTCCCTTGATTTCCACACTGATATTCCATAGACAGTGGAGAAAGCTGCATTTTACAAAAGGGATGTGCAAGGCAGATTGCAACACAAGAGGTATTTGTAGTGCTTGTTGTTCCTCTGCAGTTTAGTGGGAGCTCAGAGCATTGCAGGAATTGCTGGGCTACACGGTCAATAATTACACATTCCATAGTACAGCGTATTCTCCTTGAAAATTTTTACCACTAGTATTTGAAAACATACTGCAGAATAAGGAATTACTAGGTGCCAAATGTAGAAGTTCTCAAAAATTTAGAGATAGGAATAACTTTTTTCTAAATCACCATCCAGCGTAGACCAGCTTGAGTGAGCATCTGCTTCCCTCATGGTTCCCTTCTTTAATTCTCACAAGTGCACAGGGTCTCCAACAGTGACAGTCTGCAATGGAGAAACACCCAAGAGATGCAAAGGTGAGCTCACAGTGATGCTTAAAGGCCTCTTTGTGATTTGAAGGCCTCTTAGTGATTCTGACCAAGGTGGATCTGAACTCTGCACCTTGGGGTTAAAGGCTGGAGCATAAAACCTGTTCTTTTTCTTTTGACACTGCATTCTTTTACCAGGAGGAGCACCTGAACCCAGTCTTCTCACCACTGACACTTGTTTGCAGCTTTCTGTACTTTTTAATATATTTTTCAACGGCTCTGTACTGTGGCATCATTCTCTCTAGCTTTAATAAATGCTAGATAATACTGCTGAAATCCTAAAGTATCTTATTTCTCATCACAACTTTTCTGAGTATCAAAACAATTTTTGCCAAAATATTTGCAAATAAGTATGAAACAAATGGAAAGAAGGGAAAAATTATTTTGGTGAAAATTCAGTCTTTGTTTCATGCTTCAGTTTATTCTGTTCAAAATCAATGCAGCCAGCTCTGTAATAGCTAACTAGCAGCCTAGAATTAGTGCAATCAAATGGTTAAAAGTTAATTGAAACCAATGTGTGTTGAGATCATAGTGTGTTTTGTTTAGGTTTTTTTTTTTTCCCCAAGCAAAGTGCTATGTGTTATTCAGTCACAGAGCATAAAACAGGTCAAAGTCAGCAAGCCGCACGGAGAACAGGATTAATGCACTCTGGTGCTAGTGGGCTAACGCACTGCAGCAGCACACCAGTGGCTAAATATTTAAATTATATGTATGTCAGTGTGCAGAACAACTTGAATGCAACCTGCTCTCTCCTTCGTATAGTCCGGCTGTGAATCCTGAATAACATTCAAGTTCAGAGCAGCCACCCCCTCTGACTATCACAGAGCTAACTGGCCTATTGTGGTGCTGCTGCCATTTTTCCTCTTCATTTTTTCTCCCAGCATACTGGGGGTATTTTCAATTAAGAAGAATTCAATTTTGAATCACAGTTTTGCAAAGGGCTCAATGCTAATGAGTAAACATAGGAGGACTCGGTAATAATAATTCATAAGCAGCAGGAAGAAAAGTGCATGCTTTGTTGTTGGACTGGTTGGAGCCAGTTCATTTTATAGAATTTCATGCCAGCTACACTCCATAAATTTTTCACAATGATCATAAAATACCTTTTTATTTTATTTTTTTTTTCTTTTTGTTGCTCTCCAGAGTTTATTCATTACACATGAAGCATATCTGTGCTGTGAAATCCGTTACTAAATACCTCAGGACCTGTCATGCCACTGTAATTTAAATTGAATGTAACAATAATCCAGCCTGATTGCCCAGCTCACTAGTTAATGTGAGGATATTTGACTCTGTTAATCACCACAATAGCCAGGTCACATTTCCACCATTGCATAAGTAAACAGATTAACCGGCATGCAGTGCAGCCCTAACAAGCGTCTCGCCGGTGACATTTGCAGCACAGCAAGCTGCAGCCTCACCTCCAGAACAAGAAATTGGCTCTGGCACCGCAAACCACAATTTCAATCATATACATTAAAAGCCAAAACTTTTAAAAAGGGGCTTAGGTAAAAATACACGTGCATTAGAGAATTAACCATTCTGAGCGTGGCACCCAAGGCAGGCAGGTTACTCAGTGCATGCATATTCACACGCAGAGCTCGCTCTTTCTCACACTAAAGCTTTACTGCACATCTCAGAAATAGCTCAGGCTACAAAGAGATTTAGGTGGATTGATTTTACATTACGTGAGGTCTGCCTCTCACTGTGCAACGTGTCATGACAATCAGATTTTCTGTGTTTTGCACTTTACCTTGATACTATACACTGAGCATAACTGTGAGTAACTTCTAAATCCCCGTGTTAGCTACCTCTCAGGTCACAACTTTTGAGTTTCCATGTTGGAATGGGTAAAAAGATAACAGTAAGTGCTGTAGCAAGATTTTATTTTTATTCTTTGCTTAGTATATGTTATAGAAAAGAGGGAGAGGAAGAAAGGAAAAAGAAAGCACAACAGTGATGGTAAGAGCTGATAAGATTCAATCAGGTGAGATCACAGGCTTGCTATTGTACCACAATTTTTCAAAATTGCCCTTCCCCCTTTCCCCTCTTAATCCACTTTATGTACCCAACAGTTGGGATAAGAGCTGGAGTGGATAATATCATTTTGTTTTGTCCCAGCAATATGATGCTATCAGAGCGTTGGCTGTTCTTTTAATTAAGGGAGAGCACGCTAACGTGTTGGGCAAATACACATTATAAATCTATTTCTGTATTATCTGGAGAGCAGTATTGTAAGACCTGAGATCTTGAAGCTAAATCTTGGCCTTTGTGATCTGTTTTGCACCCTGGTGTCCTGCCTGCTGAGGAAATGCTCTCTTTTAACAATGAAAAGGTTATATATCCACCATGACTTCTGTTTTGTGCGTTTTATAGGAGGTCCGAAGTCATCGGGGTCTCATCACGTTAAAGCTGCCACCACTCGCCCTTAGTGGCTGATACGTATTTTTGACACAGAGAAATCCAAGTAAGGTTACAGCCCAGCAAGAGCAGCTCCCGTTGTATTTTTGCCTCCTGCTGTCTACTTTTTCCCTTCTTGTTGTTTATTTTGAGGGACAGAAAAACAGGAAGAAAAAAAAAAAAAGACATTGCTGCTCAGCCAGTAGTAAAACTTCTTTTATGGGCTGGCCTTGTAGCCTAACACTACTGACACCAAGGATTTGAGAGAGGATCCTGGAGAAGCAATACACACAGCTCTCCCTCCACTGCTCTGCCTCATGACCTGAGGGAAGCACCGAAGGAGCTCTCTTCATCTCTTTGCTGCCAGAAAAATGATTGGCTCAACACAGGTTCAAGGATGAGAGACACCAAGCCAGGGACAGGGAGGGACTTCACTTACTGAAAGGGGCTAGGAGGACAAAACAATTTCTCTTGCAAAGAAAGAGGGGCAAAAAAACCTGAGAGCAAACATTATAACAGGACAAGAGAATATATCATCGACACGCAGGCAGGTACCAGAACAAAAAATTATGACATATTTTTTCCCCAAGAAAATGTTTACAGTTCACACCACATCTAAAGTGCTGCCACTATTGAATGAGGCTGAAAACAAAGCTGACTTAGTGGTTTCACACGCTTTTATATAACCCTATAATTTTTTTAAAGCGCTTTGTTTCATAAAATGAAATTATGTAGGCAATTAGTCTATAATGTGCACTAACCCCTGTTATGCCTTGGCTAGGAAAGGGAATTTAAAAGAACATAGTTATTTAATTTAAAAACAGGTTATTTTGTATGCCCTGCAAGTTTTTCATTAAAAAGTCTTACATTTATTATACAAATGAGTTATTTCATTGGTCTTCCTCATGAATGCTTTGAAAGCCATTAAAAGATGGCATTTACTTGGGCATATATATGCAGAGCCAAAAACTCTATCTGTCACTTGGGAAAATAGGTAAAGTAGATGAGAATGGTGACTTGAACTGGAGCCTGTTACACAGATATTGGAGGCAGCTCTGGGCTGGAAACTCATAGAGAATCAGCTGGTCTAGTATTGTTTCACCATGACTCTCTGAGAACCTGGATTACACATAATATGGACTGCCAGTTCAGGGAAAGAAGGGTAAGAATAGAACTGGAATAGACAAAGAAGCATCCTCATAGTCTGAAGTAATGGTCACTACTTGTAACCTGCTTCTTGCTCAGACAGGGAGATGCCAGATAGGAGACTCCCTGCATCTGACAGACCTGGGGAAGGGTAAATGAAATGAGGTTGAAGTGTTTGATCCTTGAAGGGCTCTGAAATGTTCCAGCATCACAGTGGGATATTTTGTTTTTCTTGTTATTGTTATCTGGTCTTGTCAGTGACAAGTCTGATCTACCAACTCAAATATATCTGAGCAAGATATTTGTTTAAATGGCCAGCAGAAGGTACCAGCTGTCTCTGGGTTTCAGGTTTCCTCCTGGACTATGCCAAAGGAGTCAGAAAGACCTGCTTCATCAGGGGAAGCAGTACCTTCAGAGTTGGCTGGAATTCTTCAGTTTGCACAGTTTGATGCAACATTTAAAAGCATCCCAATGTATTTCTGCACTTTTTCATAACTAGAAAAGGGGCTGCACAGGAGCCTGTTAAAGAAGTTTAACTTTCTGGTCTAAATTCCAGTACAATACACTCGAGAGAAAGCAGTTATTACAGTGACAGAAGACAGAAGTGAAATAAAAAGGATATATTGGATATTTCACCATGAAGAATACACCACACTACAAAGACACCAAAGGGAGAGTTTTCTGGAGCAAAGTATGAGGCTGTGAAGGACTGAGGAAAAGGAATCTGAGACCACTGTTGGTCTTCTGGCAAATCTTACATAACCTTTAGGTTCACACAAAACTCGATACCAGAAAATTATTTGAGTTTTGGAGGATGTTTACTTCCATTGTTCCTACACTAAGTAGAGCTGACAGGCAACACTGTGCACTACTGCAAATTCTCCAAATGTGTAAGGTCCCCATGCCCAACATTTTCACTGCAGCATTAGAGGTATTCAGATTAATTCTGCTTGGGCTGGGATGCTGTCACAGCCTCTTGCAGATGCCAGGTCATTAAACATGTGCTGGTGTCTGTCTTAGCATGGTACAACATTTGTGCTAATTTACAGCTATGTAGTTCTGTTTCTGAAATCTTTATTGGCTATGTCTGTTGTGCATAAAATAGCAACACTGCAAGGATGCTTCTTCTAGGATAGCAAACTGAAAACAGAAAATAAAAGAATAGCTTAATTGCATCCTGTTGCCAACTATGAATTAATAATCAAGAACTCAGATTTCTTTGACTTGTAGGAAGAGGACTGACTTATAATTATTTCATTCAACATTTTTGAGTTACCTTCATCACAGGCTACATTGTGTTCCTCAGCACTGTTTTCACCAGAAAACTGCTAAATGAGATTCTCTTTGTACCACTCAGTGTGCTGAAACTCTCTTTTTTCCTTTATGTTTTTTATTCCATCAGGATAAGGTATAATAAACAAGTATTCTCCAAAGATATTGATACTTTGCAAATACCTTTCATACTACTTCAAATAAAGTATTAAATGATACACTTTTACAAAGCTACACAGGGTTTAACTTACTCCATGTGTTTTTCTAAGTACTGAAGAAGAAATCTATCCATGAAATAATAACATAGCAGAGTAGGTCAGATGGAAGGAATCAGAATGCATGGAGACCTCTTCAGCCTGTTCACAGGTTCAAGTTCTGTCAATGACACCTGACATTCCAGTAGCAAAATACACCTTGATAACTATAGGTGTCAGTGAAGGGCAGAGCTCTGAAGAGCTGCTCGCTGAAACATTACCCACTGATTTTCCTCTTCAGCTTATAATTGCTTGACTGTTTTCTTTAAACTTTCCCAAAGATGAGCCAGTTTTTTCTTTTCCATTTTGATCAGAAATCACTGAGACTGATGAAATATTAGGTGTTGATAGGCAATTTCTGTTAATCTCAACCATTTTTCTCTGATGAGCTTTCAGATGTAGAGAACTTCTGTAAGTACCTAACCCTGTCCCTTAACAGACATAGGCAGGTGAGTAGGTGCCACTGCTGCCCAAGTGATACCAATGCTGGCAAGGCTGAGGAAACTGAGAGTTCTTGCTTGCCTTTATAGTCTTAAAAGTGTTATCAAACTACCTGCATCACTGGGGTGATTACAGGGTAGTGGACTCATGCTGAAAACATGGAAATGGACTTGCTGTTATTGTCAACTTTCCTTTAGTTGGTTTTCATGGTCCCTGTTGCAATCATAGGAAAACTTCTAGGCTGCTGTTTTCTAAGGTTTGACAGAAGCCAGATGTAGTTGGTAAACCTTATGATGTGGTCAGCAAGAAAATATGCAGTATCACAGTCCCCTAATGCTGGGCAATGTTATACACCACCAGGAGGTATGTTTGTTTTGCCAAGTTGGTGTATAAGCATATTTTCTGATAACAAAATAATCTCTTTGTAAAGATAAAACATTGTACAGGGTTGTGAGACATTCTGGTGGAGGGCCATATGCACCACAGAACTCAGATGAGATAAGACTACAGCAAAAGCATTTGGAATGCACTTCTTTTGTGTCAAAGTGTACATATAAATTTAATACTGTATTGGCTGTTTTTACTGGGAAAAGAAAAAGGCAGGAATCTAGGTTTTAATGGTGATGCCTTTGACTGAATCTCCTTTGCTTTCAAAGTTGCAGGTTGAATCCAATATTATTTTAAAGTATTTATGCAGATTTATGATAGGATCTTCAAATATGTTGAAATTGCTTGTTTGCGACTTCAACAGAAAACTTTGCCTTTGTGTTCTAAAATCTTGTCTCACTGATCATCCAAAAGGGGAAGGATGGAAATTAATTTATAGGAATACTTATTTATACTTATTTCCCCTACAAACAGGCCTGAGCAGCACAAAGATACCCCTAATTTATAGCATGAAAAGTTTACACAGAAGTGGCACAAATTATTCAGAACTGTTCAGGGCTTCTGGCTACCCCTTCAAATGCTCCCCAGCCCAAAGAAAGACTCTTCACCATTCAGGTGGCTCCATGGCTCACGTTATTTCCCAATTTGTCCTCAGAGAAAAACTCCTCACAAAGTAGTACTTCCCTGCAATTCCCCAAGTTGAAGTCTGAGCTAATAAGGCACAATTCTGCCCACTGAGTAAAAAATTGTTACAAAGGAGAGGTGTGTGCAAGTCAATAAAATGGTGAAACCTGTGGTTTGAAAAGGTTAAATGGTTTATGCCATGTAAACAGGCACTGTAGATATTTAAGGAAAAAAATTTGTCTGGTTTAATTTCTGATGATGTCTTATGGAGTGATTATAAAAATCAGGAGCATGCCCAAAGATTTACATTAATTCTTCAAACACAAAGATAAAAAGGAAAAAAAAATACTTCAGTGCTATTCAAGAACCTGCTCAGCAACAGCCCAACAGTGCTCTAGTCATAAATCTGAAACAGCATCATATGGGCACAGAATCTGAGGATAAGAACCACTCTGACCATAATACCATTATTAATGCACCCCAACATTATGCATCTTGGATCATTAGGACTCAACCTTAGGGCTGTTCTGTTGTGCCTGACTGTCCACAGCAGTCCCCAGTGAACTATTTCAGGATCTAATTACTGCCAGAGCATGAAGGCAGTCTGCCCATGTCCCATTTTTCTAGGTAGAAACGTTCCAGTGAGGAGCTGTTAACTCAGAGCAGTCTGGAACTGCAGTTCTGGGTTGCTGAGGCAGTCAGCATTGTGTCTGCTTCGACCCAGAAAGTAGCCATCATGGAACAGATGCAGTAAGGCTTCTGTTTTGACCTCAAATCAAAAAAATAATCTTTAGCATGACATTTTTTTATGTCCATGAAGAAGAATCAAATCTATTTATTTTTCCCAAACCCATGCTAACAGAACTTTCTGGATATAAAGTTTCCAGAAGTCTTAGTGAAATATTTGGATAACACAGAAATGGGAACTGAACTCCAGAGACTGCATTAAGAAGATGACTCTACTATCTTGTGTCTGGGTCTGTCTTAGATTACCATAATTGGTATCTGTTACTGTCATTTTGAATGCTGCCAGACATTCCTACTTGCACCAAATATGCTGCAGGAGATGTAGAACATATACAGCTCTCTTTACTGTGCTAAAATAGCAATTAAATAGCAAGATTTACATTTACCGCCTCCTCAAAGTAAGGACAGCAGTGTTGGGTTCCAGATTTTCTACTGATGTTGCTGAATATTTCCTCAGTTCTCTTCTACTGCTCTTTTCCTATGCAATTTGAAGAGAGGACAAAAAATGAGCAAGGGGGAAACAGCATCCTTCTTTAAAGTCATCATGTCTGTGACTTGCAGTAAAGTAGCTACTACAAATACCCTTGTCTAACTCAGTGCTGCACATACAAATATCATTTTAGCAACTGCAAAATCTATCAGGCAGTTGTTCACAGCTTGTTGGACTTGATCAAATTTGTTGAAAGGGAGAATTCTCCTGACCTGGCAGACAGTGAATATTTGGACAGAATCTGCTTACTTTATCTGTGAAGTGAGTGCTCAGTTCTTGATCGTTTCTATATATAACTGCATACAAGGTATCTACAAACAATCCAATATGCTGGTTTTGAGGCCAGAAAAATACGGTGCTCCATATTAGTCTCAACAATTTCACAGACAAAACAGAGACAGATAGTCCAAACAGGAACCATGAAATGCCAGAGCCATGAAAGGGAATAGTTTCATTCCCAGGTGCATTACTTGCACACACAATCATCATTAAACCTTGCAGCTATCCACTGCACAGAAAACATGTTCCCTGAAAAGGCTCTTAAACTCTGCTTTTCACTGTACTTGCTTAGGGCTCCAGTAAAGACTCACCAACTTCAATGATTTTAAGCCAGGCCTCAGCAAACCAGGCATGTGATTAAGGGAACACAGGGGTTTTGATGGTTTTTGGGGGTTGTTTTGTTGGGGTTTTTTTTATGTACAGGTTCTTTTTCCTACATCATTTTGTATACTTTACTATAGACACTTAAATTAAAATAATCCTTTCCAGAAAGTTCAATTTCAATTCTAGAAAGTTAGGAACAGCAATAACCACAGAACAAATGAGCGCATTTCTAAATGAATATCAAAAAAGGGTAAAATAGACTTAAAGGCTAAATTTCCACAATTTCCATGTACAAATCTTGATATGAAACAAAATTAAATAGATGAAAAAGGATCACTTTGAATTTAGTTTTTGTAATAGATCAGGCCTACAATATGCTTAGTCAATATATTAATGAGAATACCTCAATGTCACTGCCATTTATAAAGACTACTGAAAGAAAAAGGACTGAAAATATCTTCTGCTATTAATGCTTGTTTTTAATATAGATGAGAGTTTGAGTTCTGGTTCTCCTTTTTTTAATAGTGAGGCCTTACTTTAGAACAGGCATTCTGCATTTTATCTTTTCTCAAAATATCATTAGCTGATGTAATTTTAGAAGAGGCTTGTAGTAACACAAAAGAAATTGTGAAAGTAGCCTTTTCCCATGAACAAAATATAAAAAAAGGAAATCCATCCACCTTTAGCTGGAGTCTGGATATGAAAATTATATACTTGGCATTGCATCACTGGTCAATGAATCCCCACAGTCATCCTATGAAACCATGCATCAACTCAGTATTTTCAGTTAAAAAAATTTATTACAAAGGAAAATACCAGACCATGGGAGTTCTGACAGCTGGCACTGCCACATAACAATTCTTTTAAAAGCAAAATATAACTGCAGTTGTTGACATATTCACGACTGGAAACTTATTCATGTTTCTGGGATTTAGGAAAATCAGGATTATTTTTGTAAGACACACTACACACTACAAATGAGAAAGAGGTGCACTAAGTGCTGTGCTCCCCTTGTATTTCCCTATGTGTTCAGTTAAGTATATCCCACTGAGACTTCTGAGCACTACTGTTGACAATTAATGTAGCTTGTGAAGATAAACAGGCATCAGTTTTAAGGTGAGGATCCAGCAGATAGTGGTCTGGAAGCAGAAACATCCATTTTTTTAAGTGAACTCTTTTGGCAATTCTAGTTGTGGATATACAACTAAGGGCTGTAACAGTTTGGGAAAACAGTCCATGAAGTGATCTTTCCTTCTTCTGACTGTGGTCTCCATCTCTCTTCAGGAGTCCTGGATTGCACTGCTACATTTACCAGCTCTATGGTTAATCCTGGAGGAGGATGGATTTGTTGATTCCAGACACTGTTTGGAGGTGCCTACCTCCAGACAGTTTGACCTGGATTTACAGAAGGCAGCTGACATTCCAAACTCTAGATGCAGATGCACTTCAGAAGAAAAAGGTCACTGATCTAAAACCCATGAGCATTTGCAACATCTTACATGCTTCCAGGACTGAATGAAAAGTTGTGGGTGCCTACAGCTGAAAATTTTGCCTTCAGTCTTATATTTTTGTATCTTTAGAAAATGATTGTCATATCATTGCATTTGTGTCTCCATTATGCTTCGGAACATGCTTTGAAGCACTCCTCTGGCCTTCAGAACATGCTTTGAAGACCCTCCACCTGTAGGGTGGCTGAGCTTAGTTTTCACAGTGTGGTATTACAGAAACTTTAAAACAATGTTAACCTGAAGCAATGTCCCCATTTTCTGCAACAGCTTCTTCTGACCTGACTTCAGTTTCTATCTACCAGTTATATTTGATCTGGATAAAAGCAATCTTTTTCTAAGTTCTCCTTTCCCATTCTAAATTGTTGAAGTTCTTCCCGTCTTTCAGATGTGGAAGAACCAACGCTCTTTCCAGACACAGGATGTCTTTGGTAATATGTTTGTTCTTGTGATAATTTTTATTTTAAAGTTGATTCAAACCTAGTTAAAAAACTAGTAAAAAAAATTCAGTTCATGATACGTGATTGTGATGGGAAACTCAGTAGGTATCGAAAGAGAAAAGAATCATTAGTTGTTATCAGAAATAATTAACCATAACATTCAAGGGCTTGATTTTACTATGTAATATTTATTTGCTTTGTGAACATCTGCTTTCACACACCTCTAAGTTATCTGTAGTGTTTTCATTAAATGTTGCTATGAAATATTTATTTGTAGGTAAAAAAATGCTGAGCTAATGTGGTCACACAGTAAACTACAATTGAATTTAATTCCTGGGGGAAGAAAAATTAAATATCAATTGCAAAGTAAACCTTTACTATATGGAAAAACAAATACATTTTGTCCTATTTAAAATAGCTGATTTGCATTACAGTTTATTTCTAAAAGGAAAGCATAAGTTTCTGTTACAAGAAAAGAAGGTTTATTGTGTTCACTGTTTTTGCCTTCAAAGACCTTTTCAACATGATTTAAAAGATTGACCTTTTTGCAGCTTTTCATGCTCCAATTTTCTACTACTAGCAGGATAACAGCAATCAGCTTTTGTGGAACACAGGTACGAGACACGGGTAAATCCTCTGCTTCCTCTGCTATTTCAGAGTAACACTGCATTTCAAACTGCATAAATATATAACTGTAAAAAAGTGTAATCTTGTGCAGGTTCAGACTTCACAGAGCACATGTGCTACTTTTTAAGTATGTCCTTAAATACTTGGCTGAATTTGGTAGTGCTGATGGCTGCAGTAATATTTGCTTATGCCCCTGTCACCCCAAGTGAGGGAGAATTCCAAACTTGAACTACCATAAGAATTAGGTCCTAACATGAGCTGGCAGAGGAGATCCCACTTCTCCTATGACTGTGCATCAGACAATACAGGCTATATGAATATACCCTCTAAAACTGGGTTATAGGTCCTTACTTTGTTCAGCCCCTCCTGCATAGTTGGTTGGCTCTTAAAAGGTAATAACCTCTGTGAAGTTTCAGCAATCTGTCTTAACAATTCTGTGAAGCAAAATGTTCCCTTGTTCTTCTTTTAATATGGCTTAGCTTTGTTTTTTGTTGTTTTGTTGGGTTTTTTTTCTCTCACTTGCCTTCCCTCCTATTAATCTGCTTTGCAGACACCATCAGACCATGTGATGAGGCACACTAACCAGTTTTTTTCTAGGTTCAAATATTTTTACTATCTTCTCTGGGACAACAGAAATTATCTAGAAATGGCATTCTACATCCAGAACAGTTTTTTCCTTATTTCTTTAAATATTGTACTTAGTAGTGTATTTGGGCTTTTTTCACCACTTCCTCCCAATGAGTCAGCTTGATGCTTATTACCTCCATTGGTAGGCAGAGAATGTGTGATAAAAGTAGTACCAGATCCCAAGCTTAATTCCAAGATTAAAAAATAAAATAATCATTTATGGGATATTTTAAGGTGATAGCAGGAATGCTGTAATGAACTGGTGAAATAAATAAATAGTTGAGACGATCGACTGGGGCAAAATGTCCTGTGAAGATCATTGGAGGGAGCTGGGGGTGTTTAGCCTGGAGAAAAGGAGGCTCAGGGGAGACCTTGTCACTCTTTACAGCTGCCTGAAAGGAGGGTGTAGCCAGGTGGGGATCAGTCTCTTTTGGCATGCCTTAAATGGAAAGATGAGGGGAAGAGAGTTTAAGTTGTTCTAGGGGAGGTTCAGGTTAGATATCAGAAAATGTATTTTCACTGAAAAAGTGTCTAAGCATTGGAATAACTTATCTAGGGAGGTCGTGGAATTTTCAAGAGGTCTCTGGGGGCAGCACTCGGAGATATGGCATAGGAGTGATTATGGTGGCATTAGGAGGAAGATTAGACTGGTTGATCTGGAAGGTCTCTTCCAACCTTGTCAACTCTGTGATTCTGTGATTAATTTATATTTCTGGCCAACAAAGAAGAACTGAGTGAGTGAATCTCTATGTAGTGTTTTCAGCCTACTTGTGGATAGGTGGGGAGCACAATAGTTGGGAGGATGCCAGGATCCTATAACTAGTATCCCATAGCTATCACAGGAAGTACTCAGTCTAGGAATTGGAAAGTGCCAAAAAACTGAAAAGTGACAATAGACACAATGAGATATCAGAAATTTATATGTGGGAATGGATTTTTTTTAAGTGGAGGCAGTGGATAATGAATAACTGAAAAATTAAATTGCAATATGACAAAAAGAAATACAAGCAAAAAGTAATTTGTGGATAATTTTTGAGTAGAAAAATATACAGTAATGAGACCAAAGACACTAAACCTTTGTTTGTGGACACAGGTGTATAACCAGAGGCAAGGTGAGAGCCGTGTCCCTGAAGAAATCCATCTCCTCCTGCTCTTCAGGCTGGTGCTAGGCACCTTCCAGAACAGCGGCTGCGCCAGCCATGGAACTGTCCATGGTCCTTGTAAGAACCTCCCTGAGGCCGCTTTCATTCACATGCACAACCAGAAATGTACGTCTAATGCTTCAACTGGATTGGTTTCCTCCTTCTGATAGAAAACAGATTATCCAAGTTGGATGTAAGTTATGGACATTTTCTTCTGAAATTTTATGTACCAGTTTTAATCATTTGACACTGAGTTTTTCTTGTGACCAAAATGTCACTCTTATTTAAGAGGAAGCACATTCTTGGGAGATAAGGTAAGATGCAATTGAAAAGCTTCTCCTTCTTGGTTTGTTTCTTTTTTCTTTTCTTTTTTTCTAGCAATTTAATTTTGGTTCAAAAACCTTTGCTTTTTTTATTGAAGGAGGAGTGTTTAGTGGCAATAGCAGACTAGTTTCTCAAATTAAACTTATTCTTAATAAGAAACATGGACTAAAGCTGAAAAAAGAATGGAACTTTTAATTTTCTAAGCTTTGCTTCCATTTTTGTTAAGCTATATTCTAGAAAACATATTTTACTAAAAGAGTGCATTGCAGCTTATGCATTTATTGCATTGATTTAGTCCATTCAAGTCTCTTTTTTTTCTTTCAATTCCACTCAAAACACAGTCTCTAAAAAATATAATTTTAAAAGTATTATTGCATATCAAAAAAGAAAACTAAAGCATATTACATGAAAGAGAAATAAGATGTTCTAAAAATGCTTAAAAGTAAATAATCTATACAGGTTGACACAGGCCTATCCTATCATACAGTTAGACAACTTTAAAGAGACCAGTAACAAGTTATTCAAAGCTGACATGTAGCACAGGGCTTTTTACAGATCTTCAATCTACATTTGGGTTGCTTTCATCTTCCTTTCAGCAAAGCTCCATCTGAAAACAATCTGTGGAAGATTTGCATGAATAACTAAGTACATGTTGTCTTTTCATCCAAAGCAGGATCTTTAAGGTGTGCAGGGGGTATAAAAATAGGGTTAAAAACTAAATGGTGTAAGCTGGAATGCCAGCTGTCAGATGCTGAAGGAAAAAGCATAAAACCTAGATGCATTTTACTCATCTCAGTGCCCAGTGGGGAAACTCAAAGAACAAAGTGGTGGGGACCCCCTTCCAACAGACCCACCCATTTCTAATTCAAACACATAGTTAAAACAAGATGTTTTACAATCCACATTGGATGTACTGCAATGAAAAGGGACACCTAGGATTCATAATCAGGGCCCTTGGATCCAGTTGTTGACCTTGCTAGAACCACAACCTCAGGAAGACCAAGCGGCACCATAAATGATTGATCGATCATATCTGTTTACATTCACAGGATGCATTTTGTTTTTTCTTACCGAGTTACATTTGATATTACTTCTTTCATTTGATCTCTTATGCTTCAGCAACTGTCATAGCTCTAAATTTACAGTATTCACCCTTTCATTTGTATTGTAGTCATTGATCAAGAACAGAAAACTATTATTTTTAACTCTTGACACTGAAAATTCCTCTAAATATGATCCTAGCACAGAGAAAGGACTGCTGATTTTCACTTTCAGCTAAGTCACACAGTAAAGTACGATCAAGGACCTAAAGAGCCAAGGAACAGTACAGAAGACTCTACTAAGATTATTTCCTTAGATGTTCTAGGATCTATGGGTGTTTACAAGGAATCTAGAGTGCAGATTTAATAACTTTTCCAAGGTTATTGATTGTGGATTTTATTTTCACCTGCCTTTTCAATCCTTATAGTTAGTTTCAAACATTTAGAGGAAAATTTTTCTTGGTATGTTGAAATACTATCTATATGTTCCCTCCACTTTTGCTTACAAGTCTAACCTTTTGACAGCTATCAGTTGTGTACTGCCTGTCAAAGCTTGGGAAATTCAGCTTCAAAGATCTTCTGAAGAAAGTATTCATTCCTATTTCAAATTACATGCATTCGTTCTTCTAGTGTTATTTAATGTTCTCACATTTAGGTATTTTGTTGGTTTTGCCTTGGTTGATTGGAGGTTTGTTTGGGTTCTTTCACCCACTATAACATAGACAAACATAAAGTATTGTTATCACCTTTTCCTTCTCAAGCATTGTCTCTACCAGCTTCAGTAATGGTAGAATATAATTTGAAAGAGCTATCAATAATGCATATTATGTGTATTTTAGACATTCAAAGGTTAAAAGACTTTTATTCCATTTGTACATTTTAATTTTAATAGTGTTGTTGTGGCTGATCTTGTTTCATATTGGTTTTGGTTGTGCTGCAGACCTATCATGTTGAATTTATACATTTTTTCAGACATGTATCTCCACTTGCGTGCCTCAAGTGTGTGCCTTTATGCTCAGAAGTGAACACAAACTGTCTGTTTGTTGACTGGTTCACAAAAGTCTGTTCTGTAACAAAACTTTATTTTCTCCTGTGAACTTGAATAAGTAAGTGTTTTCCAATTTACTATGCCTCTATATAATTTTGTTGTTAAAGGCTGCTCATAGGATCTCTCTGCTGTTCTAGTTCTATGCTGATCCATCTCCTAGCATTTTTATAAAACTTAACTTCTTCAGGGCCTGGAATAATGACATTCACGATGCATATGTTTATTCTGAGTGATCAAATTAGTTATACCTGGATTAAACATTGTTTGTACCAACTACTGACTAAGGAACAGGAGAAGAACATATGATATTCAGAATTGTTGGCTGCAACTGGAGTTACTTATGAGATGCACACTCAGACACCAGTTCATCTTTTCAGCTGCAGGAATCTAAGTCCAGGAAAAAAAGACACAGGAACATAAACAACTTGTAATTCTATTCTGAAAGTATCATCCATACCATGAATGAGAAAGTAATCTCTCTTGGGTGAACTTCAAATGTTAACCAGGAGAATTTACTCCCAAAGTGTTTCGAAGATATTTATGGTCCCTCATCAGCCAATCCACAATTTGAGAACACTATATTAGGGCTGCTCCCACAGTGGTTTTTGTACATTGTTAAGATACATCTCAACTGCTCTTAATCATCTGTGATATAAATTTAGGAGCTGATACCATGTTAGAAAAAGCAGCTAGTAAGAGAACCAGAGTTCTGCTATTTCAAAAGTCCTGGGACAGGCAATTTATTGTGTGCACATGGATTCTGTGGATTAACTCTGGCAAATCACCTGGAGCAGAAATACAGCAAGTCAAATAAATAGTTTTCTTTGGACAAAATACACACAATTTTTATATTTTCACAGGCACGATAATACCACACCTGAAAGAAATACTGCACATTCAACGATGCTAAATATCTTCAACTTTAAAATCAAAGTTCATCCAAGTCATATAAACAGTTAAAAAATAAAGCACTTTAGTTTTCAGCAGCATAGCATTATACCAGTACTTGTAGGGATGTTGAGCTGCAATTTTATGAATCATGTACACTAAAAACCAGAAGAAATCTTAGCCCACTGTCCTGTTTTAGCCAAATTTTAGAAAAGATTTGGCCAAAATTCTCTATAAAATTGATACAGTAATATTCCTACCCACCCCATATTTGTGCAGCACTCAGCAGCTGCTTCTTGTTTTGGTTAGAAAAGACCTCTAAGATCATCAAGCCCAACTATAAACCTGATACTGGGAATCCACCACTAAGCCTTGTTTCTTATAACCACATCTAAATATCTTTTAAATTCTTCCAGGGTTGGTGACTCAACCACTTGCCTGGACAGCCTCCACTTAAATCCATGTTATCTGTCAAGTACAGTAAAACTCATAGTTGACAGAAAAATGATGGATTTTTTTCCCAAAATGAGCAATTTTTACAATTCTGTAATAAAAAGGAAAATCAATTCAGTAAGACAAGCAATCTATTAGGTATTGACTATGAACAAAGGTAATCATGAGGCATTAGTCAAGGCATTCTAAAAGACAGAAGAAAGCCTATAATATTTTTATTAATAGACTATATGGGAAAATTACTCCAATTACGAGTCTTTATTTTTGCTAAAATGTAAGCATCCTTCAATGTGTTACAAAGCCTATTGCTCTGCTGGGGTTTTGTAAGGTCCCACTGATTCTTGTGTAACTAGTTTATGTCATTTAAAAAATATAACAGCATTACATAACAGAAAGGGGAAAGATAAATAAGGGACACCGCTGTTCAGAAAGCTTCTGATGTGCACACAAAGTCAGAGTTTAACAAGCACACGTTGTAATTCAGAAGGATTTTTGTCTTTAGTCCATTGTAATGTTGGAATGTGCCACTGAAGTTGAAGGAATTACGTTAATCTAGTCTCTTCCAAGTTTCCCTTTTTCAGGCCTACCATTTCAGATTAATTGCAGACATGACTAAGGAGGGAGGTATGCTCACTTTCTTGTTGAATCCTAAAAGTCTGTCTTAATTCTTACCTGTAACACTTCCCCTTGCCTTTGGAATGTCAAATACAATTATAATTTACTTTCTTACAGGGAAAATATCCAAAATATTCAGAACGTGTAATATAAATCCAGATAACATAATGAGAATTTTATACGTGTAACAAAGGAACCTGTCTGAACAAGAAGCTTTTGAAAAGCTATGCTGTCGAAAATAGCTGATGGTTTGGAATGAACTGAGCAAACAGAGAGGAAGTTACTTTAAAAGAGGGCTTTCCAATATATCAGAAATAGTAGGTTTGCCAAGGAGGCATCAATTTTGCCTATAAAATTTTGATAATGATATGTCAGTCTGTGCTATGTCTGCATGTGTTCTATACAAAGAAACAAAAAGTGGCTCTGAGTAACAGTAGAAGAAACCATGAATATACACTTCTGGGAAAAATCAGCACATCAGAATTGGACCATGCTATAACCCTGAATGGAAGGTATAAGAAAAAAAATTATTTTTGAATAATTTAAACCTGAGTTGAGACTCTGTGGTCTCTCCATAATGGAAAAACTTGGCTACATTGCACAAGGAAGTTTCAGTACATTAGTATCTACCCCAAAAGACATGAGGAAAATTTTAGTTCTCTCAGGTGTTCTAAACAGTTTTCAAATCTTTGAAGACATTCTTCTTAATAAAACCAGACATTTCCAGCTTGTTAGTTGCCCTATTTCTTCAGGCTTAGTTAATAAAGATCTTGTGCACAATAAATACTAATATATTAATATGCATATTAATATGTCACCTGACAATGCTTCAAGATTGATTTATGGTATGAAAAGAATTGTTATTTCTATGAGCACAAAAATGAAAGAGACTACTGTCCCTACAGAGGGAGTATTGCAAAAATAGCATATATACACTTGTGAGGAGAAAAGAAAAACTACAAACTCTGCCCCTATTTTCCTTTTTGCTCTCAGCATAGGACAGTAGAAAATCCAGTTGGTCATTGCAGAGCTTATTCTCCTTTTGAAAATGTTGCCATACAATAGAATAGGATCTGAATAGACACAGGTTTTCTGCACCTATGGGCATTCAGAGAGGAAGGGGAATTAGATAACATCTGTTTCATGGTCTGCACAGATTTTTCTCTTTCCAATGGATACTGTTATGCTGACAAGAGAAGCACTTAAACAATTTCCATGCAGCTGGATGGATTGTTTCATGTTATTCCATGTCATCCTGGCATCCAACCCAATTGTCATTCTGACATGACAAAGCAGATGCCCCAAGTTTCATATGTGATGAAACCTTTTTCAGCAGCTGTGAATCAAATGCTTACAAGAAAAGTAAGTCTAATAAGTGCCTCCAGGTTATTTTCAAATTAAGACATTCAAATCAAATGGTTTCAATATTGTCAATCTTTGCACAAGTAACTGATTTCAATACAGCTGAAAGGATTCCCTCATGCATTCAAGAACATGCTGGGATGAGAGAAGCATCCTGAAAAAAAAAAAAAGTTAAAGTATCAATAACTGCTGTCTCTTTTCAAAATACAATAGTCTATCTAGAACTAGCAACTAAATAGGGAAAAAATGGGGTGAAAAAAATAGTCCCTAGTTAGTTGCATTTTCTATATTTACTTCTACTATCCTGACATCTCACACTGCCCACCCGCAGTCATTTACTTCTAGCTGTGTCTATCTTCATCAGACAGTGGTATGTTCTCTTGTAAACATAAACACTGCAGTCCAGCAACTTCTAAACTGTCTGTTTGGAACTTTTGTAGCCAGGAAAGAGAACACCAGCAAATACTGAAGCACTTATCAGCAAGGATGACGTGGAACCTTCCTGTCAATCAGTCACTGGAGAGACATGAAACACATGCCACATCTTCCTGAGAGAGCCTTGGTCATCATTTCTTCAAAAACACACTAAAGGAAAGAGATACAATTATTTCAGCTAAATATGAAAAAGTTTGTCAGTTAGTAGCCACTTGTCAGCACTGAATTTCAGAGTCATGAACTTGCACTGCATAGGTCTCTTTGAAAATGTGTGTTGAAAACTAGAGTCAATGAACACAATGTTGAATGAGACTAAGAATCTCTGTCTTTGCTGGAAGTCATGAAGAACTCAGAAGTGAGGCTAGTGGTGCCACACTGGGCAATAAAAAAAAATAAAAAATTAATTGCCTTCTAATTTTCTAATATATGCTGTTATTTCAACATCAGAAAATATAAGCATGAGAATTTACAGTTATATACATTCAACTACATATACATGAAGATATGGAAGAGTGGTGATTTTGGCTGTGGTGTAGTTAATTTTCATCACATTAACTTGAATGGGGCTCTGTTTTGGATTTGTGCTGAACACAGGGTTGATAGCTCAAGAATGTTTTTGTTATAGCTGAGTTGTGCTTACACAGCATCAAAGCTTTTTCTGCTTCTCTCCACACCCCACCAGCAAGGAGGGTGTGGATGCCCAATGATTTGGGAGGATACACGGCCAGGACAGCTGATCCCAACTGACAAGGGGCCGTTCCACACCATATAACACCATTCCAGCATATAAAGCTGGGGAAGGAAGGAGGAAGGGGGAACATTTGGAGTCTTGAAACTAAGATGATGTGCTTAATTGCACTGGTCAGTGTCATGTCTGACAAATGTTATGTAAGACCATAAACACATGACACACAGGTCAGATAAAGGTGGTAATCACAGGTTGAGTACATATTGTGGAAGATGGGGACTTTTTCAAAGGAGGCCCAAAGACCTCATGAACCTTGTGTCAAAAAATGGTGGTGGGGGGGGGGAAATATCCATACTCTAGAGAATTTCAGAACAATCTATGATATTCACTTCAGCCCTACTGAGTGAAGGCTCTTTAGGATTTGGTATTGCAAATGTTCCACAAAAAAAAACACAGGGTTCTACATGTGGAAATACATTGGATTGGGATACAAAGGAAGTATTGACCTTATAGTTTATTACAGGGAAGGAGTGAATGCTGTTGCTTGGGCTGCAGAACACAGTAGATGCCACTGATGTTTCTGTTGTTGTTACCATATGTTTTGGATGATGATATGACTAACTCTGAAGTCACAACTGACTTCTCTAATCCCTCACAAAGGATAATAAAATGTAATTGCACCCTACATCATTATATAAAGAGAAAGATAGCACTTCTGTGCCTGTTTGTTTACTTCTGGTTGCTTATGGGCTCTGTTTTTCAGTCCTTATAAATACACTGCAGTAGAAACTAAGAAAAACTATTGCACCTCTGGTAAAAGCTGAAGCCTTAAGATTTGCCAAAAGTCACAAGGTCCACAGCTGACAAATTAAATTATTGGGTAAATTATTTGGGTTTACTCATTTAAATGTAACTACAAAATGAAAACTAATCTGAGATTATATATGTGTGAATATATATAAATATATATTTATTTTTTTACCATAATGTAATAAGTAAAATTTCTGGCTTTTAAAAATATTTTTTCATTTTATCTTTTTTTTATCAATGTTTCTTCAAAATAAGTAGGTTCATTTCGTAATCTACTCAAGGCAGGAAAATTTTATGCATGAATTGATTGCTCTTCAGTAGTGTGACATGGGAATTACTGGGTGACACATTTTACTCATTATTATTCAGGCATTCAAAGTAAATGATTATAATGTTCCATTTCAGTCATAAAACATATGTCTTTATTTATGGGCGTTTTAAGCTGTGTTGTGTACTGCAAGTTTTTGGGGTACTGATCTTCAGCCTTGCTGACAATGCAATCTCTAATGATGGCAATTAAGAAAACAAACCATAGGAAAGTCCAGGGATCATAATTATAATATATATATATTTAACTTCATTTTGTTGACTCTTGTAAATCATTACAGTGTTTACAAGATTCCATGCCTCATCATAAAACAATGACATGTTGAAAATACTGCCATATCACTTACGTTCACCTTCTAGAAAAAATTGTGCCAGATTAAAGACAATATCAAAACTTTTCATTCTTTAACACCTCAAAACTTTTATGAATGGGAGTTGATAGGCACCAGGAGAGATGCCAGGATGTCCTAGCATCTAGACAGAGCTACTCCTCTGGCTGAGCTGCAATACAGATCTTGAAACCTGATGATATCCTCTGTGCACATACAGACCAACTATGCCATGGAATTAATATGAACATGATGACTCTCTGTGTAATGCTGGTGCTTTTCAGAATCCTGTCTATCTATGAAGAGCATACAGGCATGTACTATTAAGAAAATCCCAGGTAAAACTATGGTAAAGCCTAGCCAGGAACTAATTTTGGTGGTAAGGACTATCAATGTCACTGCTTGTAGAGGAAAACTGTGTTGCATGGGAAATGAGAGAGATTTTCTGCATGGCTGTCTGTTCACTATTTCCACTCATGACAATCTCCCAGGAGTTTCATGTTCACAGAATTGCAGAATCACAGAATGGTTTGAGTTGGAGCTCATCTTGTTCAACAACCCTGTTCTAACAGAGACACCAGCAAGTTGTCCATGATTGTGTCCAGATGGCTTTTGAGTATCCAAGGATAAAGACTCCAGAGCATCTCTGGAGAACCCATGACAGTGCTTAGCCATCCTCACAGCAAAAACGTGTTTTCTGACATTCAGACAACATCTCCTTTCAGTTTGTGTTTCAGTTTGTGCCCAGAGCCTCTGGTCCTGTCACTGTGCACTATTGAAAAAGTCTGGCTTCCTCACTTTTTGCACCCTCCCTTCAGGCATTTATATAAATCAATAAGATTCCCCCCTGAGACTTCTCTTCTCTAGGCTAAGCAAGCCACATTGCTGAGCTGAATGTTGTCCAAGATACCAGCAGCCTTCTTTACAGAAAGGGCACTTCTCTGGCTCATGTTCATCTTGGAACACCACATCTTTTTCTGCTGAGCTGCTTTCCACCTAGATTTCCCCAAACATATATCCATGCACAGGATTGTTCCTCCCAGGCACAGGACCCTGCACACTTCTTTTTGAACTTCATTAGGTCCCTGTCAGCCCATTTCTCCAGCCTGTGGAGGTCTCTGTGGATGGCACCATGCTTCTCTGGCCTATCAAGCACTTCTCCCAGTTTTTCACCATTTGAAAACTTGCTTAGAGCACACTCTGATCATCCAGATCATTAATGAAGGAATTAAACAGGACTGGAACCTGTACTGACCCTTGGAGTACACCACTAGCTACTGGCCTCCACCTGGACTTTGTACCACTCGGTTTCACCAGCTTGGCAATGAAGACAGAAAGCAGGGGGGAAAAAAAATGTCATTTTCATTTTCATTATAGCACTGGAGAAAAGGTGCTATATCTTGCCTCAGCTATAGCATTAGACACAAAGCTGCCTGAAGCAGTGTGTATTAAAGCTTCTGAAGAGACCATGAACATGAATGATTTTCTTTCTAAGTTATTTTTATTCTCTGGAGTTTCAAAACTGTTGTTCCACTCCAAGGACATTGGAAAAGCCAACATCCAGTAATTCTCCTGGTGGTGTCAAAATAAGTGCAATATCATATTACAGTGTGACATGCTGTATCCTTTCCTATGTGCCTAGAAGTCCTTGTAGAGAAAGATGGGCAGTAGTCCTGCTTCGAGCAGGTCCATGTGGCTAGAGCATGTGTATGTGAATGTGAAGCCTCACTGAAATCAATGTATTCTCCTGAGGGTCTCCAGTTTCAGAAAATGGGACTTCAATACTGAACCCTGAAGGAAAGGCTCTATGTTTGAATAGCCAGGGCTGTGCTCTTTATTGTTAAAAAAAGCTAGAGGAAATCTCACCAGCAATAAAATGCATTTAAATGATTAACAAATACAGAAATATTGTTGGCAGTTGCATGTTCACATTTTGTCTCGTTTATCCATCATTACAAAAAAGTACAGAGACTGAGCAAAAAATTTCCCTAGGCACTGATCTTAGAGGGATGTAAGAACTCACTTAATTAAGCCCTATGAGCAACCCATCATGCATTAAAATGAAGTATATGTTTAAGACTTTAGGTTATGACATCCTGGGGCAGAAGATCATTCTCCCTCAAATGACCCAGAGAGGTTAGAGTGAATGTGGAAGAAAACAAACCATGCATTTTCCCCTTACTTTGTAATAACATTCGTGCATTGGTCTTGTTGGAATTAGATACTGTATGAAAAAACAGAGGAGACGGTAAATTGACAATAAAAATGTATGTCTCCAAAACTGGTGGAGTAAAAGGGGTATGATATCACTGGCAAGTCAGTCTTATTGCATACAAGCAGACAGAATGCAAACATTACAAAGACAAGAAACTTTCTGCTACCAGGAAGTGCTGTCTGGCTGCCTCTCCTCTTAACACTATTGATTATGCTCCCCAAAGGTCATAAATTACTGGAAGAGTTATTTTTAAGAATATTTGCTGAGCCTGACCTGTCAAGAGAGGTTAATCTAATGACTTTCCTAGCTTCAGTCTGCAGTTAGCTAAAGCAAGATTTCTTCTCAACTGCTGTTAAAAGCTCTCACATCTTCCAGACTCATCCCAACTTGTTATTAAAAGATACAAACGAGTCAGTTCACAAAGTGGTTAAACTCTTCTGCACAGAGGCCAGAGCAAGGGCACTGAGCAGCTCTTAGTGAAAAGAGAGAGTGTGTGTCTCACCATAGCAAAGCAGTGTATTTCTTCATATGGAGCATTTCTACACCAAAAATACAAAAACTGAAGTAATAACAATATAACACCAATTATTTCAAATGTTTGCTTTCACCCAGAGGTATATTTTTTAATAAATATCTCTGGGGGCAAACATTTATTAAGGAAAAAACAAAAGAGATGAAAAGTCCTCTTTGTCATAATGGAGTGATTAATTTATGTTTTTCATACGTTTTTTTGGGTTTTGTTTTTTTTTTCTTTTTTGTTTCAGGGTTTGTTTGTGGGGGTTTTGTGGTTTGAGTTGTTTTTGTGGTTTTGCTTTGCTTTTGTTTTATGTGTTTTTTGGTTTTTGGGGTTTTTGTTTTGTTTTTTTTTTCTTTTTTGTTCTTGTTGTTGGGTTTTTTTGGGGTTTGCTTTTTGTTTTGGTTTTTTTTTTGACTACTCAAATGTACAGAAATATTGGGAAATGAAACTCATATTGCTTCTAAATACTAAATACTGTCTAAATACTTCCACAGAAAATATGAAAAGGAAGACAAAGAAATTTTTTTTAAAAAAAACAATAGGAAAAAATAATAAGAACTAGGTGTTTTTTACTCTTGGCTATTTTTGTATAAACAGGCAATACTCTCCTAACTCCAATTACTTTAACTGATGTATATACTTTTACAGGACAGCTCTTAGCATTTCAGAAAGAAGAGGGTAGATTTGTTCAGGAAGGAGAGAGGACAAAATAAATCTTTCACAGAAAGAATTACCAAAGATGAGGATGAAAGATCCTGTCAGCCAAAGGCACAGCTTTGGTGAGTGCTAGACATGGCATAGGAACCTTTAAATGTATTTGCCTCATCCAGTTCTGTAACAATCCCAGACAACACTAAACAGTGTGTTGGAATTCACAAAATGTAAAAGTACAACTTTAAAGGCTGCATGAGTTCTGCTCAGTTCTATTTGCACTTTGATTTTTTTTTTCTTTCATACTTGGAGGCAGCTCAGATTAATTTTACTGCAGCTGAAAATCATGCAAATATAGTTTAGAAGGAGGCATTTAATTCTTTATTGCTCTTGCACACAACACAAATTGCACCTCCAGTACTAACACAGCTAAGTGTTTTTAGTGTTATTCCACTATACAGTACATCACAATGTTAATTTTCCACATTACTTTATTTCTTCTCTAACCCATATTTTACAACAGAGAAAACAAACTGCTTGTAATTACACTGCATGCCAGGACAAATTAAGTAAACACGCATTTTTAATGCTTTTGGCTGTTAGGGTGAGAAACAAAGGGCTCTGGTTAAGGTCAATATTAGAGTTATGCAATTGCTCTGGGATACAAAAGACAAATGCCAGTGATTGAACATTGGTGAAATGGAAACTGTCCATTCTGTGCAGTGTTTCTGAACTCCTGAAAATAATATGCTATGCTGAGATGAGGTCAGTTCTTTGTTTTCATTTTCTTTCAGGATAACACTAATACCAATAATAAATAATAATAATAAACTAATGGGAAAATCTATTGTGTCATTAGTGAAGTGATAAATCAGCAAAAAGTAAATGAGAGAATGGCTATTGAAGATCAGCCTTGTGTTGTGTTTGCTAATGCTACCATCTCAGTACTACAGGGTGATACTGATAAAGGTTAACAGCAACTATAGGGGAAACCTAATTTTGCTCTCACTGATACTGGTGTAAATCTGACTTCAGTGGAATTATACCTCTCTAACTAGAAAGCAGACAGTGACCTGATGGTTATATTGTTTGGCCATGGACAATGAGGAGTTTTACGTGTTCTTGCCTTTAATGGTATGGATTAGGCCAGAGGCACAACATTCAGAGGCAGATGAAACCTCATGGGAAAGGGTTCTCAGACTCATCATCTTTACTCAGCCAGCCACAGATAGTGGGCTACAGGCTTATGTACATCTCTATTTTAGTGATAAATTAATCTTTCTCGCAGAACAAGGAATATATTTCTGAGACATTGCCTTTGCTAGCAAGAATGCTTAGTAGAAGATGGGCTGAGGTAAAGAAAGAAAAAAAAATTCCACACAACACATTTCACATGGAGAAGATCATGGACAGAAAAAATACTAAGAAAGAGATAATAGACAAGTCCCTAGAGGGTGACACCAACCCATTTTGTGATGAATGGGCATTCAGAACACAGAACAGAAAAAACTCTCCAGACAAATTTCAAGTAAGAAGTCAAGGATAAATCCTTAAGAATTTGAGAGGAGGTATTCAGACAAACCAAGAACTTCTCTGGCTGTATCTCAGAATTGTGACTGATGTAACTAAATGGGATGATAAGGGCCAGCTGCAGTCTCTCAGTGAATGAATTTGTGAATGCTCAGACTATCACTTACATTCCCAGCTCCTGGGAGGTGGAAATATGTCCCCTCCTTGTAATATCATCTACAGCTGAAGTGTCTCCTTTCCATGAGAACAAGGATTGATCGTTATTTCAGCACGAGGAGCTCATGCAGGAGTGATGAGGGGGAAGGCAGACTTTTGCTGTCACGTCGCCATAGTCAGTCTCATCATCTACCAGCACATTCAACAGTCTCAAGGAGAAGCTGGAATACTCTGCTGGAATACTGTGTTAGTTGGTCCTCCACCTCAAGGCAAGGCTGTGTCCCTGACAGGGCCTAATGTACAAGCAAACCATTTCCAATGCTAGACAGGGTGGGCCTGTGTTGCTTTTATCTGGCTCTTTTACTCCTTCCCCCTGTTACACACTTTGGGGTATGTGGGATTGCAAAGCCAGAGGTAATATATTACAGGCTAATTCCAGGTCCCAGTTAAATCCAGAGGACAGCTGGTGCAGGACTGGTGCAGGTTTACAGCAGGGATAATGTTCTGAAATATTTATTTCTATTCTCTCGTGATTTCTCTCTCCCAACTTCTCACATCACCTTAAACCTCACTCTGTGTTGTTGATCCACATGAGTTAAAGAAGGTGGGGCAAATACTTCAAGAGTAACAGAAGGAAAAGGCTTTTAAAGTGACAAAGATAATTATTATGTTACATTAATATGTGGAAAAGAGCTGGTTGGAAAGAGATTGTCATGGCTTAATCCCAGGCAGGAACAAAGTACCATGCAGACGCTCCTCCAGTGGGCTGGAAAGGAGAATCTGAAGAGTAAAAGAGAGAAAATTATGGGTTGACATAAAAACAGTTTAATAACTAAAATCAAACACACACATGCAAGCAAATATAAATAAGGAATACCTACACTACTTCCCATGGGCAGGAAGGTGTTCAGCCATCCCCAGGACAGTAGGGCCCCACCATACATAATGGTGACTTGGGAGGACAAACTCCATCACTCCAAATGCATCCCCCCTTCCTCCTCCTTCTTCCCACTTTATGTTCAGAGCTTGATGCCATATGGTCTGGAATATACCATTGGTCAGTTGGGTTCACCTGTCCCATCTGTGTCCCCTCCCATCTTCCCATGAGCCTCCACTTTCCTTGCAAACTTGGCAGTGCAAGAAGCAGTAAAAAAAGCCAAAAACGCTGTGACTCTGTATCAGCAATGACAAAAGCATCTCTATCTTATCAACACTGTTTTCAGCGGAAATCCAAAGTCCCATACTAGCCATTGTGAAGAAAATCAACTCTACCCTACCCAAAACCAGAACAGAAATTGAATAAGAAAGTTTGATCTTGGCAAGGGCTGTTGATGAGTGGTTCAAAAACTGTCTCTCATTTTTCCTATGGCTTATGCTGCTATTAAGTAATTGCAGGAAAAAACTTATTACTCTGCTCCAGAAGTGGGAGGCACACCCACTAAAACAATGGATAACATTCTAATTTGAAGAAGCTGAGTATTCATACAGCCCTATATTGTGTAGTTACTGAATTTCTTTATAAATACACAGAGCATCCCCAAACAATTCAGCTTATTCTATGTGAATCACTTCACTTATTGCTGAAATGCAGCTCTTTGTTCAAAATCCAAATAATATAAAGAATTTACTTCGAAGAAAAAACCTTGAGTTCACTGCCTGTATCTTAGGGTCCCACTTTTTTTGTCTTCTAATGGGGTTGCCATGCCATTTGTTGCCTACTGTAATGTATTTCTAAATAAAATATCACTGTTTTTTCTTTCTTCAGGCTATCTTATTAGCTACTTGCTTTCTCATAGTGGCCATATGTATCCATGCCTTTATATTTTATTCTTCAAAATATTTTATTGTTACTTTGAGAGGCCTTACCTGAGCTGCCTGTTTTTTACAATGCAGCTGGAGAATTTATGTCACTTAGCCTATGCCATGTATGAAAACTGAAAACTGTCAGTGCTACATCCTCAGGTTTCTGAATGGAGAAGGGCTGTTTTCTAGAATCAAAGGTTCATAAATGGCTTGTAAAAGTTTAGTGAACAGGGCCCATAACCTATTGATCCCATTGTATTCAATACAATTCACTTTAGTCAATGAGCTCAGTAAATAATGATACTGCTGTTATGAGCATCTTTCCTTCCTTATAAACAACTATTCACTTGTGTCCTGTTATAATGATAATGTCACTGATTTACAGAGGTTGCCCAAGTTACCTTATTAATTAGAAGATGCATTAGGCCTATTGCAAAACATTGTTCTGACTGTGAGCTATCACTGCCCAAGGACCTCTAAAAGACAAAGAATTCCATTTTGCAAAATCTAGTTAACATATCAAAGAGCAGTAAATGTGCAAATTGCTGTCATAAGGAATCCTTTATTGCTTTTCCTTTTCATGATAGCACCCCTCCCCCATCTCTCCATTCTACCCACTTTGACAAGGTCACTCATTGGAAAGAAGAGCAGCTATTTATGTTCTTCAGATGTTTACCTTCAGCAAAAGACACTTCAAAGACTGCTTATGGGACTCTCCTCTCACCCAGCAAACACTTAAAACCCATTGTTGTGATTGATGGGCCCTTCCTGCAGATTTAATAAATATAGGCAGAAGCCACATCCCTTTTTTTAAGGCCAGCTGTATTGAATAATAGGCAAAAAGCTCATGGGTGGCCAAGGTAGACAGGACCCTTCAGGAAATGCCTAATGATTGTTTGATACATTTTTGTTTATGTGTTTTGCAAGTTTATTGTTAAAGCTTCCTCAATACTTGGTTCTGTTTTCTACTGCTATGGAGCACAGTTACTTAAATAAATCCCACAGATTTTTATTGGGAATTTTGTGCATTCCCAGTGTTGTGTAGGAGACAAGAGAGCCTCATGTTTATTTAGATTTAGATTGAGGCTGAGCTGGTTCAGTGAACTGTGAGACCCTCCAAACATAGGACATTATCAGATTGAAAGAAGGCAAAGAATTTCAGAACTGAAACTAACAAACTGGTCAGGATTCTGGTACTCAGAAAAAAAAACATCACCTTTAGCTAAGCAGATAATGCTGCAACATCACAGTACTATGACTTATTTACAGAAAGTCTAAAAATGTGATGGCTTTTTTGTTCAGTTCTGTCTTGATTGTAGAGTGAATAGCATGAGTATGAGTATCACATAGGCAGGAACAGTAGAGATTTCAGATATTCAGCTCAGGGGAATGAGTCATATGTGTAAAGTGGGATGGGACGTGTCTGTGTTTCACGTGAATATGGCACATCAAAGAGCCACCAAAAACAATTGTGCCAGCATCTTTCATGAAAGGGCAGGTCTAGAAATGCTCATTTAAATCTTCCCTAAGACACCTGTGTGTCAGTCACAATCTGCAGAACTGCTAGTGGCTCATGGAAATAGAAGGCCTTTGGGACAGCAGATTGGTGAGGTCACATAATTTATTAGACTCAGATCTGAGACTTATACTTTTCGACTAAATTATGCTGTACATCTTCCATCAAGTGCACATTTAGCTTTCAGATGAAGTGACTCTGTTTTGTTTGCTCCATGCACAGAATTTACCCCAGCCCTCAGTGTTGTGATGAAAGATGTGAAGATTTTGGCATCAATCTTTATTCTTTCCATGGAAAGTTCTGAAGATGGCATGCAGGGGCACGAAGGAAACTCTGTGTTTTCTCTCTGTGCCAGCCGCCTACTCAGCGAAGATAAACCCATTATCACAGGGTTAAACTGGAGATCCCCAAACAGGAAGATATGTATGTAGATCCAGTGCCCCATCATGGGAACATATTCCTCCACAAATGTTCTTTAAAACTCCCAGGGTTTGCAACTAGTATCCTGTACTGTGTAGTGGGAGTGATTCTCTTTCCTGCTATTAGACACTCTGGCAAGTGTTATTGAATGCTGTAACTTGACTTTTCCCCTAATGCTGCATACTGACTCTTGGCTACTTCCATACAGCCAGATCTGACTTTCCTCTCTCTTTCAAGATATTCCTATTACTATTTTGTGCTTTTTCTATGCTAGTCACAGGTAACCAGCTGTCTGACAGAAGTACTATACAACCTCATGTAAGGATACATGGCTAAAATAGATTTTTTCCGTGGAGTTCAGTGTTTAGACAGGAAAGCTGTTTGTTTAATAGCTTTGGCAGATTAACAGTGTACACTTGAAAATTCAAACAGAAGATTTTATGTTTTAAAAGTTGTGAAGTAAATGAGATTTCTTTCTTTGTTTCTAAGAAATGGGATGCAGCAATTGCAGAATCTCTCTTGCTATAAGAATCTTTCTCTAGAATTAGTGACAGTGCTACCCAATATATATGAGAAATTTTTGGTCCTTGATAACTATAGGACTTGCATGACTGGTGTGCTCAGCTACCAAACGATACCAAAAATTTGACTTGAACCATAAAAAAGGGATTTCTGTGAACTCCAAGAGAAAGAGGTGTAACTTTCACCCTCCAAGTGTAAGCTATGAAGCAACATTTGCAACTTGGGCATATGCCTTCCATGTAAGTTATAAACCTATTCAACAAAACCTTCCATAAGACATGAGCCTATTTTTCTTTTGTCACTAGCAGGAAAAAAAAAGAGGATGAGGTCAGTCTCTAAATGTCTCCTAACACATCTTAAATTAAGGTGGTTGGGTGGAAAGCATTAAAGATGTCTGCAAGCTTCATTCAACACTACTGATGTCTATTGTCTACCTCTTCCGTCATCCAACACTCCTCTTATGAAAAAGTTTTAGAGAATGTAATAAATAGTGAATAAAAAAAATCCCCTCAAACATTATAAGTTACATACAATTAACCTGCAATTCTATAGCTAGGTTATTGTTCTCTATTGATTAATGTTTCCCTGTTTCTCTAAAAAGGATATAATTTAATTACATTTGTAACAAATTTTAAGTCTTATTTGTTATCTATGTAGATATTTTACAGATTCTCTGTGTTACATGATAGAAGATACTTTCTAATATGGTCTAAAGAAAAGAGAGTCCACTTGAAAAAGCACACGAAGATCTGCATCCCTCTGTTCCACAGACCTTCCACATCAACCTTTGACTTCCCCAGTACTAAGTTACTGTAAGTCATGCTTACCTGTAGTTCCTGGAAAACAATCTGAGATTTCTAGCCTGATCATTATCCCAGGTATCATTTAGCAAATTTTTTTGAATTACCTGTTATAGATGTATTTCTTTAAAAGAATAGCTAAATTACAATGTGTTCTCTTCCTGCCCTCAAGCTGAGAACATTAGGCTGTACCTGCAGAAAAATTAAATTACAGCCAGAGAAGTTGATTGTTTTTCCAGTGAAAGTATTGTAAATTTTGTCAAGATACAATAACAACTCCTAAAAGCATCCTGTTTTGTTAAGGAGAAATCTACTGTAATCAAAAACAAGCTGAAAATTCACTTTTATATTTCTTTTAAATAATTTATTTTCTCTTTTCTTTAATATTTCCTTGCAAAGTAATTTCAAAATATCTTTGGAAAAAACTTTACTTTAGAGCCTGTAAACTTTATATGAACAGGCATTCTCTTATAGCTGGCAGAAAAGTTCAACCTTGCTTTAGGGTCTCTAGTTTATAATATTAAAATATCACATTTCTATTTTCTGTACGTAAAATTAAAAAGCAAATTATGAAGTTCTTGAGTATATAATATAGTCATCTGAACTTGACAACTGAATTTGACAAAGTATTTTCTAGGGTTTGTCATGTCAGAAATCTGGAGTTTGCTACTCCTCTGTAAGAATTTTTGTATGTCACTTTTAATATTGTCAATTATTTATTTATTTATTTAAAGTATAAGAAATGTTCAGTGGCAGCATTTAGTTATACCTTATCCATTTTTGATGGTTTCTTTTGACACTGGGTAATGAAATTTGAACATCTTTAATGTACAACCTCAGGAACATTAAATATTTAGCCATCTTTATTCTATTTTCAGACAGGTACCTAACCAGAAATAAATTCCTGCGATGGCTCCATTGAAGTTTGATGGTTTGTTTTTTTTTTTCCTTAGGTGTACCATCCATCACAGCAAATCCTTCAAAAATAAAAAGCAAGTAAACACAAAACACATTGCATCCATCTTCTGCTATCATGTCTTGAATTCCAGGAATCATTTGATAGGCATTTTTAAGCCCCCCTATGCCTTGTCACACATGTACTCATTAGTGTACATTGAAGGTCTGGTATAAAACTTAACAAACACTGGATAAGTTTGTGCCCCAACTGATGGTCTATCTTAGGCTCACATATTAGGTCTTAAACCTGAATCCAAATCTAAGCAGAATTTTAGGGAAGTTTACAGTGTCTTCACATCCAAATTCTCAGACTTTTACCTCGTTCATGAAGCTGAAGAGAAGTTCTGCAGGTCACTTTCAATTTCAGCTCCAAGATAATGAGATCTCATGGCAAAAACCTCAGATAACCAAAGCAGGTTGAGATCTGTTTAGGCATTTGTGTGCATGCAGACAATATTACTCAGAACACTGATATTCAGAGCCTATCAGGCCAGATTCTGATGCCTGGACCCTTAGCAAATAATATTTCCCTATTAATCTCACTGAAGCAGGGGCATAAAAATATTTGCCAAAAAAAACCTACTTTGGAAATGGAGAGAGGAAAGATACATTAATTTTGGTGTAGCAAAATATTCATCAAATTCATGCAGGCAGTTTTGAGCTCTCAGGCTAAAAAGAGTTGGTTTACCCTTGACCTCAGAATGTTTGTTATGTGTTAATATTTATGGAAGTGCCATGAACCTAAGCTGACTGCTGGAGAGGCCTAATCCTCTTTAAAATTAGGTCTGAAAATTAATATTTATTCTTACACTCAGCTCATGAGTATGATTTTTAGAATCTTTGCAAGTAAAATATTTTCAATACAGGAGGTCATTCTTTTGGAAACACTACTATTTGAGCTTAGGACATCTTGCTGTTCTGCTGATGGCATATGAGTTAAGTAATGGGAACTGCAAAACCAACCTGGGACATATTTGGTAACACTCTTTACCCCCATCACTCTCCATCTTCTTTTCCCCATGTTTTACTTCCCCAGCAGTTGATGACAATTAAATCTATGGATGCAAAGAACTCACCTCACACCACTCTGCTGTAATTATAACTTTGCTGCCGACTTCCAGATCTGACAGGCTCCGTCTTGTCTGCCCCTTGATGCTGTGGCATTTATTTACAATCTCAATAACATCTTGTGGAAAATGAATTGTACTAGTGCCAAGGATCAGAGATTGATATATTGTGAATGCTAGGAGGAGGAGATATTGAAAGGCAGAGAATAAAGGAAGAAGATAATGGATAATTATGTTAATTTTTCAAAGATCTTTAAGAAGGTAGCATCCTTTGAATGCCAAAAGAAAGAGAAAAAAGAAAATATTAACAATTAACCATAGGATGCAAAGAGAGGGAATAAACATCCAGAAGAACTGATGATTTTTTTTCCCTCTGTCCAAATGCACGTTCTGATTTTTTTTTTTTTTACACCTGCACCCATTTATTGGAAACTCAGGTATAAAATATTGTACTTCAGGGAGCATAAGGTTTTTCAGTATCATTTGGCTGGGTCTTCTAAAAGCAGATTGCAGATCAGTTCAAGGTGGAATGCCATATATACCTTAACCATACCATGAGGACTACATTTTCTAATTTGACAGTGCTTCCAAACTTTTAGGTCCATTTGTACATACTTAAGACTTCTCAATCTCAAATCAAGGCAAGCTCCTTGCCTTGAAGAAGTCACCACACACATCTCTGGCTGTTTCCTTACGTACCCTTTTTCCCTCAGGTACCCTGGTTACTGCAAGAAGCAAAAACAGGTGTGCAGAGAGGAAGGCAACTTCGGTTACACATCTGTTGCACCTGACAGATGTAACTACACAGACCTTCAAAAATGTCTCATTTCTGCATCCTCTGTCCTCCCTTTCTCCTGCTTTTCAAGTACAGCTCCTGCATGGAGCACCAGGTGGGAAGACCTGCTGGAATGGTTTATTTCTCCCATTTCATACTGTGACATCTTCATTAGAATTAGTGTTTTTGGAAAAGGAAGGATCATGGTCTGTTTTCCTTTCATAAATGCATGTTTGGAGCAATATCTGCTTGAAGAGACCCTTAGTACCTTGGAAGCTGTAGTGGTTGCCAGTGATCAGCCCAGAGGCTATCATTCCTCTTCTCAGGATCTTTTTGGCATTGTCATGTGCAATCCAGTTACCCTGAAAGTGTAGGTGCCAAGACAATGCATTCATTCCTACAGACTTGTGACATTTCTTTATGTGGAGCTTGTATAATGTGTGTGACAATCTGTCAAAATAGTTTTCTTTATTAATAAACTTTTTAAAACCTAAACAAAGCTTTGTGTTGTCTGTGTTATTCCCTCAGTGCAACAGAAAATGTTTTGCCTTGCCAAACAACACTGTTCCAGAAATGCCATCTCTCCAGAGCAGTAATTCTCACATTTCTTACTCATTTGGCAAGAACAATGAATTCTGAAGCAGGGTATAAGCTAAAAGGAGAAGTTTCCAGTTCTCAAAGTGAAAAACAGTGGACTTTCCAAAAGATATCAGCTTGTGCCATTTTCTTCTTTGGGAAGTTCTTTGATGTATTCAGGGAACATGCCAGAGCCTGAGGCTGAACTCAGTTATGATACTGTAAATCAGGGTAAATCCTCAGCTGGCATTGGTGGACTTAAAGTAGTTTGTGTTTACTGTAGTGATCATAGTTCTGTCAATCAGATTCCCTCCTTATTTATTCTGTGTATGATATTGCTTTCCTGAAGGCTTTAAAACCTCTTTTTGCTAGTGTGTGGTAGAAGCACAGTGATTTTTTGATTTTTTTGATTTTTTTTAATTTAATTGTAGGAAGCTAAAGAGTAATTTCCTGCTGCCTGTACTTGACAGGAAGTTTAGTGTGATCCCATGCGAGCGCAGCAGTCGCTGACCTGTGAGAGACTTCACCACTGGCCGGGAGAACAGTTCTGGGGGAAGAGAAGTGCCGCTCAAAGAGGAAAGAGAGGTATTTCTCAAAGGCAGCTCACAAGACACACACAGTTGCCAGCTATTACAGGACCGATCTGTGCGCAGAATCCTTCTGGGCGCTTTCAGCTGCTGCTGCTTGCTATGAATACACACAGACAAAGAGGAAATAGAAAAGAATCGAGGAAACTGAAAGTGCTAACGTATGCAGAAAGAGTGCAATGTTCCCAAACAAGACACAGCACCAGAGATCTTCTAAGCAGGCTCACCCGCTGGACTGTGGCCAAAATATTCCCCCCCTGAGTTTCAAGGGGGTTTTTCTCATAAAGTGTCTGCAATTTCGAAGACAAAGCAAAAAAAAGTAAATCCTGTTCAGATTTTGGAAATTGATTAATGATTAAACATATTTAGATTGGTCTCTTTCAAAGTAGTAAAGATTTGCTGATGACACAGATGCATTCTTAGGGGAAATGGATGTTAATTGCTGTCTAGACATTTTATTACTACGGTGGGGCACTAGTCATTGACCATCTCCCTTTTTTTTCCCTTTTTACACATTAAACTATAGGTCAGGCCAAATTGTTTGTTTGTTTCTGTGGAAGATAAAAATGTGGTTTCAGGGTGGTACCTAACTGAGAACTTTGAGATACCAATCAGCAGCAGGAAAGTATCCAAGTGACAGAAGCACTACCATTTTTAAAGATTTTTTATTATTATTATTCATTCAAAAATACAACTGTGTCTACTGCAATTTTAACAGATTCCTTCACACAGTGCAAATATTCAGCAAGTTCTTGCACCTCTGCCTTTGTCCCTCTTGGAATATAGTGGAGTAATTGTTTAATTAGCTTCAGAGCTGGATAGAATACTTTGACTTCACATACATAAAATGCTTCAGCACACCTAATTTCAAGCCAGTGTCATATTTTGCTGAGATGAAAAGACTAATGACTATTTGTTCTGCTTGTCTAGCAAACAAGCAGTTAAAGATTAATTCAGATGAAATGTAAAACTCATCATCAGTAACCCTCAACACAGGAGAATTACCTGGAGTTAGTTGGCCTGATTCTGATCTTACCTCAATTTTCCATCAGTATAAATCTGTTTCTGCCAGGCAGCTTGATCCTGATTTACATCAGGGTAAGCAAAACAAGACCATTGTTTTTACAGGCTTCACTTATGCTGCTAAGTGATGCTGATTTACTCTAATGAGAACACATCTGCACTTCACAAGGTAGGTGAGAGCATTCACAGTAGTGGTTCTTCCTAGAGAAAAATTGAGAAAGTGATGGGAATGAAAGTACTTTGGTTGAAAAAACACACTGCTCATTCAAATAACACTGTTGGACAATGAAAATTACAGGAGATGACATGACAATGCTCATTGACATGGCTCAATCTTGTCAGGCTTATTGTATTTTTAAAAAGACATTCTCACCATTTCCCTTTATCATGCATTTTCCTCTCAGTTCTACTGTCCCTCTGCTTCACAATTCATGTAGCAAAATGAGGTTCCTCAATCTGGGAGTCTGTCTGCTTGTCTGACTGTCTAGCTGACCTAGCTACAGAAGGACACACAGTCAGGGGGAGCCCATGACATCCTGGTGCTGATGAGAAAGGTCTACCAGGTTTCATATTCTCTGTCTGGAGTCACTCCTCCTTCATGTATCAGCACTGCAGCCTCACCTACAACAGAACAGAGAGATGCTGTGAGGTTCAAGGCTTACAATATCTTTTTTTAATTTTTTTTTATATTACATTTAAAATCATCTTTAGCTAGACCTTTTCAGCAATGGATTACAGCATGGTGATGGAATATTGATGGACTATAACAATATAACAAGTGGACTAAAGCCACTGCTTTGCTAAAATATCCATTGCCATGATCACCAATTTCCAAGAATGCAAAATGAAGAAAAACACAAAGAAAAGTATATTTTTTTAAAAATAGCCCATCTTTGAAGAAAAGGCACCTTGACCAAAAAAAATTTTAAAAAATTGAAAGATCATGCTTCAAAAATGTCATCTCCTGTGTCCATTTCCAATTTTGCAAGGGCTGTGGTAGTTTTATACACATCTGACTGGCTTAGAAAGAATGCATGAAAAGGATCACAGAGTAAACCTAATGCCCACATATTCAACCAGCCTCCTTGTCTCTGCAACTTTCTCCTTCAGAGAACATTTCTTTGATCAAAAGTTGCAACTCTGATGCCTTAGGCTATTCTCTTAAGTCCATCAGAACCAGAACCACAATACCCTACTCCCACAGCATTTTGAGAAGCCGAGCTGCTATGTAGCATTAAAAGAATTTGTAAAATTGCACATATATTATCATAGAAGTGTGAAGGGCATTGCTAGTGCTGTTGTGATAAAACCAGGTAAAGATAGTGCCAATGATAAATTTAAGAAGGCTGAAAATAAATTTGAGTACCATTTTTAAGCAGATTTAAGAACAGGATCATTTTCAGTGACAGAGGACTGAACTCAGCATGAATTGTGGGTATTTGTCTGCATTAGCAAACAGCAAATACTGCAGGTAATTCTTGCAAACTCCTAATCTAAACACAGCTAAACCAGTTGACTGTGGTTTCATTTCTGTCAGTAATCAATACAAGCTGAACAGTCTGTCTTTCCTGCTTCTTTTTCCTCCAGGTTGCCATATTTTGCCTTATTTCAGACAGTGAAGGTGGCAAAGCACTCCCCTGAAGTTCATCTGACTCCTTTGTCCAGGACAGGGCCAGGGAACCCATAACAAGATGCCAGGAAGAGTTTGTGACTGCTTCAGTAGGCACAGATAGATCTAGAAGATGTCTATCTCTAATTCATAGAATAAAGAGAGAAGTCAATTTCAAGGCTGCTGTGCTAATAATAGTAATAACAACAACAACAACAACAATAATAATAATAGTAATAATAGTAGTAATAGTAGTAATAGTAATAGTAATAGTAATAATAATAATAATAATAATAATAATAATAATAATAATAATAATAATAATAATAATATCATTATTATTACTACTACTACTACTACTACTACTACTACTACTATCTTTTCCCACAGTACAGCACCCTCTGGCACAGACTGCCATCAGTTCATTTTTTCTGGGAAATCTCCAAAACCCTCTTTAGGTAAAGTCAGCTAGACTGATTTTATTTAGAAGAATATTAGGGGTCACCCATAAGAAAGCAATTTAATCTCCAGTTAGTGAACAGCACTTAGGGCAGTGCTGTCTTCAACCAGACACTGTGTACCTGGAAAGCCTTAGTACAAGAGACAAACATTAAAGGTTTGCTCAGTTTTAGTAAGGCAAATTTATTATATAGATTTACTAAACTGCAAAACTTGGTGGGCCTAGATTTCAGCCTCTTTCTGATGTTATAACATGCAATAGTGGTTTCTGAGGGTATAACATGTAATAGTGGAAGAAATCAGAGCAAGGAAGAAGAGGGACAAATTCTTTATTCTGTAAATAAGTAGTAAATTTAATGATTTGCTGTTCTAATAAACAGCCATGCTAGGCCTCTCTGTTTCAGTCCCCCAATCATCACATCAGAGTTCCTGGTGCTAGCTAGTGAAATCCTCAAATCTTAAACAGGATGTCTACTTTATTAAAGAAGCCCTTTCAGGTGAGAGAGAAGCATGTTTTGACTGGAAAACACCAATCATGTGAAGGGGGGCAGCCAGGGGAAGCATGGTGGTGAGGGTTGTAGGTAATAATATTCCCTGGATTATCTAAAAGTGAGGTTTTCTCTCAGATGGAAGAGAAGGCAAAGAGGAAGTCACAATTTCAGACAGTTTGCACAGATGGTGACCACCCTCAGTCAACATTCTCGTAAAAATGGCTGTGTACCTTTCTTTTCCCCTCAGTATATACAGAGAGAAATAAAAAGGGGAAAGAAAAAAAAGAGGTCAGTGCAAAAGTGCTTAAGAAGGCAGAATCTGTGTGAGTGTGTGAAGGGAGGAGGAGAGGAAGAAAGAATGTCATTTAAGTGACCCTGCTTTTTATACTTTTTCAGACTTGTCTTTCTTCCCTGTCCATCCATTGTGAACTTTTTGAGTCTCTCACATCCTGAACACTCACCAGTTCTATCTCCCTAAATATTAATCCATAGTCGGCACAGTACAAAAGAGGAAATACAGAGAGAATGGTTAGAGGGAGTTTTGGCCACTTTGATGGCCTCTAGATACTGAAGCAAGCAAGGAAATAGTTTAGTCACTGTTAAAAGGCAAAGCAGGGAAGCCTGAACACTCAAATGATTGTTTGGCCCTCCATTCAGAAACCAGCTCTTCAAAAAACACAGGTTCATGGACAGAGACAATAAAGCTTTAGCTCTTGGTAGGTCACAACGCAGCTCAGCAGGTTGCAATATTGTAATGGTGTTTAGAAGTAAACCAAACATCAATGAGGTTGTTCATTCACAAATAACATGATGGTGCAGCATGTGTGGCTGCTCAGGAATCGCTCCCATTTGTCTGACAGAGGTCCTTCCTTGCAGTGTTTTGCAGTGAAACCTGAGGCCCAGCACAGCCCTCCAGTGCAGGGAGGGCATATGTGCCTCCCAGGGCAAGCAGGCTGCTTCTGGCTAGCATCTGGGACCCCACAGGAAAACTGAACCTGCAGGCAGCAGCTGGCTGAGGATCCAACAGGATCCTTTACTGGAACAGAAAGACTGACTTCTGTACTGTGCTTACACAGAAAAAGAGGTGAGTTTGGGATGCTGAGTGCAGGTGATGCTGAAGACACCAGATGAGCATGCTACCATATTCTAACCCTAAACACACTGTCTCCTTCAGAGCAGGCAGCAAGCCAGAACCATGTTTCAAAATCTTATTATAGGACAATGTGATATGCACTCACTCTTGAAGGAAATAGGAAAAACATCAACAATATATTTTAAAGGATGTTTTATTTATTTTTTTCTGATATTTCATGTATTTCCAAATACTTTTTAAATATTGTTGTGAAATAAGCTTACAAAGACCTTACATTTCACAGAATCATAGAATGGTCTAGTTTGGAAAAGACCTTTCATTCATTTGGTCATCAAGCCCAACCATCAACAAAACTCTGCCAGTCCCGCTGCTAAACCTTGTGTATAAGGTTTAGAAAGTATCTTCCCTAGGTACTGTCCTTCCAGGCAGATTTCCAGGCACTCTTTGCTAAGTAACACTGCATAAAGCTATGACCCAAGTGCAAAACCTGGCACTTTTCCTTACTGAACCTCAGGCTAGCAATCCAGCCTGTCTGAATCCCTCTGCAGAGCCTTCTCACCCTCCAGCGCTTGAATACTCACACCCAATTTAGTGCTCTCTGCAAACTGAATGAGGAATCATTGTCCATTGATCCTCTTGTCCAGAACATTAATAAAGATGTTAAACAGGACTGGCCCCAGTGTGGGGAACACTACCTGTGACAAGCCACCAGGCCACTTCCATTCACCACGGCTCTCTGGACCTGGCCATGAAGCCAGCTCTTAACCCAGCAAAGTGTACACCTCTCAAAGCCACAGACTGCCAGTTTTTTCCAGGAGAATGCTGTGGAAAACAGTGTCAAAGGCTTTACTACAGTCCAGGTATACAACATCAGCAGCCTTTCCCTCATCCAGTAAGTGGGTCACCTTCTTGTAGAATGAAATCAGGTTGATTAAGCAGGACCTGTCAACCCATGCTGGCTGGGTCTGATCCCTTGGCTGTCTTTTACATGATGTGTGACAACATTCAAGATATTCTGCTCCATGATGTTCCTCAGTACAGAGGCCAGAATGACAGGCCTGTAGTTCCTTGGATCCTTCTTCCTGCTCTTCTTGCAGATGAATGTCACAATGTCCAGCCAATGGGACCTTCCCAGCTAGCCAGGATTGCTGATAAATGATGGAAAGTGGCTCGGTGAGAACTTCCATGAGCTCCCTCAGAACCCTTGGGTGGATCACATCTGGCCCCACAGACTTTTGTATAAGTGATGTAGCAGGTCACTGACCCTTTCCTCCTGGATTATGGGGACTTTATTCTGCTCCCCATCCCTGTCTTCTGGCTCAGGGGGGAGCTGTATCCCTGGACAAAAACTGGTCTTACTATTAAAGACTGAGGCAAAGAAAGTGCTAACTACTTCAACCTTTTTCTCAACCTTTGTCACTGATGATGTCAATGATGATGATGATGATGATGATGTCACTACATTATTGGATGTAGTGTTTCCCTCTACATTTAATAAAGGCTAGAGATCCTCCTTAGCCCTCCTTTTTTTGCTGATGTATTTATAGAAAGATTTTTGTTATCTTATATGACAGTAGCCAGATTAAGTCCTAGCTGGGCTTTGGTCTTTTTAATTTTCTCCCTGCATAATCACACAACATCCTTGTGGTTTTCCTAAGTTGCCTGATCCTTCTTCAGAGGTAATAAACTCTCCTTTTTTTCCTGAGTTCCAGACAAAGCTCTCTGTTCAGCCATGGTAGTCTTCTTGCCTGCTGGCTCATCTTCCAGAAAACCAGGTCAGCCTGTTCCTGCACCTTTAAGATTTCCTTCCCAAATAATGTCCAACCTTCCTGGTCTGCTTTGTCCTTCAGGACTGCCTCCCAAAGGACTCTGCCAACAGGCTCCTAAACAAATCAATGCCTGCTGGAAGTCCAAACTGGCAGTTCTGCTGAACCTTCTCCTTCTCCAAGAATCAAAACTGCTATCATCTCAGGATAGCTATGCCCAAGACACACAACTGTGCTCCAACCATCACATCACCCATCAGTCCTTTTGCTCACAAACACCCGGTCCAGTGAGGCACATTCCCTAGTCAGCTCCCTCACCAGCTGTGTCATGAGGTTCTCTTCCACACACTTCAGCAATCTCCTAGAATGTTTAGTCTCTGCTATGTTGTATTTCCAGCAGACATCTGGTAAGTTGGAGTCCACCCCAAGAACAAGGGGTACCGATTGTGAGACTTCTTATAGCTGCTTATAGAGTGTTTTGTCTGCCTCTTCATCTTAGTTGGGTGGTCTATAACAGACTCCCATGAGCATATCTGCTCTATTGGCCTTACCCCTAATTCTTACCCACAAATACTCAATCAGATTGTCATCATTATTAAGCTCTAGGCCATCAAAGCCCTCTCTAAAAACTAGTAATACTCCACTGCCTCTCCTTCCTTCCCAATCCCTCCTGAAGAGTTTACAGCCATCCATTGCAACACTTCAGTTGTACAAGTCATCCCACCATGATTCCATGATGGCAATTTTGTCACAGATTTCCTGCTGCACAATAGGATTGTGCCTCCTCCTGTCTGTTGCCCATGCTGCATGCATTGGTGTAGATGCCCTTCAGCAGAAATTAGAAACTTATGCATTAAACTTTGTGGCATTTGAAAAGGTTTTCTCTCAAGTCCTACATATTCTCTGTTGTCTACTGCAGATGCCAGTAGGTGCAAAGGTTATATCCACCTATTTTCTCCACATGTCAACAATCTCTCCTTTCTGAAAAATGCAAGTGACTCACTTATCCAAAGCTGACAAAGAAAACACTTAATCACTCTTGAGCCAGCACAGGAGACAAACAAGGAATTCCAGCTGAACTGCTTCCCAAAGAAGGAGAATGGATGAGGTTCTATGAAGACTAATCTGCTCCACCAAAGATGGTTCAGCTAAAACAAATAGGTCTTTGACAACAATAACTCAGCAAAAGACAATAGAAACATGAAACACCTTTGTGGATAGCATGTTGTGTCGGTTTTTCATGGCCTGGTTTTTGGTAGCAGGGGACCACAGAGGTGGCTTCTGTGAGAAGCTGCTGGAAGATTCCACCATGTCCAGCAGAGCCAGTCCCTGATGGGTCTGAAGATGGACATGCTGGTTTGACGAGCCAAGCCTCAGCCAATTACAGATGATGGTAACACCTTTCTGATAGCATATTTAAGAAAATAAAAAGAAAGTGGGGGCACAGTCTTTTCTAGCCCGTGAAGAGGAAGAGCTGAGAACATGTAAGGGAAACTACCAAGGTCAGTGGAGAAGGAGAGGGAGGAGCTGCTCCAGGCACCAGAGCTGAGATTCCCCTGCAGGCCATGGTGATGACCATGGTGCAGCAGCTGTGCCCCTGCAGCCCATGGGGATCCATGGGGGATGCACAGATCCACCCACAGCCCATGGGGGAGGTGCTCATGCTGGAGCAGGTGGATGCCTGGAGGAGGCTGTGATCCAGTGGGAGACCCAGTGGGGAGAAAAGGCCCTGCTTCCAGGCTGGAGCAGCCTGTGCCCGGAGGACTGTCCCATGGAAGAGTGACCCATGTTGCAGCAGTTTTGGGAGGACTGTGTGCCTGTGGGAGGGACTCACATTGCAGCAGCTTTGGCAGGCCACTTCTAAGAGTGGAAGCATGTTGGAGAATTTCACAGAGAGCTGTGTTCTGTGGGAGGGACCCCAAGGTCTCACAGGGGAAGGACTCCTCTCACCCAGAACAGTGGAAGACAACCTCAGATGACAAACTGACCAAAACCCCTGTGCCTCATCTCCCTGTGCTGTCGGTGGGAAAGAGGTAGGAACTGGGGGAAGAAAAGGTGTTCTTAAGGGCTTATTTTACTTTTCGTCATCCTTCTCTGATTTTTTAGTAATAAACTCACTTTGTATCTCTAAATTGAACCTGTTTTCCCATGGAATGTTTTTTCCAAGTCCTTATCTCAGCTCATGAAACCTTCATTAAATTTTCTCTGCTCTTCCCAGCTGTAGCAGGGGAGGGAGGTGAGTGGCTTTCGTGGGTGCCTGGCATTTTTCCAGTGTCAAACCACTACACATGTCTATCCAGCCCTGCAATTAAGTTTTTGTAATGAATGCTCTAAAATAAAAATTAAACTTCATGTTTGAAGTTACCTTCTCCTTAGGTAAGAGATTGGGATGAGATTTACAGAGATCAGGCTATGACCCTACTGCAAGTTTCCTGCAGAGCACTCTTTCAGACCATGGGTGTTGGTGGACCTGCAGAAGAGGCAGTGCAACATTTTCCTTGCTCAGATAATGGAGGCTCATTCCCTAGAAGGACCAGTAGGAAGGGGAAAGCAGAATAGAGCGCAGGAGATCACGTCTAGAGTGGAGCAGCTGGTGACTAAAACAGTTTCCGTCAGGTCCCTTTGCTCAAAATAGTGAAAGCTGACAGATCCATCAGAAAATTAAACTTGCAAAATTCATCAGCTTCTCTGAGACTTGTTTACACAGCTTCAGTGGGAACATGTGCTGAAGAAACTCTGACAGGGAAATAGCCCCCAGTGTAAGTAACTAAAATCAAAATGAGACTAAGAGGAACACGCTCTGTATTGAAATGTTCTGGGTATAAGGAGAAAAACGTAGTGCAGCAGTCAAATAAATCTCAACCCTCCCTAATTTCTATGATTGCAAACTTTCTATTTTCATTGGCTGATATTAGAGAAGGAATTAAAACCCTTGAAACTCTTTGCACTTTTTGAAAAAAGTCTCGCCAGAGTACAGTGAGCCAATGTACAAACCATACAGTGTTTTACTAGGAACATTTTTTTAAGTATTTTTCTAATTTTTGTGTAACGTGGGCCAGGTGTGCGTGTTTCTCTTCTTGCACACTTATTCACCTCTCCTTCTGCACTGGTACTGGTTCCATTGCTGAAAAGACCCCAGTTGCCATCACATAAAATGGTGGATAAGATAATGATACAGTTTAAAGGCTAAAGTACATCTTCTTTCTTAACAGATATGAGGACAGACCTCTCCCTTCTATGCCATCTTGTGCAAGTACTATAAATTAAAATGCTGAGAAAAGATGTAGGATTAATATTTTAAATATTTTAATATTTATTAGAATTTGAAAGATTCACAAGCTGTAAAGGGGTTCAGACTATCTGAGACACCACAGTAGTAGAAACCACAGAGAAATCAGCATAGTGTACAACATATTTGAACTTTTTCTCTCTTCACTACATATATCAATTCTGCATATTGATTTACATTAAAATATCTTTCTTTGTTTATATTGTATTGGGCAACTCCTCCTTCCTGAATTATGTCTGGTTTAGACTCTTGTCTCTCTTTAGGATTTGTTAACCTGCAATTCAAAGTTTACTTTTTGTTAAAAGTAAATAACTCATAGTTCTTTATTAATTCCTAACTGAAATTTGAGCCAGGATTTGGGAAGACAGGTGCCTTCTTTCCTGTTTGCTAATGTTGGTGGTCTTCTTCTGTAAATCTGTAAACAGGTTTGGGTTTTTAAGCCTTATCATGGGAGGATGGCAATATTTATTTGATTAATAAGTGCTCTTTTCAGGACTTCAGAGGGAACATCAAGGTTTACACCAACAAAGTGTTAAAGACTTTTAGTCCCAGGACACAGAATTTTTACACACGGTTCTGCAGTTTTGAACTGCAATACTTCATTAGAAATTGCCAACTCCTTTTGTATGTGGTTTTAGTAGAGCTACCAAATAGATGTCCAAAGTGGAATGATGTCTCAGACCTACATACCAGTACAGGGCAAGAGGGGGTTCAACACTAGTAGCAGTTTTATGCTCAGAGCTCAGCCACTCTTCATCTGAACACTGCATTGTGGTGAACATTTCTTCTTCTCCTTCTTCAGTGAGCATTTAGAATTCAGTATTAACACAGTAATAGTACTGAGAGAAACAGACAGTTTTTTCTACCTATCTAAAAAGGTAGAGATGGGGATCTATCTCCTTTGCATTAGACTTTTACATGTAGATGTCTATCTCAAAGCTAGACATCTAAGCCCTCTACATTCAGTGGAGAGAAGAGGCTGAGGTTTATCTCATCCAAATACAGACATTTAAAAGAGATTGGATAAGTGATCTCTTCAGAGTATTTATTTGTATCCATAAGAGTGCTGTAAAAATTTAGCTTAAACGGCATACTTACTTAAGTCATCTAAGCTCTGTGAAATAAACTCTCTCCAGCCTTCTGCAGCTGAGCACAGAGATAGCCCAGAAAACTTTAAATGAACTGTCTTGGATCACAAAACTTTTCTGCACAAGACAACCTGCAAAAACTCTCTTAGCTTGTGCAGATCTGTCTACTTCTCCTGCTTGTGACCTTTGAACAAGCTCATTTAATGTTTATTAGGGTAATTCCATAGTACACTGCAACCTGAAGAGAAGTCTCTTTTTATTATGCATTTCAACTGTTGAAGATGTTTTCTCCACACAGGTCAAAGGGGTTTGAATTGATGGAGCTCACGATCTTGAATGTCAGGTAATTTCCAAATGCTCTAGTACACCCTGCTACCATGAAATAATATATTTAGACATGGGAATTAGAATAATTAGAGAGTGACTTCATATGTCTGCATAGGTAGGTTTCCATTTTCCTGCCTTGATGCATTACTTCAGGATCTCATAGGCATTGACTCAAGATTCCAGTCTCATAAACTGGAATTTTAGAGGCTTAGGCAAGGCAAAATTCAAAATATTTATGCAGATCACTAAAAATATCTTGGCCTATGAAGTATACCAGGAAAGTGTGTCTGTCACCTGCAGGAGGAGGAGCAACAAAAAATTAGAAGGCTGAAAGGGAAGTTATGTAGGGGATGCCAACCCAAAGAACTATGCACTTAGAAACACTGCACTTGTGATGAAGGCACAGGAATGACAAATGTTATTAAGAATCTATTTACAAATCCTGTGGCTATTAAGACTGAGATTAGTTTTTACATTTGCATTTCAAAAGTATTTCCAGGCTGGGTGGACTGTGTGGAAAGGCACAAAATACTGGTTTATCTTAGTCAGCATTACCGCTTTTTGCTTTACTGTATTTGTTAGTTACAACAATTGCACAAGGGTTTTAAGTTTAAATATCACAGAGAGGGTGGTGTGCACGGGTTCAAGTGTGAAGGAACCCACAGGCACTGGCTAAGAGTATTTGAAAACAAAGTGTGACTCTGATCTCTTTTAAGAAGAGGAACTCCAAATCCCTTGAGAGGTGTACACAGGGAGTGAGGAGTACTCTAACCCACTAGAATTGCTTGAATGCAATCCACATCCTTCTGAAGGTGGCAGTTTGGGTTTCATTCTGTTTTCTCTTGTGTAATTTTGCAGTTTGCTTATAGCCAAACACTTCCACTTGGGCTTCCAGTTGCAAGCTTTGTGAGTATCTATCTATCTATCTATCTATCTATCTATCTATCTATCTATCATCTATCTATCTATCTATCTATCTATCTATCTATCTATCTATCTCTATCTACCTAATAGATGTAAATGAGAATGTGCATAGTGTAGCAGCAGAACCAATGTTTAGTGCACAATCCTTTTGTGTGTCTGTCTCTAAGAGGCATAAAAGGATACAGCTGGGCAAGCTAGCACACACAGAGCAGTGGGATGACATAGTATTTTGAAGGGGGAAGGGAACTGGTATCCATTCAGGCATCTATACTTCAGCCAAGAGAGTGTGTTGAGCTACCCGCTGTGGCTGGGGCATCTTCAGCTCACCTCACTTCAATGTCTGCTTCTAAGGAGGGAGATGATGCGTTGTGGCTCAATGGGTCTCCTGCGTTATCATCTGAGGCACTCCTGGGGTTCTTTTCTTTAAAAGAATACTGGTAATTATAGAAAATAATTTGTCCATACAGACACGGCACCTGTAAATAAATTTTTAAAGTGGCAGTGTTCCATACACGTAGCCAGCTACCACAGGAAATCTGGGACCAGTATTCAGATGTGGCTCTTTCAGAGCCAAAAGCTATTTCATTTTCTAAAGCATGTTTTCCCAGCACTTGTATTTCCCTGCTCTGCTGTTTCCTTCACCCACTCACCACCTTATTTCACACATCTAATACATGACATTTTAAGGACTTTTTACTTCTTTCAACTGTCCACTTAAGTACCACAATAGAACAGCAAACCAAATGCTCCACTCTTTATTGACAATATGAAAAATGTGATTGTTTTTACCTTTCCCACACAGGGACAAAAAGAAGGTCTCCAAAGGTAGGGAAGGAGAAGAAAAGGAATAAAGAATCATCTACCCAAAATGCTTGTTAATCAGAGAGTCATCAGAGAGTGATGAAAAGCAGCTGGATTTTAATCAGCCAGAGTAGTGGTCACTGGCTCAGAGTCACAATGAATATCAGTGACAAGTGGTGTCCCTCAGGGGTCCATACTGGGGGCAGTGTGATTTAATATCTTCGTTAATGATATAGACAAAGGAATTGAGTGTACCTTCGGCAATTTTGACTATGACACCAAGCAGAATAGTGCAGTTGCCACACCCTGGCTAACTGAGGTGAGCATCTGAGGTGACACAGTTGACTTGATTCCTTCTTGCTGTTTCATGAGAAAACACTGAAAGCAGAATTCTTTTTCTGTATATGTTAGCAACATAAGGAAGCCAACAGTATAAAAATGATGTCTTGAACATGATTAGCAAATTCCTACCAGCCTCACATGGCACTGGAGCTAACCATAAGTTACAGTAAGAATACTTGAGGACAAGAGTCAAGACTTAGTATATTTTAGGCTTGTGGTTCCCATCAGGGTCACTGTCTTAAAGAGGCATCATAAAGAGATGGCACTACAGTGCTTAGGGAATGGTTTTGGAACAGCAGAGAATACTAAACCACAAAAAAAAGAGTAAAAAATTCCTAAAGATCATGAAACGAGATTAAATGCTGTCATGAATTCCATACTGATTTAGAAATAGAAAACTGTACCAAAACCAAACCCAAAACAAACAAAACAAAACCAACAAACCAAAAACCAAACAAACAAACTTGAAAAGTCTATTCAGAAATGGAGATTGAGCCCCAGTCCAACCAACCTGTTGCACACCCCAATCTTGACACACTGACAAGATATCAGTGCCATGCTCCCCTTTGCCATTCTCCTGCACCACCCCTCAGCCACAGAGCAATAGCAACTTAAAGACACAAATTCTACCATAATCACAGAAAAATTGACTTATTTTGTCCATTAAGCCTAGGAAGATGTTTAAAATCTTTCAGATAGTATTATAAATTTGTTTCTTATTTGTTTTTCCTTGCACAACCTTAAAAATCTTTTAGATCACGCTTTATTATTTAATATTCTTATGTCTCTGAAGATTATGTATTAAAATGTCAACAAAGATTATATTAATTAGGCTGTCCCAACACAGACCTTTTAAATATGAGAATACTGAAGCACAGAAAGACTCCAGCTTGCAAACACACACAATGGAAGTTAGTAGCATCCAGGCAAGAAGCAGAAACACAGATTCCAATCTAAAGATCACTGAAGTCAACAGGAGTCTTTCTCTTGACAGTAATGGGTTTTGGATCAAACCCTGAATGACCTGTCCACAGTCACAACAGCCCATCAGAGAGCGAAGGGAAACAGGAGACTGCTACCCAAATTACTTTTTCCAGTGAAACTGACTGGATGGCAGCAAGCTAAAAAACTCCCTGGAGGTATTATCATAGGCCCTGACCTGTGCCACACATTTTCAATGACACTTTTTCATAAATGAAAAAAATGGTTCACTGCTCCAATTTTCTGGGGTTATTTTCCTTCTAAATCAGGCACATCTCTTAGAAAGTTCAAAAACTTCTAGTCTTAAATGTCTGCTTTAAACAGAGTAATTTCTGAGTGCTGTGAACAGTAGCAGGCTTTTTTTTCTGCTTTCCTATGTTTTTCTGGTAAAAAGTGGGGGCTGAGACATGAATTTTGGTCCATCACTGAACATCCCCCCTGAGTTCTGGCCCAAAGTGATAGTTCTCCAAATAGTACTTGCAAACAATGCATTCTTTTAGTACTAAAGGCTCACATACATGACAAGGTCAAATTTTTATACTTATAGAAGAAATTTAGACTATGTGTTAAGTGTCTGTGTGCAAGTAGATATACATGTTTATATGAATGTACAAACACAGGCATATCTTCAAAAAGAGAAGTTAAAGTCCTTTCACCATTCAAGATGAAATAAAAAATATTCTTTTAAATTCTAAAAGAACATTTAATTTAAGTGCAGGGCTCTGAACCATCTAGTTACATCTTAATTTCATACTTCATCATTTAACACAATGCAGCCAGCCAGACTTTAATGTAGCACAGTAATCTGAATATTCAAATTCCTGGCAACCCTATCATAAGACTCAGCCTCTTATTCTGTCTTTGGAATAAATGTTTTCCCCAAAAAAACTAGACAAAAGTTTAGGTTAGGTATTTGAGATCAGAATCTCTGTGTTTTCTTTCTCTCAACTCCCTTCTTCTATTTTTTCCTTTTTTTTTAAGCAGCAACCTTAAAGGTCTGGATTCTGAGTTTTTCAATTATTAGAAAATGGGAATAGTGACATAAAGGCATTTTTACTTATTAGAGCTTCTCTTGTGTTTGTTTGTTCACCTGATGTCTTTCTTTGTGTAATGTCTTCCTAGCAATACTGGCAAATTGTTTCTGAAGAGCTACAGAGAAGAAAATGCTTTGATCCGATAGAAACACATCAGTATTAGCAGTGGATACCTTTTATTTTCCAGTCTTTCAATGCCCCCCTTCAATTCACAAAACACACACTCAGTGATTAAAAATTCCTGTCATTTTTGTTTTAGAATCTGGTATCCTACAACTTTAAAGTGTGGCAAAGTAAATCTTCTGCCGGAGTGATCAAGGAATTATGCTATTGTCCTCTCTTTATGTTTTCCACAATGCATAAAGCATCACTGTCCTTAATTGTTCTTTCATCTCACCCATTGACTTGAAATCAGCATTGCTCTCCAGGAGTAGTATTAGCTTGAGAACTGGCAAAGAAAAGCAAAGAGGCTTAGCATACCTCAGCACTGCAGATTAAGTGCCTCTTCAAAGATGTCACCCCAGATGTGGCAGGCTACATTCCTACTTTCCCCTGGCAACAGCTGTGGAACCATATCAGTGCTACTGCCTTATGTTCCTGAACATTATGAGAAGGAATAAAAGCTGCCTCTTAATGGCTTGGGTTTGTGTTGGAGGCATAATTTTCTGTTTACTTTTCAAAAGGGCAAGCCTTCTTTTGTTTTCACTGCTGACAGATAAAAATGAGTCGGCATCCCACAAGCAATAGCCCTTTCTTTGGGCTATTCCATAGTGTGCCCTCTATTGGTATGGTTCATCATTCCTCTCAGGGGCTGCAATGTCTCTTTCACTGAGCTGTTATTGCAAGAAACTGCTTGCAAATTCTTTAATGTCTTTGGTAGATTTCACTTCCAATTAAAAATTGTCATTGATGTGAGTCGCTGCAAAGTGGGCTGAACACAGCCAGGCTGCAGCTACAGCAGATGCAGCTGAAGGAGGGTTTCAGCAGCAGGCTCCATCTGGGGTGGGATTGTTCACACAGGGGCAGAGAATGAAAACTGCACAGCTGCATTATGAAAGGACAGCAGCATCTGCTTTTTCTTGTGTGCCTCGGAAAACCCAGGCTGGACTCAAACTGTGACCAAGAAGTAAAAGTTTCGGTAGCCATCTGAGGCTACCTCTCTTCCACTGTCCTAGCAGCATCTAGTGAAAAACAGGTCAACATACCAAGCACTCACTCTACCTTACTGCTTTTGATTGGCAGCAATTTATCTGTACTCTATAACAGCTAGTATGTTGGATTCTGGGGATATACAGCATTTCCAGGGTTTGGGTTGTTCTTTTTTTTTTTTTCCTCTTTTTATTTTTCTTTTTGGAAAGGAGCACTTCCTGCATTGTTATATTATTTTTATGCCTATGTGAGCTCTTCATTTCAAAATCTCTTAAATACAAAATTCATATTCTATTGTAAATGTAACGTTTTCCTCTGAAAACTCCCCTAATGAACACATATATTGACCCATCAGTTCTTGATTCTCTTGTCCAGATGTGTATTGTCCCTTTTCTCTGTCAGTTTCCTGAAGCTATTTTCCTTTCTATCAGACCTGAAATTTTACCTTTTCTGCTAGGCTGCTTCCTTTAACTTACATCAGTATTAGATAGTCTCATTGATCTGTCTGAGAAATTCTACATTGCTAATGTCTAGATGCATTTTTGTCTGACCTGTCTCAGACTATAGACTGCATATTTTTTGTAGCAATCACCACAACTCCATAATTTAACACATTGTTAGTGCATACAGAGCTGGTAGAAATATATCCAGATCATAAGTAATTCAAGATTAGTAGTTTTCATGTGGTTAATTGATTGACTTGGAACCTAGCTTACAAATTTTTCACATCTAACACTCACTTGACAGTCACTGTCAGAGAGGAAAATTAATTACAGAAACCTCTGGTGTAATCCTCTTGGAAATTCATGGTTCCACACCTACATAATATAAGGGACTAACCTTTCTGCAGGTTACACACAGTGTATCTAGGAATAACCTCAAAGAAGGTATAAGTAGATCTATGTCCTCTACAATATAGTAGCACAATTTTAAGAGTGTGACCTATTCATAATTCTCAGAACACTGTTTTTATAAGTTGCATATGGATGTTGCTGAATGGATGCAGTTTATCTCTGTATGGTTAATAATTTATTATTATATGTGTGTGTGTGTATATATATATATATGTATATTACATAACTATTTTAAGGTTCACCTTGATCATAGAGGTACAAATAATGTCTTATTAGAATGTCTCTGTTACCCAGAATTGATTTGTACTGTAGCTAATGAGCAAAATGCAATTTTGTTTAGTCTGTGTCCTCTACATGTAGGTCATTCCTATGAATATCCTGGCTATTAAATGACATTAGTTCTACCTACCAATTTAAGATGCAGGATAAACTAAAAGGAATTTACTATAAGAATAAGAGTTTAGGACAGCCAACTGGAGTTTATTCCCCACAGAGCATTGGCCGCTTCCTCTGCTGTAGGGAGGTAGTTCTGAAAGCACCAGTTTCTCTATGCATTTCATAAAATCCACAGATATTCAAGTCTCTTGTTAGAGATCAGAATATAAACGCTTGCAAAAGGGGCAGAACCTTATTCTGTTGCTACATGAAACAGAATAAAAAGACATGAGTGAAATGCAGTTTTCTTCCCAGCTACATCTCTCTACTGAAAAATGAAGGAAGGATTACTATGAGTATGTTGTGACTATGCATAAGCCCATGATGTCCACAGAAGAACACATGAAATCTCAAGTGTAAATTTGTAATTAGTAAAAAAAGACATTTTTTACGAGCAATGAATCAGCTCTTGATTGGAAAATTCTTGATTACTCTTAATTTAAACTTTTTTGTAGATCTTATTTTTCTGCTTAAAAATTAATGGCAAAATTGGTTTGTGATCATCCTAAATGTATTTATCACTGTAGTGTCAGAAGAACATAAATGAGATTTCCTAGGAAAGAACCATCCTCATCCATAACAACACAAACCTCCATGGCCACATTTAGATTAATCTTAGCATGTAAACACTTTCTGTGCCCAAACTCCCTCCAGTGCAACTACACAGGAAAGACACACAGCAAACCTTTCCTAAGTAACATGGGAAAGTGATACTAAGGACTTAGTCTGCTAGGCACAGACATACACACTCCAGGTGGAGATATTAAGAAAGTGCACACTGAAGAAAACTGTACAAAAGCTTTCCAGAATGGGAGAAAAATAGAAAAAGTACTTTTTCTCACCACTCAGATATTGGCCTGAGTTTACACCAGAGAAAGATCTATCACAGACAGAGCAGACAATATGGAAGAAACAACATCCAATAGAAAGGATATTACAAACAGACAGGAAAACACTGCTAGAGAAATCAAATAAACCAAGAGAGAAAGCCTTAATTCTGAAAATAAAGGACATTCAACCAGGCCAAGAAACTAGGATCAAACAACATCTTAAATTAAGAAGAAAACCTTTAGTACCATAAGCATACAAAGTTGTTTCAAGGTCAAGGGATAAAATGTGTCTCCCTTTTGCCTTTTATTAAGTGTATGCTTGTTTCTTTAACCAAAGTGCAGCAGTTTCTTCCCACACCACACCTCCCCACACATTATTTTCTGAAAGGTGTCATATTAAAAATATGTAAACACAGAAGTTTGGTTATGAGAAAAACTGTGGGCTAAAATTACTGCTTTATAAAATTCCTAGAAAAATGGGATAGTGTTCTAGCCAGAAAATTAAGCACACTGAAAGCTTTTATCTGTATAAAGTTATCCCGTGCTTCCTTACCTGACTCTGACACTGGCCACTCTAGTAGCCAATAATTTTCCATAGCAATTCCTATCTCTGAGATAAAAGACAGAGAAGCCATGTGTTTTCTTCAGACTGGCTGACCAGAGTCAATCAGCCAGCATGCATTTATTTGCCCTTGTTTTCCTCAGATAATTCAAATTACATCTGTGATCTCTTACAGAAAGGGGAAGAAGGAATGAGAGAGTGAGGCAGGGAGCGAAAAGGGGTAAAAGTCAAGGATCCAGACAGAAAGACAAGGGAAACTTAGAGAAGTAGTGGAAGAAAAAAGTCAAGATAATACAAGAGGAGGATGTTACTCTCAATGTCCAAACAACCTGATTTTACATGGCTGGGCTAAGTGGACTTCTTGAGCTATTTTAATTTCTTTTTTCTGTTTTTTATTCTCTTCTGAATAAGGTAGGGGAGGCCTACTACACTGAGGAGTCTCCTCACATCACTCTGAGAGGAGAATGACTGCCAAATACATAAAGCTGAGAGAGTGGAGATGAGAAAATGAAATCATATGAAAGTACAGAGAGTAGGAGGAGGAAGGAGAAAGCAAAGGTGATCTCGTAAGAGATAGATCAGAGGAAAAATAATAATGATAGGAATCCATATGGATTTTAGGACTTCCTGGACCAAGGTATGATAAGTGAGCCACAGAGAGCTTTTACAGTTGAGTCTGAGAGTTCCAGACGGTCTCAGACCAGCAGCGCTGTTGCAGACTAACTTTGACGCACGTGTAGTGGGTCAGAGACAGCCAGGAGACTTTAAACTCATGGAACATGATCCAAAACAAATGATCTGTGCATTCACAATGCTCAAACAGAGAATTTGCAGGCATCCAGTGGCTCCCACAGATTATGGTTCTCACCAAATTATATGGTGAGAACCATTATATGGAGAGACCAAATTCTCCTTTCTCTTCAAAAGAGTCTCCAAAAACACATATGCATGCAGTTCTAAGGAAGTCTGCAGAAACCTTAAGAAGGAACACAACTGATAGAGGTAATAAAAAGGGTGAAGAATGAGTGAAGAAAGTTCACCTGCTGGAAATCAGTATCTCCTCACAGTTAGTGACAGCAGTTACTGTGATCAGAAGAGGTGATGGTGGAGTAGAAAGAGCAGCAATAATGTCTGTATTATCTAAATACCTACAAGTAAGGCACTGACACGCATCTAAAGGATCAGAGAAAAGAGAGAGCAGAAAGAGGAATTAAAAAGGAGAATGCTGGACTATCACAGTATTTCCCAGTTGTATCCAATTCCACCTGGCTTATAAGACCTATTCCTTGTCAAATTCAACGTTATTGATTTTTTGCAAATAAATCATTGCCTGGGTCCAATTTTACAAACAACCATGCCAAGTGTAATGCAATTGACGAATTCTCAGAAGGTGCAAAACCAAAGTAGACAGCTCTACCACAGCCTTGTTCTATACTTTAAAGGCCAGTAGGGTGAGGATGGATAAGGTCAAACTATGTTGCCATTTCCAGTAATCTGGAAATACAGTCTCGCTCAAAGTTAAAGAGCTCTAATTTGCAGTGGTGTACAGTCAGGGGAAAAGAAAGGGAAAGGAGAGAGGAAATGTTCTGTGAGCCAGTTATGCCTTTTACTCACCAGTTATCCCATTTCTTGTCTGGCACAGTTAACGGTTTGGTCTGGTGAGAAATTAGTTTTTGTATTGCTCTTTAAAAGATGTGGTGTGAAAGCACTTTATGAGCCATGTGTATTAGTGTTCATATTTGTGTGGGTCTGTTGAGTTTTAATCAATCAGCCTTGTTTCAGAAGACTTTAATTTTGCTCTCATTAAGTATGTGTGAGTTTTGTGTGTGTGTGCAGGCGCATATATTTATCCCTGTCAGCATTGAGAAAATTACATGCCCCTAGTTAACATATTGTACAGTACTACAAATTCTCATGAATATCACTTATCACAGAGGATAAGTTCATCAAATGGAATGGAACGGAAACTTTTCTCATTTTTGTACAACCTGCCTCTGTTAAACACACAGATATTTACCATGTTTTTATATTATGCTGGTAAAGTATAATTGCTCCACTTACCAATTCCCCTGTATTTCCTACTCTGTATTTCCAAAGAGAGTCCCTGAAAAAACCACTGTCCAGAATGTCAGACAATAAAATGTCTCTGAAACATATTTAGAGCTGCAAAACTCTTAATATTTTTCACATTTTTCTGATGCAATGACTTTGCTCCAGTGGATGACATCAGTCAGCGTGAAGGTTTTAGGTAAATATGTAATCCCAACAAAAAATATGAAAGGCAATAAAGCAAATGCTATGTGTCAAGTTTCTATCCTGATCAAATTGAAATTGTCCCTCTGTCATGTCCTAACCCACTAAAACTTAAATAACTTGTTTCACTAAAAAGCACAAAACCTCCAGAAACACTTCTGTCCTTTTCTTTCTTCTGTACCCCTTATAACCTTTAGTCCTTTCATTCTTACTTTGGGCTACAAGGGTATAAAACCTGTAATTAACAACTTCTTTATTGCCTCTGCAATAGTAATTGCCATGTATAGCCTTGAGGTACTAAGAATAAAAAATAATTTTCCTCCCCCTGCCCCTTGTATTTAACTAGCACTCCACAGTTATTATTAGGATCTTGCTAAAACTTCACCTTTCGCAAGAACCTTGTGATAAAAGTCCAATCCCCACACAGTGACCTCTGCATGCAGCAATCAATACTTATGCTGTAATATTTCCCCTCCTTGCTGTTTCAGAGCAGCCTTTAAAAAAAAAACAGGCTTGGAAGAGATTAGATTATCAATTATCATGAAACTGTCTGCAACTTCAAAGGGCTGCAGAGCAAGGGAAACCATAGTTTATCAGGACTGTAAGCGTCCTGCAATTATCTCTCATGTCACCCAGATGTAGAGCAGTAGTTGGGGGAATAACTTGGGTCTGTGGTGAGAGGCTGGGTTGGTGGAAAAATATAAAAGCAGCATTTTCTTTGGAACATGAATCATTGGTTTTGGGTCAGATATTGACAATAAGTAGGATCTTGAATGTGTTAACTACGAGCAGCTCGATCCAATATACTCATGTATCTATGCAGCGTGAGCATTTTATCGATAAGCAGACACGGGACACTTTCTTTTTCCCTGAAACTCCAATTTTTACGTAGGTCAACAGATTGTTAATAGTGTGTCAAAGAATGATGCATTGATAGTCAGTAAAACTGCAAGATGTTTGTTCTCAGTCATTCCCACAAGTATTAAGCCTATGGGTTTGCAAAGGAAAACAGCTTCACAAGTCAAGTAAAACACAGAAGTTTGGAAGCAAAACTCCAGCTGCTGACATCACTTCCTGACACAATATGGCATTTTTGTTTGGTCTTATTTTCCAGTGGGATTCATGAGGCTCCAGTTTGACCTGTGATATCTTAAGCCCAGGAACAATGGAAAATTAATGTAATGTTTATTAATACATAGAAAAAGCCTCTGGCTATGCAGAGCACCAAATCAAAACAATTAAAGTAGCATGTAGTCACAAGTCTGGTTAATGTGCAACTTTCTGTGTCAGGATATGATATACTGAATGAAAATAAGTTCATAAAGGAATTTTACTTAGTTATGTTCCAACTAGCTACCCCTTTATTCCTCACAATGCTTAAGCCAAATGTTTACCCTTGACCGTGACCTCACAAGGACAAAAAAAAGTATGATTAACAAAGCTGGACAGTATTATTAAGCATAAGCAGGACTGGTCCTTTAAATATGTGTAACAAAGATGAGGAAGTGCAATACTAATGTGTTTAACTTACACAACATGCAAGGATCTCAATGTACTCCAGAGCAAAGGAGGTGATAACGAGAGGTTTGTATGTGATGAGCCTTAGTGTATCACAGACATATGGTAACAGGTCCTACCTCCAAAAAAGGTAAAGAAATACAGAAGAGACACCCAACTAGTTTGACATGGTAGAACAGAGTAATGTTAGGAGCATTATGTTCTTGCTTCCCTTTTACTTCTTCCTAGTTGTTTCTCTATGATACAGCATTGGGTTATTTGGTGCTATTGACATTTCTTCAGCATTTTTTATCGTCCAAGAGACTGGATAATTCCTAAGTTTAAACCAAACATCAGTCCATGATTTCCTCATGCTTTTAGGCAAGAAAACCATAATGGTGGAAAGGCCTAAACTTTGGCAGAGCCAGGAAGATTAAGACATTATAAAATGTGTGCTGAGTGGAATATCCTGACCCCTTTGACCTTTTTATTTCTGGTTAAGAAGCAGGCTGTGTACCAAAGATAGTGACATTTTACGCTTTAAACAAAAGTTCTCAGGAGCACATCTGACAAAGAACTAGAATTTAGTTCCTTTCACAAGAAACCAGGATGGAAAAGTAAAACCATTGTATAACACAATGTATGTGTTATTTCTATCTCCAGACAGCTGTTAACCAGGCAGTGTAGATTCCTGATGGCCCTCTGAGGACCTGCTGGGCATAAAGCACAATATTTCAAATAAATAGTAAATACAGAGACTATGCCCCACTGCTTCCTAGGGTACATGGTATCTATCCCATTTAAGGTCTCTGATGGCCTGTTGAAGTTCCTAGAGTTCAAAGGGTTGAAAAATGGGAGAAAAAAAGGGAATCAAATTAATTTTTTTTGTGGGCAGTTTCATGGCTCACCTTTCCACAGCTGTCATCTTGCCACCTGCTGGTTTTTAACCTACTTCTCTCCAAATATAGTGGCTGTAACTGAAACCTAATCCACTGATTCCTCATACAATTATAGGGATGAGTCTAAACCTTGTATATGCTGAGAGTCTACTCTCCTGAGTTGGTCTTGTCTAAAAATATCAGTGGCAAGGAAGGCTACCCCAACTTAGACCACTGCATGGTAAGGATCTTGAAAGATTGCAGGATAATATTTGGTATGAGCTATTGTGAGTAAGATTGGACTACTTGTGTTGCTCATTTTTCTTTAGACCTCGTGTTCATGTGCAGAGTAGGGTGCTCCCATGAAATAAAAGTTTCTTCTCTTTGGAAATGTGTTTTGCCCCCGTCTAACACTGATACAACCTGAAACTTATTTCCCTTGCTGGTAGCTGATAAAGAAAACATTTTGGAACATACTCTGCATTTAGAGCCAATATGTAGAGAACGATATTCTCTTAGTCAGAGATAACTTTAACTTATTTACATCTATGCTACTTTTTATACTAAAAAAAAGCCTAAGAAATACTAACATTTTAGAGATGGGCTTCCTATAAATTTATATGACATTATATCTAATCTTCATTGATGTCATAGTGCCAGATGAAACAGTTTCCTGAGGGAAAAAAAAAAGTGCAGTTAATCTGTTTAACCCACTTAAGAATTAACTTGAGCATCTTATTGTCAGTTAACTCTGAAGATTGTAAATGTGTTAACAGCAGATGTACAACTATTTAATGTGTATTTCAGATGAGAAAGGTGGCCAATTTCTCTTTGTAAAATATGGTATATCATACCTATTGTAGAAATGCAGGTTGGCCTTAACTGGGTCAGGCTTCCTTTTTCTGCAAGTTTTGCAGAAGGAAGGTCCTTTCTAGAGGAAATAAACACGCATTCTTGTAATAAAATTAAATGTTATTTCACACCTTCAGCATTTCAGACAGTCAAGGAAATGAGTGTTTCCCTTTGTCATTTAAAATCGACCATTTTCATGTGCTTGTCTCCCTATTTTTTCCATCAGAAGGCAGTTAAAGAATGGGTGAAAAAGACACTAATCTCTGGACAAGTTTTGCTTGTGTCCTGAGCTGGAGAGAGCCTCCACAACTGCCTAATTATTTTTTAAATTAATATCAAGTCTGCATTTCTGGGACAAATCCTGCAATCAATGCCATGTGCCTGTCTCACTTCTGGGCTTAAATGTACCAGAAGCTGCACTTCCACCTCTATGGCACATCAGAGTTATTCTGAAAGAAACCTTCCCAAAATGCACATGGCATGGGTGCCAGGTGCTCAGCATCAGCTGAGCTTTCCTCCATTTACCCCCTCTGTCCTGCACTACCCTCCAACACAGAATTTGTCATCTTCTTTTCCCAGCTTCCTAAACATTGGGTACAGGAACAAGGACCAGCCTGAGCAGTATTGTATAGTTTGTGCTGCATGCGCTCATCTAAGCATAGGGACGATTAAATATAACATTTGGCATAAACACATCCCTGTGGAACAAGGACACCTTGGTAACCAAACTCTTATTTATGTAACTGGAGGGTTAAATAAATCAGCAGGCTTTGGGGGTAAAAGCCATTTGTTTGTCAAGCCTCTGTCTAGTGTCTGCCTCAGGGAAGCCCTGATCCGTGAACTAACCTCTAGGCACAACTAAAACACAATAAAAAGAACTTACCTGGCCACTGGAAAAATAGAAGAGAAAGATAACTCTGGCCCTGCAGAACATACTTCTCCTGGTAGTAATGGAACTGGTCTTTCATATGCAAACAGAAAACTGAGATTGGTTTAGATATCAGGAAACAAACTGAGTATCTACATCTACACATTTCCCCTCATTAAACTATTGCACGATCTGAAATCTTGGCAATGAAACGATCATTTAGCAAGAAGTTTACTGAATTCTAAAAGCCAAGACACAAACAAGAAAATGCATTCAATATGGTCAACAAACAGTACAGCATAAGCTTTAGAATATAAGTAAATTTGGGTCAGCTGGTAGAAGCAGCCACCATTTCACTAAAGTGGAGGGAGGGCTTACACCTGATGAAGAACATTCTTTTAAAGGATCTGCCTTGGTACCTTCCTTGTCTGTCACATGCAGCCATCCAACAGGCTTGTGCAAATGCAGGGTTTGTGTATTCAGCACAAACATAAATGTGCTCTTTGCAAGTTGTAACCATATATAGGAGTGTATGATACTCTTTGCTGCCTGAGATATTTGATCATTCAAACTTAATTTTTTGCCCTTTGGATAATTTCCTGGCTGAGTTGCCTCAAACTTCTGAACCTCAACAAGACATACAGCCATGAATTTAGCATCAAGTTGGCGCTAGGTTTCTCATCTGCCTGTGCAGTAAATGGATGAGCTGCTGTAAGTCATGCAACTTGTCAAGTGAAGAAAGAGTACAGAGATTGAATTTTAAAAAATAAAAATAAACAGACAAACAAAAGGGCATTGGAGGCTCCAGTGCAGCACCTGCAGACATGAACCCTGCTCACATCTGACACTTGCTTTAGGAGTTTTGTCCATAGCAGTGTGCCAGACCTCCTCAGGGAGGTAGGGATATGCCTTTGTCCTGGCTTCCACCGATGGACCTAAGCATGAAGAGCCAAACAATGGGATATGGAAAGGATCTAACCCAACTTCTGCTGCTCTGAATGGGAGTTCAGCAATCAGCTATTTATGGAAGCATGGCTCAGTGAGAATTGCTGGTGACCCAAGAGAAAAAGTCAATTTTTAGGTTTCTAGTATGAAATGAAAATAAGTGTTCTTATTTTAAGTGCTGCAAAACTTTTGTTTTCTTTTTAAACATTCATTTAGTCAGAAGCACTTACGTAAACGTCACAGCTCTTTGCATACATTAGTATAAAGTTCCATACATTACAAAATGCAGCAAAAAATATCATAATTCCTGTGGGATTAAGCACAGTGAGAACAGAGCAATAGGGGAATAATGTTTATGATCAGGAAATGGTAGCTTGTAGCAGGCTGATATATTTACACCTGTTCACTCAAATGTCACATTTACATATATCTATTTTTTAATTATATGTGGGCACTGTAGTACTCAGACTTGTTTACATTGAGTGGATCCAGAGTTCTGACTGCTGATTTTAAATATAAATTCAAAAATTAATCAAATAAATACAGTATGCATGTGTAACTGGGAAGGTGAGATGATAAAATTCTTAAAATTATATAATTTCAAATAATTCAGTTTTTTATGTGTATCAAAATACTGTGAACAGTAGAATATCCTGAGTTGGGAGGGACCCACAAGGTTCATCAAAGTCCATTTGTATTGAATTTTAGACCAATCCCTAGTTATTGAGTGTTGCTTCCATAGACATCCTTCAGAAAATATTCATTGGCATCAGTAGGTCCAGGAGATCATCTACAAAAAAAACAAATTTTTTGCTGTGCTGCCTCTGCCTTCCCCTTCACGAAAAATCTGATGCTGAACAGATATGTTGTATTTGTGCTCAGAGCTGAAATTAGGATGCATAAGTGAAAAAACAGTCATGGAAACAGAAAGCAGACCCTTTAGCTACCAAAAAAGATTATACATGTATGTGGTTGACTTTATCTGCTTATCAAGTGTCCTTATCAAGGGTATTTATACTTCTATGTAGATTTTGCTCATTAGATTTCAAATTGCATGGGACAGAAGATTTTTCTTGGAACAGGTGGGAGAGATGCAATGGGGATGGAAATTTTAATCCAGACCACCAAAAAATAAGTTGAATGACAACTTCTCTGTTCCAGATAGATTCTACTCTGATGTGTTAGAAGATAAAATCTACCTGAATTGTCTTCCCCATTCAGCTTCCCATATGCTGCTGCTGCAAGAAAAGCCAGAATGAATTTGTGACAATGCATGACATTTGTTGCCAGCATTGTAAGAACTGCATTCAGTGTAGCAATCTATTTTTTTAAAAAAAGCTCTGCTGCTAATCTTTATTTAAAGTAATAACGATTCCTATGCATCTTTAAAAGTTGAAGTCCAACTTGTTAGTTTAAAGGAAATACTGAAGCCAGTGTAAGGGTTATTTTAATTCCAGGCCATGTTGGTGTGAACATTATCAATTGATCTAGGATTTAAGTGACCTGTCTGGAATGCTTGACAAACAAATTTTTCTCATGAATTATACATATTACTGAAAACCATACTTAATGGGAGACTGGGAAGAGGGCAGGTATTTCCATCACCTAGGGGTGAAAGCCTTGCAAATTAACAACAAGACGGTTCATTGAAGCAGGTAATGGATTAGCCTGTGAAAACAAGAAATCTTTGTGGGAATGACTGTGATTATTCATATAGTCTGTTTGCTAATTATTGCTAGTATGAACATTATTTTAACTGCTTTTAAGAACCTTGGAAATGATGTGGCTTGTCAGCAGTGTTGTGAAACACTGCAATATAAGAGAATTATAAGCAGTACGCACTCATTCATGGGATAACTTTGCATTTGATCATGGGATCAAAATATGCAGGCCATATTTATTCTTACATAGTGAATACGTGTCTGCCTTGTAAGAGGAAAGAATAACAGATAAAAAGGATTTTTAATAAATGGGAGGTATGATATGCCATCACAAAGTAGTGATGTTAGAGCAGCAAAACTGCCCAGCTAACATGAGGCAGAGCATACTATGATCTGGCTAGACAAGATAGGAAAAGGCTAATCCTGCAATGCTCATTCCTGCATTCAAATTCCATGACTAATAATGTCTAAACATACATGTGGTTAGAGAAGTCAGTGTCATTTGGAGAAAAGCTGTCTTCCTCAGAGCTACATGGCCTAATATACATACATATATTTTATAAAAACATTTTTTCATTGAAGCGATTTTTTGTATTTTCCTTTGCACCTGTTAGCATCCAGACTTCAGTGATAACTTTGGAAAGTGTATTTTGTGCAATTTGTGAGGTTCTGCTCTTTCCAGTTTTGTCACTGTTCCTTTGAAAAGCCCCATCTGTGCTCCTTTTCCCACTTCATCTACTACTTTCAGGCATTTCAGGAGATTTTAAATTTTACAGTATCATTCATTACATCCTCTACTGCCAGTATCACTCGCCTCTTGAAAGGACACAAGAACTAAGTTTAAAATTACATATCACTACAGTCTTCAACTTTTAGCAGAACTTCACTCTTGACTGTCATTATTTTCTAGAATTAACATTTCAAACCAGAAGGACCTATCTAAAGCCTTCTCTAACCTCCTACATAATACTGCCTTCAGATTTCACCCCTTCTCCATTTAAATTCCATATCTTTCAGTAGTTCTCTTGCACATAACTTTAAAGCCATGCACAGTGAGATTCATATGACATGTCCACCTGTGAGCTAGTCCCAAAAAATATTTATAAAAATTTAATAAAAAAGGAAATAGTACCTTTATGTCGTCTTTCTGTTGTGGTTAAATGTTCCCAAAGCAGATTGCATGAACCAAGTGTTTGTGCATATTTATGATTTCCCATTAAATCCAAAGGCAGGTTGGATGACTTATCCAGTAGAGGTCCATGCAGAAGACATCTGAAGTTAAAAAACCATCTCACACTCAATTTTAATTTAATGCCTTCAAGTAAGGAGAAGACCTAAAATTCATTTAGCGACTAAATATAGTAGCAGATAAAAAAATGCATACAATTTCTAATCTGAATCTGCCTAAATTTCTTGTCTAAATGTGCTTCAATAGTAAAATCTTTCTCACTATTGGCACTTCTCTCCATACTCAGCTTCATTCTTACTCTGCAAAGCTGTGGATTTATCCTGTCTTTAACTAATGCTGGACTGTTGTTTACTTTTATACAGGCAAGATGTTTATGCATAGTCTCCTGTATATTCTCAAACTGAAGGAACATTTTTCCTTCCTCTGCCTCTGTGATCAGCCTGGAGGAGCCATCACAGGATGCACAGGACAGTTTTATTCCATCTTCCTGTCCTTCCTGGGTATTTCATAAGCAGGTCATATTCATTTATCTCAAGTGATAGTGATAGTAAGTCAATTAAGAAGCATCTTGATACTAATTTCCTTGGGTGTAATTTCAAGTTGAGTCTTGCAGTACCTGTGGCAAGGTTGTGTTGGAGGCACTGTGGAGGTGTACAGAAGGAGAAATTACTTTCAGATCAGTCCCTGTGACATACTCCAAGATCATCTGGCAGCATCATTTTCCTTACCCCAGTAATGGAAACACCGGTCTTTATGGAATAAACAGCCAGAGATTGGATTTCACAAAAAACAGCCACGGGAATCAAATTGTATATGATACTTTGACTGATTTTCACAGACACAGTTGAAGTAACTTTCTTTGCCAGATGTTAAATTATTTGAATAAGATGTTTGAATTATGAAATAAGGAATGGATAATCATAGAATCAGAGAATGTTTTGGTTTGAAATGGACTTTAAACGTCACCTGCTTTCAAACCCCTGCCACAAGCAGGGGCAACTCCCACTAGGCAAGGCTGTTCAAAGACCCACCCAGCTTGTCCTTGAACATCCACAGGGATTGGGCTTCCACAGCTTCTCTGCACAATAGGCTGCTTTTTTATTTTTTAGTACATATCAGGTACTACCTCTTATTTATTATCATTTCATTATCTCTCAGCCGAGCTTTTAATAATTGGTTAGATTTCAAAAAATGTCATGGCACAATTCTTGCATTCAAAAAATTTTAATATATTCTTATCAGTGGCCATGCAGATCAGATCACAAAAGATATTTCACATACTGAACTTGCTTCAACGAAAGCAATGGCAAAATAAGTTATGGAAACTATTTATATATATATATGGTTCACTTGATTTCAGGTCTCCTGAAGGTATTATTATTCCAAATGATGATACTACTTAGTAGCAGATATTTCACTAACCAAATCAGGTTGTCTTTTGTATAGACACTACATTTATTTTACCTAGAGTAACAGTGATGTTAAGCTTGTGGAGGCGTTGCAGATGTAAGTGAAAATAAGATGGTTTTAGAAACAAGTTAAGAAATTTTATGATAAACATGATAAGATGAAATCTATTAAACACAGAAAAGCTTCATTTAAAATATTTTTGCTACTGATAGTCCTTTAGTTGTGGATACTTATTTTAATTATTGTAAACCACCTGGATGAATATTGTGCTGTATTGATACAGTTAGCAATTAAACTGCTTGCCCAGTTGTAAGCTAACTTTCTCTGCTTCCAAGAATATTAGAAAAATAAGGAAAAAAACATGAATATAACTGGACTTTCACCATCCTCCACTGAAGAAGTCCTAGCAGAGGCAGTTTTTAAAATGTTATTTATTTTGAAAGCCTATAATAAAAGTTCATAGGAATTATAAATAACTGAATTCTCTCCTAATGGGCATATAGGAAACCACAAGTTTATTTTGTCAGAGGTCTTTTTATCATTGGTTGAATAGTCTGCCAGGGTTCCTGCATGCCACTAGCTTTTTAGATAATATTCAGTATTTTCATTGTAATTCTCTGGTTGTAGTCATTCATTTACAAAGCTTACTTGGTCTGGGCTAATAATCTTACAGATCATGTCCTGCAGGCTGTCTGCTAGAATTTTTGCCAGAAGTTGAAAATTCCAATTAATTATCAACAAGGATGAAGCTTCCTGAAGGCTTTAAGAACCTTACCCAAAATCTTATCTCACCATTCCCACTTTCTTGATTGCTGTGAATTATGTATATTATTCAGCTGACTATATAATGTGTAAATTGAGCTTTCATAATTTATATTCATCCCTAATATCTGCTAATTCAGTTTGGAGCAATCAGAATTTGATATCTTGGGTTGTTAATCTTTTGTTTTCCAGAAAAAACTATTTTAGCTGGAGCTTGCTTGTATTCCTTCTGTATCTAAGCATAAATGTATTAATATTGCAGCAAAAACTACCAAGGCACTGTGTTAATACCATAGTATATTGCTTGCTACCATCCATGTGGCAAGTTTTTACTAAGTGTCTAATAATTTCTAACTCTGGCAACACACATTGAGCAGTCACCACTCTAAGTAATGGCCTGTGCAGGCAACCAGTCTGGTTTCTGTAGCTGATTGGGCAATTTAATTCTTCTTACAGTCCCATTGATTGAGACCCATAACCATGCCACTGCAAATCCAGTCCCTCTCCATCCAGTGCCATCAAGCATCATCACAAAGTGCTGGGTCCTACAGTGAGTTTCTAAAGACTGTGGGTCCTTTTCTCTATGTGAAAGCAATTCCTGGAAGCCATCAGTCAGTTTGATGAGCCCATTGCCTGCTTTGATGTTGGTTGTTCCCTAACCATTGGTGGTGTTTTCTACAGAAAATCTGCATCACATTAAAAAGAGAAAAATAAATTTTTTATCTATGCCTAGAGTAAGCAAAGAAACCAGTTACAATTGGAAACTATATCTTAAGATTTCTAACTTCCTTCTTAGAAAATAATTAAAGATTTGTGGACAATTTGAGGACAGGAAAAAAGTAGTCTATGAACATTGAAAGGTGTCTCGATTGAAATGTTATAAAGAAGGAAAATGAAACATGTTGTGATCAAACTGGCTAGGTAGTGTTCTTTGTTAAACCCTCCTCTTCATGCACAGACCAAAAATAAGGGATTTTCAACTTAAATTTTAAGGAGACCCAGTCAGGTAACCAGAACTTACAATTAACAGACACATCTGTAAGAACCTTGGCTCTGGGATGCTTGGCAGTCACACAAACCAAGTACATTTAGGCAAATCCCTTTTGCAAAAGCACCTCTAATTTTTCTGTGTACGTATGCAGTAGATAGATAGTAGTTCCAAGCAGCACTCACTGTGTATAACAGGAAAGGGTACAACTGCAGATATTTTCAGAGCAATCTAATGTAAATCTAACATGAATTCATCAATGTAATAAGATCACCTTTGTGTTTTCCATTGTGGAGGCTCATATTGCATATTCTGCTCAAGTTCCTCCTTCTGTGTTCTGTTTCTTTCCAAATCTTCATTTTTCACTCCTGTACAGTTATTCCTGGCTTCACTAATTTTTTCCATGTATTTTAGTAATCTACTTATTAGACAACTTTTCCTCTGCTGCATGCTAACTCATTGAGTTAGACTTGGAAAGCTACAGTGTCAGAGCAGGTTTGAAATTTAAAAATAACTAGTTTCTTCTTTCTTAACCTATAGTAATAACTAATGGATGCTATATGAATTATGTAATGGTCTTCTCATCACTATATAAATATGAACAAAATAGTTTTTAAAAGCATATATGCAATGGAACCCCAGATTTTCCAGTTGGAGGGATAAAGGAGTTTGATACTAGTTTTGAAGATTTCAGACCAGTCTTGTTTCAGAAACCTGACTGAGCCGCTGACTTCTTGTAATAGTCAGTCAAAAGAGGAATGATCAATTCAGACTGTTTGGTCTCCAAAGCTCTGTTAGCCCATCTCAGCTCAGAGTGGAAGGAAGTGCAGCAGTGAGGCACCTACAGCATGTGATGTGCCTCCCTTAGCACTACAGCTGCTCTCTCCAACTCCAATACCTCAACAGGGGAGGCAGCCCTGGCTTGTGGTGAGCTGCATTTCTTTGGCTCTGGCACTTTGGCAACCTTCTAAGCACTTGACACCACTTTGGAGGGTATGAAAGCATGATGGTTTCAGAAGGGTCTTTTACATTTGACTAAGAAAAGGAGGTACAAGTCAGTAAGATTTATTAAGTTTTATTCATAGTTCCTAACACATTGAATTGTAGGCAGGAAATAGGAGAACAATGCTCACAAACTGGAGCAATAATTGCTTTGTTAAAGGTCGCCCAGATGGGACACAGATCTTCAGAACCATTTTAAAGTGAAGTGAGAGCTACAATTATCTTGCTTTTTTTCAAGTGAGTCTGAAGTTGCATAAAAGACATTGGACCCTCTGGAATAAAATTTTAAGTTTCTTTCAATTAAATATGTGTTCTTTAACTTGTAAGAAGGTGGTGTCTTTTTCTCCAAGAGTCAGAAATAATTCAGAAGCACCAGCAGAAGAGGCCACCACTTTTCCTGACTTTGGGGATGAAGAGATCTTACAGCAGGATATTTTCATTGCAACCCTGACTGAGCTCCTTTCAGGGACCACACAACTTTGCTTTGTTAGACTTCCCTGTTTGTGCTTTAACCCACTTGACATAAGCAGTCTGCACATCACAGTAGTTCTGTCTGTCACACGATTTGTAGCAATTAAAAGATTTTTTAAACTGTGTAGCAGTTTCTGATCACATTTGCCAGGGAGTCATTAATTGCTGTGGTAATTTCAGAGAAGCTGAATTTCTGCCATATTTCCTTTTTTCTGTGCTTCTTTTGATGAAATCCTATCACCTGGTAATTGTGTCACAGATGCAGCCAAATGGACTCATGTGCTTTTTTTCTCCTAAATTCATGCAGTTTGGGCTCATGCTTAATCAGCTGAATCACAGTGCTAGTCTCTAATACTTATCCTGGCTGTCATTACCCTTATTGTCACTATCTGATCATATTTAGGGAGCCATATGTAGTCAGAATTCCTGCTTTTGCTTCCTCATTATACATAACATGGAGAAATTCGTCCCTTCCAGATACCTGCATCCTCAACTGCAGAGAATTTTGAAATATGGACTTAAAACTATTAGAAATCTTTGTTTTATTAACAGGATACTTTTTTTTCCCTGCTTTTTTTTTTTTTACCCTAAAGTGAACAATTATGAATCGTAATAACTGTATTCCAAGAATGTTTTATTCTGTCAAAATGGAGAGTTCTCCCCCAGGGCCACATTAGTATCTTTTTCTGTCTAGGAATGCAGCTGTTCCAGGGCAGGCTCTGAGTAATGTCTCTAATCGGCAGATATGCAGAGTGCTTAAGCTAATTATGTAATAAGGGAATCACTCCTAAAATTTTATAAACGTTAATATAGACATTTAACTTCAATTTCTTTGAAAGTTGAACAGGAAATGAGAATTCTTGTGGTACTAGTACCAAATGCTCATTTTTATACTGAGGTTTTAAAATGTCGGGTATTGCAGCTCTAATGCTGTATTCAAGCTGCAAATTACTCTCTTTGGCATTGAAATATTGCTGCAATTAAACCTGCAGTAAAGTATTAAAAGAAAAAAAACTTGCATCTGACTGCCTTCACACAAAACTATGTGGATCTTCATTGATCTTGAAAGATTGCCCCTGAGATCTGAGTTTTCATTTTTCATATAGGTATACTTTCTTCCATAATTCTTGGGGAACAAATACAAGATTTCTGATTTAAGCAGTTCCACATGAAAGTTAACATTGTGAGACCCATCTGAAGCAGCTTCTTTAAGGCAGTTTGCAATCTCCACATCAGCCTTTATTCATTTATCTGGGTGTATGTCTTTGTTTCTACATCTGTATAACCCAGCAAACCGTTCATTTCAATGACAATCTTTTCTCATGTTTTTGGTAAACAAGACAAATGTATTTTCACACTGTTTGAGCATGAGAGCAGAGGGAGGGGACAAGAATAGTTGCTTTAGACCAGACACACTCCTCTCCTTATTCCACGTTTAACATTTTCCCCCATTCAAACACCTCGCTACAGGCACCAACACTGCAGGCAACCAAGAGAGCTTCCATGTCCAAGGAAGCCTCATGTCCACAGCTTCTGAGTCCACTGACTGATTTTTAAAACATACCTAAAAAAAAAAAAAAAAGGAAAAAAAGAGAACCACAAAACAAGACACTTTTCATATGGAAGATTAAAAAATATACTCTTTTGGAGACCTAGGCTGGCATTTGAACTCATTTCCTTGAATCCACATTCAATAAACATGGTCCCAAATCTAAGTCCAGACACAAAGTATTATTCAACCATGTGTAAAACTTCCTTTTTGTTCCCACCCAAAACAGACCAAAAGATGGATTTACTTGTAATATGGATGAGCTTGAATGTGCCACTTCTGTTTATCTCATGTGTCTTTGCCACGGGATGCCACTTCTCAGTCCTTTCTAGAAAAGTCTCAACACCACACACCAAAAGGATGAAAATGATTTGTTGTCAGCCTGACTTCAGCTGGGAGAGCAAACCCCTGAGTTCTAGGTGTCCCACAGCTTGCTCTATCAGTTGTGCATGTCCAGGTTTTGGGGGTGGAAGGGCTACAGGGATGGCTTCTGTGAGAAGCTGCCAGAAGCTTCCCCCATGCCCAACAGACCCAATGCCAGCCAGCTCCAGGACAGACTCACTGCTGGCCAAGGCTGGGTTGATCAGAAATGCTTGTAGGGCCTCTGTGATGTTATTGAGAGGTAATTGCAGCCAGAGAAGAGCAAAGTGTGCAGAAACAGCTATGCAGACCCCCAGGTTAGTGCAGAAGGAGGAGAGGAAAGTGTTACAGATGCTGGAGCTGAGACTCCCTGCAGCCCATGGTGAAGACCATGGACAGGCAGCTGTGCCCCTGCAGCCCATGGAGGTCCATGGGGATAAGGAAACCAGCCTGCAGCTCATGCAGGAGAGACTCATGCCAGAGCAGGTCAATGCCCAAAAGGAGGCTGTGAACCCATGGGAAATTTGTTCTGGATCAGGTGAGCTTGTGGAGGAGCTCACACCAGTGCCCATGCTGGAGCAGGTTTCCTGGTAGGATTTGTGACCCTGTGGAGACCCACACTGGAGCAGGCCATGCCTGAATGACTGCATCTTGTGGAACAGTGACCCACATTGCAGCACTTCATGGAGAACTGGCCCCATGGGATGGACATATGTTGGAGAAGTTCATGAAGTCTCCTGTGGGAGGGATCCCATGCTGGAGCAGGGGACTCTTCTCCCTAAGCAGCGCCATGAACAACGTATGGTGAACTGACCATAACCCCCATTTCCCATCTCCCTGTGCTGCAGGAAGGGAGGAGGTAGAGCATGGGAAAGAGGGAAGGGTGGGGGGGGGGAGGTGGGATTTTTTAAGATGTGTTTTACTTCTCATTATCTTGCTCCTATTTTTTATAAATTAATTCAAACCTTATCCCAAATGTGAGTCTTTGTTGAGTGTAATGGTAATCAGTGAGTGATCCCTCCCTGTCCTTATCTCAACCCATGAATCCTTCATTATGTTTTCTCTCCCTTGTCCACTTGTTTAGGGGACTGAGAGAGCAGCTTTGGTGGGTGCCTGGCATCCAGCCAGCATCAACCCACTACACTTGCTAAGACAGGGATTGTGTTAGGACTACTTGCTAGATTCCAGAATAATGGTATACTACATACAAAGCCTCAAATATTAAACAAATGATGTCTTATTATATATTAAATTCTAAATTCTAATTCTAATTCATAAGGTGTTAAAAAAAGGCAGAGAGACCATTAATGCCACAAGCAAAGTCCCAGGCTCAGGATTTGCAACTCTAGACCCTTCCAAACTTTTCTTGTCAGTTTTGGAAAACTGTCTGTAAACAGTTCATCTGTTCAAGTCCATGTTCTAGGTTTTCACAAAGCAGAATATTTTCATAATATTTATAATTTTCATAATAAAAAGAATAATTTCATAATAATAAGATTAAAAAATAAATAAAATAATAAAACAGAACATTTTCACAAAGCAGGATTTATGGATTTTAGAGACTAAATTTATGTACCTAAATTTGAATATAATTTCACCAGAAGGACAAAAATGCATAGATCCCTTCTTTAAGACTGAAGTTATAAGTCCACAGCTTTCAAAGGAGCATGAAGACAACAACTGTGAGCGAAGCCTTACTCCTTAAAACAAAGTAAATATGGAATTTTCTAGCTAGGAAGCTGCAGAAACATCATGTACTATGGCACATTCTGAATGGGATTTAACAAGCACATTTTCAGTTGAGGTCTCCAGACTTGCTCCACTTGCTAGTAGAATTTCTGCTTGTGCTAACAATCTTAGATTTACTATTCATATAGTTGAATGAATTTCTGTTAACAGACAGAAAAGTTTTCACTGAAAAATTAAATGAAAGCTGTGGGAGGCAACAGGAAGAGCACATGATGGATGCTGGCTTGCTGCATTGTTTTGCTTCCCCGTTATTCCTTGAGATGGTGCAGCTTGTGTTTCAGCTCAAAAAATTACAAACACAGCTGGGTGTATATTCTAAACACAGTAGGATGTGACTGTGGTATTACCACTGACCCAGGTTCAGTCAGAAGTCCTAGGAACTACCAGATGGACAGAATATTCATTGTAGTCATGGAGAGAATAGAGGAAGTGAGAGTTTTGGTGTTTTGAAGTCCCTCATACACTGACATTTTTACTAGAGGAGGAAGGATTCACATTTTCTAAATCTTAGTATGGAACACATGGTCATACTCTTTGAGGTCTGAAGATTCTTTTCAGTGACATGTAGCCCTGAAACAGGGACAGTGCTGAGGGCCAGGCAGAGCCAGAGGCTGTTCTCAGGCTGATGGCTGTGCATGGGTGTATCCATATTGCTTCAGCCACCCAGCATTTCTTCATTCCAGCATACTAGAAGTTGTTACTGCTTTTGGGATTCTCCATCAGGGAATTCTGAGAGTCTCAATCTCCAGTGAGTCTGGACTCCATGCTGACACTTCCCAATCTGTAGCTCCCCATTCACACTTGCATGAGTTATTTCCAAAATGTAGACTCATAAAATAAACACAGGTGCTCAGTTTCCTCACAGTGTCCTGTGCAGTTGCATTTAACAAATCTTTGATCATTACAGAATACAGCTTTTGGAGCAGTGTCATATGTGCATATGCTCCTCACCTGTCCAAAGGGCCTCAGTCTTGCTTTGTCTGAGAGAGTGGATCTGTCCTTCACATCAGCATCTTTGCATCTCATTACATAAATGACAAAAGGGACCATTATTGGCTCAAGGGTATGCCCCTCTCTGTGTGAACACCTTGGATCCTCCAATAGAATGGAGAGAACCTGCCCAAATCTATCACTCTAAGATGTTTATGGTGTCCCAGCTTGTTGCATTAATTTGGCAAGCAGATTTTTTCCCAACTCATTGAATGGTTGTGCATAGATTAGCTGTCCCTATACCAAAAAAATCAATTTTCACCACAGTAAGCTTAGTATCCTTGATATATGAACACTATTTTTTCCATTCAGAAAATTCTCCAAACCATAAACTATCTCTGTAACGTCTTCCATTTCCATCAGTAAAGTCTCATAGTATTTCTGTAACTAACATGGATTTCAATCCTCATTTGACATCTGGTGAAATAATGTGAACTACAGAAAGGTTAAGTGACTCAACCAAAGTCATGTCATACATTAGTGGCAGAGTCAAAAAAGGGATATAGACATCTTAAATGACTTGACTCAGTATTGAAGACATTTTGAACCAGAATGTTCTGAGAAATATTACACATGGATCAACACAGATTTAGGCAAACAGTAAGAATACTTATCTTTCAGTGATGTCTTTTATTATTTGACCAATAAAGCAAATAGAGCAGTCTTAAATCATTTCCCAAATACAGCAGCAACAGAAAACTACAATACTGGAGTTTCATTTACCAAAATTTCAACTCATCAGAAACTAATCAAAATCATATTAAATTTCTTGTATAGGAGACCAAAATACAAAGAGTATGAACAAAATATGTTAAGGGTTACAACCTTGGACAAGTTCTTTACACAAATCCAGGCCTCTGTTCCATTTCTACATTACTAAATTAACATGAAATGCTACAAACTTCAAACGATAATGTCAATTGTCTTTAGCCATTTCTTTTATCAAAAAATAAGTCTTTATGGATATCATATGTTCACTAAGCCAAAGGCATGGTCAGCACAGAAATGTTTACAGATGGCAGAACTCTTGTTTTAAAAAAAAAAAAAGATCAAAGGGAGGTTGAGAATATACAAACCCTGGTGGTTAATACACACTCATAAACAAATAAATAAACTAGTATGGTGTTTGCCTATGGCCAAACTATCTGTGCAACTGACAGAGGCTCTGCTATCAGACCACCCTATTTTGAAACCCTCAGTTTGACTCCCCTCACCACCAGGACAAAACTCCTTAGATCAGGTTCTGTCAATATCAACTCCATTTTTTAGGGATTTATAACTTGGCTGTAAAACTTCATCTGAGGGTTAGGCTTGGCAGACAAGGTCTCAGCCTGACAGCAGTGTTTTTATTACATTATTTTAAAATGAAGTGGCTCTTTTTAACCTTAAGGAAGATGCAAGATGCATGTAAGCTAACCAGTTTCAGAAGGTATTTGGCTGCTGCTATAACTCAAAACTCTTGGGGGAAGGGGCAGGGGGAGGGTGGAGTGTATTTTCTTTTTTTTCCCTGTGAAGACTGTGTACATCTCTATGAGTTTCATAAAAGACACTACATTGACAATTATGGACACAGAACTATGTGAATACCCACAGACAGCCTTCATGCAGACTAAAATTACTTATAAAATTCAAAGCAACTAAACTTCACTTACTTGGTTTAGGCAAATGAAATCAAAATGAATTCTCTGAGAGGATTTATAGCTGGTCATCTAAGAAGCACCTATAAAAACACTGTTTGAAGTGTTTGTCCACAGTGAAAAACAGGAGACAGATTGAAGGACATATAATCTCAGATCTGCTCAGCAGAAAGGTATTCACTAGCCCACAAAGAGATAATAACATAGAGTACAAATGGACAAGGTGTGAGTCCAGCCATCCAGGGTGATGCTCAAAGTGAAGGTACTGGTAGCTGTAACCATAAGTGTTTAAAAATAAGGCACATTATTGCATATCCAAACTGTCTCTGTCAAAGCAATCAAATTTTATAGTGCGTCCTGCAAAAGCATTTTGCATTATTGAAATAATCTACATCTTCAATTATTTTTAATCGTGGACTGAACATTGAGACCCCTATTCAAGAATATTTTCCTGTGGTTGGAGTTTTTGTAGTTTTGCCACAGTTTCAGGTATCTGGCCTAAGACACTGTCACCTAACTTCATTTTTACCAGAGAGTGATAGAGTGGCTGGCCAATAAATCAGGTACTTCTGCAGCGTATTAAGTTGAATGCCTGCAAATTGTGATACATTCCTCAATCTCTTCTGAAAACATAGCTGTGAAGGGTCAGTCAGTCAGAGCATTTTGTGGCCACTTGGGCTCAGCCTCAAGATCCTGGAGCCAATGTGTGAAAGAAGAACTTCTTTGTCAAAAAAGAAAAGCAATACATTTAAATTATACAGCTAAGGAAGAAAAGGAGTGCATTACATCATGTTTCCTGGCTCTATGCATAAGACCAAGGACATCACTTATATAAGGCTTTTTTTGCTCTAATTTAATACTCAAAGTTTATACTGACACAATGGTGGAAGCTTCTGTGGGGCTATGTTGAATCAGAGCATCTGGTGGGCCTGGGCAACAGCAGGGAGGAAAGGCTTGCCAAGAATTTCACTTCACAAAATCGGCACAGGTTAGGCAGAGCAGACATTCTCTGCTTATTAAAGCCTTTTCTTTTATAAGAATAAAGCTTAGCAAGGCAAACCCAGCAACACTAGGAGGTAACACAAAAATGGTTAATAGCCACAGACTATTGATCATGTCTTCCAGCACCTGAACTTTGAGTACAGATTTTAACACAGACATTCCCAAAATGACAGCATGTGTCAATCTTCAGTGTTTCAGCATTGTGTTAGCTGCTTCCAGCCCTCTTCTAAATATCTGAGAATGTTACAGGCTTCCCTCTTTCATGGAGGAAAATGTAAGAAAGGAGAAGGAAGAGATACAATGATAGAGATCTTCCTGTATCCTGATGTCCAGATGAGTCTTTTGGACACTTCTAGAGTGTGTGCCAAGGCATAAGTGAAACACAAACCACATGTACCTTTCCATCCCCAGATTTTTACCTTTTCCACTAGGGTAAATATAGGCACTGGCAACCAGGTATTCTGCAAACTGAGCACGAAAGTTCAACCAAACCCAAAACTAACTATATACCCAACCATTTGGCGTAGCATCTGATAAAGATGTGACAAATACATGAACTCTTTGCCTTTAACTTAAGAATATCAGTGTCTCAAATATGCATCTCACTAGTGGTTGATGCAGTAATATAAATAAGGGGAGAGAAGAAGGAACAAAGCCAGAGTTCTAAGCAAAAAGGAAAGAAATAGAATAATAATCTGCATGCAGAGAATTTCTGTCTGTTGGAAGATGACAGGAGGCCAAGAGAGAGCTGAAAGTAAACAGAGTATGCTTGGGCAGTACTCTGTGGTGTGTGTACTACTAACCCAGCAGTATGTAGGAGGAATAATGAGGAACATTCTTATGACAGGAGAGTCGCAAGGAGGGATGGAGCAAAGCCTATATCATGAGATGATAAGGGAAAAATAGGAGAAAGCATGTGGTTAACATTTTCAGGAAGTCTGGAAAGCAGAAGGGCCAATCTTGTGGAATGGATGAGGTACTTCCTGGCATCCAGAGATTTTCAAGCCCAGGCTAGAATGGGGTCTGAGTAACTTATTCTAGTGGAAGGTGTCCTTGCCCATGACAAGTGGGTTAGAACTAGATGATCTCTAAGGTCCATTTCAACCCTACACATTCTATGATTCTATAACTCTATGAAATGTTTGCTCTGAGCCTGTCCAGAAATGATACTGTGTATGACACTGTTTACTTTACTACAATTGTGTAAAAAGGAATGTTAACCAAAAAAAGTCATTACAACTTGTGCATTGTTTGGAGACTTGTTATCTGCTGAGGATGCAGACTGCATCTTCAAGAAGGACAAGGATGCAGTGTGATCTTGTGTGACACATGACAGCCCTCAGTGTCAACTGAGTGCTTGTAAGAGCAGCTCTAAATGATGGCAGCCCTGCTAGAAAGAAAGACTATTGTTTTGTCCTTGAAACAGGATGTGTAAATCTCAGCTACAGCAGCTGCATCATACCTACCCACCCACTGCCTCCTCTGTCATGTGCTCTGGGCTTACCCCTGCTCCCAAGGAAGCTTATTCCAAAATGACAGTGATTTCAGATGGCATGAGATCAGGTTCTCTGATCTCTGCATGGCAGCAGAACAGAATCCAAACAAACCACTCGTACTACAAGTAGACTGTCCAGGGCAGGCCATCCAAGAGAGTTTCATCCAACCAGACTGCCCAGCTTCTCGTGAATAACAGCATGATTTTAAGTTTGCCATGTGCACCAAGGGACCATGTTGCTCACCTTCAGTACCTTTCATCTCTTCTTTTCTTCCTTTATGGACAGGAGCAGCATACACAAAAAAAACAATATTGTAAAAAGCAGAAAACCTCAAATGCAGAATTCAAATCTTCATACTAAACCAAATAAAGATGTTGAGAAACTGTGATGTGTAAATAATTGTGCAGCTGTACCATAAAGAGTGAAGCTAATGCTTAGTTGTGTGTATCCAAAAAGAAAGCATGGTCTGTAGGAAAACACAGTTGAAAGCAGTCTATATCAACATTTACTAGGCTGGTAGAGCAGGTGCTCCTAACATGTCTTCTCTTCTTCCTGTTAATAAGCTGAAGACAGTTTGGAGAGGTGACAGATTTAAACATGGTGCAATGCAGCAAATGGCTGGGAAAATCCTTTGTGCTGGTGCTGCTGCTTCTTCCCTTTCTGCCACTCTAAGGGAATAACTCCACATCGTCTGAGATCAGTGGTTTCAAGTATTCCACTGCCAAAAATAAAGAGATGTAGTTTAGTCTACAGAACAGGTCTTCTCAGTCTCACCTAGAAATAGACACAATTTCTGAGCAAGTTACATTCCCTGAAATGGGACATTGGTGGCACCGTGATGCCCCAACACTCAAGTTCAAGTTCACTGCTCAAGTTCACTTACAACTAATTTTTCACCTTCCAGCACCTCTTCCTTTTTCTCAGTAGCCACAAGAAACCTCAAAACCTCCTTCTGTTATCTCTTCTCTCCCTCCAGCAGTCAAGTACTAGGAGCTGTAGAACTGTAAATTGTAAATCCCAAACAGTGGCCTGCAGGTCCAAATAATGCCAGGTTGATTCTGTCCTTTGGCAAAAGACAAAGCAGTCTCTGAAAACAGGAACCCATCAGCATTTGTATAAATACTTTAATAATATTTTCATTCTTGTTATGATATGAAATGTCATTAGGTAAGCTATGATTCAGATCTGTGATTAAAAAAAGTAAATAATAGGGTAAAAGGGAAAAGGAAAGAAAATTTCCCCCCCAAAATAACAAAATAGATTAATTAAGTTCCAAAGTGGAACAAATACCTTAGGTAGAATATCTTAGGAAGCTGCTATGAAAATGATGCCCAAGTCTGTACTTAATGCAAGGTATGTTATAGTGTGTCAATACTAATGTGCATTGTCTTGTCCATGACCTTCTTCAAACTAAAACAGGCACTACAACCTCTCCTCAACTATCCTGATTTAAAGGAAAATCAAACTGAGCACCCAGACCGCACAGGAATTACAGAGTACTCCAAAATCCTACCTCATGTGGAACTTGAGGAGGCTAAGACCCCAGGATTTACCACTGTACATACAGGACGTGAACTTAGGCACACTGCCAACAATTGTGCTTGCCTCATTCATTTCCAGAATGAGCTTCAGCACATTAGTTAATTTTGATGAACCAGAGCCCCTGTGATCCTCCAGTCTCTTGTGCAAAGTCACATGCAGATTTTCAAATCTATTTTCAAGGATAGACTTTAATATATAAAAAGAAATATAGTAGCCAGGCTGTCAGAGCATTGCCTGCTAGGCTTTAAGTAGACACTGTCATCTGCAGTTCAATCTGGTCAACAGCACAAAATCCTTTGAAGATAAGAAAAAAATGAGTTGGGACTGTCTATTAGAAGACCATTTGTGGAACTATTGTTGTTTGTATTGTGCTACGGTGAAAGGACTAACACAAGAATAACCATTACATGAACACTGATTTACTTGCAGAGGGTTAAGGCCAATAAGTTTGATTCTCCATTTCAGGACAACTTAAGAGTAACACCAAAGTCAATGAACGTCCATCAGGAAAACAGAAGTTTGACCAAGAAGGGAATTACATTTAATGAGAAACCCCACAGTCTTATTTAAATGTTATTATCTCCACTGTTCCTATTTATCAATAGTATCAGTGATAGATAAAAGCATGGAGCTTGCATAGTTGCAAGAGCTATTCTCTGCTGAACACATAATAAAGGTTTTCAGCAACAATAAAAAAAAAAATACTGAAAAGTAATTCTCACTCCATCAGTACTGAAAAAAGCAAGATGTCTTTGAAAAACTGCACAGGAGCTACACTGTATAGGTTAATATGTTAAGACACTTTGATTCACTGCCCACCTGTGTTCACTGGAGCTTGTTAACAGCTTTATTTTTATCATGTATAACTGCAGTGTGGCATCCATCTATCCTTCATTTCACATGATTTTTCATGAGAAATAGTCAAAATATGTTTCTATAAGTCAAATTTTTGCTTTCCTAGAAATGCACAAAACCAGAATGATGTGGGGTCTACAGAGCAAAGAAAAGGGAATGATGCATTTTCTAACTCCACGGGAGTCTATTTCTACTCTCCAACCCTGTTCACTACTTTTGTTTATTATCTTCTCCTTTTGTGTATAACTCCTACTGACATTAATGGGAGGTCTGCTCATGTAAGAAGAGAGGACAATCAAACCTTAAACATGGTTTTAGTTTGACATCTAAATCCCCAGGTTCAGGGAATTCTACACTTTATGTTAACATGTTCCAACATCCCATTTTAAAAAAATTGTATTTATCTATCTTCTTCCCCTATTGTACAAAAACCAGGCTACAATCAAATTTCTGAGGCTAGTTACTAAACTAAAACAGAGTAATTATGCTCACTAAATATTGTGTTCTGACACCTGTGAACTACACCTCTCCAGAGTTTGCTATAACTGCAGGTCCATATTAATACAGATTATTATAATGCCCTCTCTTCAGATAACCTGCAAAAATCAGAGTAAGGGAACAATGTGGCAGTAGGATCAATGCTGCTGCTCCATTGCAAGGCTTCTTGCATGACATGCACATGAAAGACAGCTGGTAACAGATCATATGTATTCAAAGATATCATAGATTAATAAATACTGTAAAGCAGAATGGAAGTTTAGAGAGAGATTCCTGCTCACCAAACTAATGATTTAGAGCTCCAGATTGAGACCAGTTTGAACAGGTAAAATATGAGTACTTTTATTTGGCTGAGGAAGGTACTTTGGTAGCAATTACCCATGCTTAGTGAATTTTGGTTTGCATTGTGGTTTCTTTTCTGAGGACAATAAAGTGAAATATGTGGTCTGGGAGTGCACTTAATGCAGCAATTGGACATTCAGCCTGTGCACTCTTCTCTGAGGTAAAAACAAAATTTATATACAATGGACATCAGGTCCTCAGTACCAACTGTTTTGCTATACACTTTTGTTCTTATTTGGGTGCACTACTTCCTATCCAAAGTCCACGCTAATAAACATTTTCTTTTTTTATGAAGCAAAATTATGTGCATCCTTAAACTTCCTAAATATTATTTGCAGTGAGAGAACTCTGGAGGTCTTTCACAGATTTGCCTTTCCTTGCCCCATTCAGTGTTTTATGTAATAAGGATAATCTGTTGAAAAATTAAATATATGTTTCTGTGTGTGTAAATATATGTATATTTCCAAGACATGTTTTTCCAGCCCGTTTCTGATATTCCTCTTATGCATTCATTTTCCAAAAGCATGAATCCTACAGTATCCTTTTCCTGAATCTGGCATAATTTATCTGAGTCTCTCTGTATCATTAACAGACTTCAACTCTGTCAAGAAGAAAAATATTACCCTCACTTGACAGACTGGAAATTAAAACACCATTGAGTTTATATGACTCATTTGAGATTATATAGGAGTTGTCTGAAGCAGACATTGCACCTCAGTTTCCCCAGTGACAATCTGATGTCCTGTCTCCTAAATCAGCTTTCAGATTCATGGTTTCTTTACCATTTGTAGGAATTTTATATTCTCAGTAATTCAGATCTTTTGCTTCCAAAACCTGGAATCAATTAGAGTGGACCCTTGGTCTACTGGAAATAATGGGAATCAACATCAGCGCAAATATACGTGCTGAAGAGCCACCATGCTGGATTGGGACCAGGAAAAGCAGGAGTGTGTTTGTCTTGCTGTGGAGGAGTTTGGGTTGGCAAAAGATGCAATAAATTTGGAAGTCATGAGAACTGGAATACAACCAACGGGCACCCTTGGACTCTGAGCTTCTCCTAAAAGGAGCTGTGCTCTACAGTGAGGGCAGCCTGTGTTTCGCTGCACATAAAACACCAGCAGTAAGCCTCAGAGAGTGCCTTGTGCTGCTGCTCCTTCTGCTCTGTAGGGCCAGAAACAACCAGGTGAGGCTTTGCCTTTTGTGGCAGAGAACATGCCCCTACATCAAAGCAAACAGGGACCACCACGTTCATTCACTGCTGTTCTTCTTGTCGGTTTTCAGCCTGCGTGCCGGGTTTCTCCTTGTATAAAGCCCTGCTACCGTGACAGTGAACATATGCTGTTAGTGTGCAATAATTGTCCTTTAGCTCCTTGTTGGCTGGATTTATTACCTAAAGCAATCATGCTGCAACAGAGGAAAAAGTAAATAAAATGTTTATGATCACGGCAAATCTTGTTTCTTCTTTAAATATTGAAAGGGCTGAATGATCTCAATGGACAAAAATTACCTCAAAATGTATATGTGTGTGTGAGTATGTTTACTTTGGCTTGGTCAACTTGATATGATTTTCACCATAAGCTTTCTCTGCAGCCAAAAATCACATCACATGAGCCAGAGCAGATAACAGACACATATACTTCTGAGGTCACTGTTGCCTGAATTATTGAACAGGTTTCTGCACCTCTTCTGGGCATGCATTGAGATGGGAGCTTGCCAATACCATCTCTTTTTCCAGCACATACCATACACAAAAGCAAATATATGTATTGCAGCACTGTAAATGTAGTGAAATAATGGGTGCTAATTCCCAAGATTTCATCCCACTTCCTCACCAATAAAGTATAAAAATACACCATTTTTCCTCTTTGACAAAATAATCGGCATGTCCACAAGGAAATCCAAACTTTGACTCATCACACATCACAGAGAAAACAAAGAGATTTGGGGACTTTGTTTAACATCTGCTAATGTGGATGTCTCAAGACTGTTTTGAAAAGAAACACCTTAGACAGTTAAATATTAGCATGATTCTAAAAAACATTAAAACAATGTCACTTACATCCAAGGGATGTAAGAAACAACAGAAAATGAATGGACTATAGAATTACTATGTTCTGTTTCAAAGGAGCAAGGATAGCCTGGTCCAGCACAATACTTAATTTTGTTCCTACCTAAGGTACTGACTTTTTTTTCTCATTAGTCATCATCTCATTTCTCATCATCTTTAGTTTGCTGACTGAACCAAAAGTTGTGTGGGGAGAATCTTGTATCAAAACATAACAACTTTTAGTCATTAAACAGTTTTTACTGGTTGGACTTCTCTTGGTTTTGTTTTTTTTTCTGTTCTATTTGGAAAGTTTGTAGAGTATGAAAAAATTCACTTCTAATTTTTTTCACTCATCTTTACTGATATTTTTGCAATTCCTTTCAGTGAAACATTAATCTGAAAATGGAAAATCAAACCACTGGACTTCAAAAAAATTGTACTAAAACAGATTAGCTGTTTCTGACCCTTCCCTTGGTTCAAAAACATCATTCTGAGTTTGGGATAAGTTTAGTCCATGACCACTTGCTGCATCTCAAAGCAAATGAAACATTGTACAAAAAAATGTTCACTCAGTCCCAGTTTTGAGAGTAAATAGCCCTACTGACACCAATAGCATTAATCACATTTTAAAAGAGGATGCACTCCAGTCTGTTCTACCAAACACATGTGAACCATATTTCTTTTACTCATCTGACAGTAGAAGACGAAGAAACTTCCAGGGGTTAGATGCTGTGTATTAATTAAATGTATACTGGTCCATAGCCTGGGTTACCTTTAAACACCACTTCTCAGCTCCTTTTTGGAGGAAGAAACCTGCCAATGTGTGTGTTTAGCCCAAGACTGTCTGCTGACATTCCAGTGTATGCTTCTGTCATTTGGTTGCTTAATGAAAGGATGCTGCCCAACCCTCTGGGGAACAGGCTGGTACAAACACACTCTAACCTCTGTGGTTGCCTTCTGAAACCTGCAACTGACCCTTCTCCCATAAAAAACTATAAAATACTTAGGCAACAGGATTAAAATAAAAGACTAATGAATATACAGAATGTCACACCTGCCACACTTGTGAATTATTGGTCTCTTAAACTTCTATAACCCAGCACCGTCAGTGACACCCTTTATTTACCCTTAAGGCACTTGGCAGCTGCTTAAGTCGCTGTCTATGGCAGTTTGGTGGAAACAATAATAATACACTATAAATCAATGAAAATGAAGTTTTTGCAGTGATAATCTGATACAGATTTGCTAGCATTTATATGAAATTCAATTCTGTTTGATTGCATCAGCATATGTTTCATTTCTTCCAACATTATTGATTTTGAAGCCTCTTTACCTAAAATTATTTCTGTTACCATTTTGCATTACTGTTTGGAAATAGCTTAAATCAAATGGAACCTTTTATTCAATCTTTAGCTTTGTAAAAAGCTGGTTACTCAAGTAATGTGACCTTACTTTTATTTTTCAATAGACAAAGCTATTAGAATTCCCAAATCTTCTATACCATTTACCTGCTAAGACTCCTCTGTAATTAAGTGTGTTGTTATTTCTGGTAAAACCACTGAAACACCAGGGAAAAAAATAAAATATGGGCATAATATTGAAGTGCTTAGGGTATTCAAACCAATTAATAAATCCAAGGTTTTTGTGCTGAAATGGAGGTTGTTAATGCAGTTAGAGCAGTGATTACTTAATATGCACAGGCAAGTAGCTGTGTCTGTGTACGTATTCAGGTGCTGTGTGTACAATGGTGATAATAACCACGTCACAGCATCCTCTCAGATAAAAGAGGTATTGTTGCTGTTCCATTGATTTACTATAAAAATTGAGGCACAAAATCTTCTGGAATTAGGTACTTTAAATGGCTATAAAAGTGTAAATAAATAAATGATCTGCTTTTGAGATCTACGGGATGCTGCATTCCATTGTCGACTCTTGGCTTGTACTTTATGTTTGAGCATGCAGAGCAAACCACATACATATTGTGTGTACATGGACTTGTGTGTGATGTGTAAGCAAACCACATACATATTGTATGTACGTGGACTTGTGTGTGATGTGTAGGGCATCACCTTTACCCAAATTTCACCATGGTTTTTTTTGCATGGCTGTGACACTTTTGGCACAAGTGTCCCTCAGACATTAGTTGGGATGGGAAAACTTAATATTTTCCCCTGACTTTCAAATATAGACAATTTAGCAGAAACTTTTCTTTGGAAAACATAAACCCTGTAATAGAAAAAAAAAATCTGCTTCAGCTATGTCAGAATGAATGGGTCCTATTTTCTAATTATTTGGTTTACTTCTTTTTGTCAAGTAAAACTTTAAATAACAAATCTTAAAAACCAGTTGACCTGAAAATAACAATAATAATAATAACAATTATAAAATTCATTCACTTCAAAGTACTGATACTTCATTCTGAAACTCTAATAATATCACAGAATCTTACAATCCTTCATGAGGAAGAATTTCTGCCTATCATGAGGGTCAAAAAGCACTCCATACTGTGGCACATTGACAAAGCAGTAGTAGCTGTTGTATGTAACTTTTTGGCATTCTGAGTGTCTTTTAGTATTTCTAACACTTCAGGTATTTTCCCTGCTTGGGTACCTCTGCCATCACTCCAGCAATGCACAGACACCTACCAAACCCAGTGTCTCTTTCCAGTGGAAGGCACAGCCACGAGATCTTTGGTCTTCTTGGCCAAGAACTCCACATACACATATGATTTAAAGCACAGACATGAAGTTCTCTTGCTGCAATGCTGTGGTCAGATCTGCAGGCACACAGTCCCTGAGCAAGAGGAATCACTGGCTCCCTGAATCAGAAGCAGAACAGCACAGTTGCCATCAGCTAAACCTGCCCATGCCTGTGGCTGCTTCTGCCCTGTGCACAGAAACGTGTTACTCAGCAGAGAAAGGAGCTTGCCTAGTGAAGGTTGGAGAGTCAAAGTTTAGGCAACTCATTTGATACTTTCACATTACAGGGGATTTAAAAGCTGCTTACCTGAGAACTGACAAAACAAATATAATTCCCAATTTCTGTCAGGTCCTCCTCTTGGATACCAATATAAAACCAGTGGATTTTTTGGGATATTAGGTTTATGTTGTTTCTGTCACTGGCAGAAATATTTTTTTCATGCTTTTTCCTTTGGACTGAGGTATTCTTTGGTGACTATTCAAGTAAATAAACCATATTAATGACCTTCAAATTCATCAAAAAGAAGAAAAAGTCAACTGCTGTCACAAACCACTAATATAAAAAGCTACTCTTCCCTTCACTCCAAATTCCAGCATTATCAAAAGAAAAAAAAAAGTGCTAAATTAAAATTGACTGTTTTGTGCTGATTTCCATGGTTGCTCAGGCTATGCCACCACATCAAAAGAGTATAGAAGATTAAATCATTAACTGTGTCTGTATTATCCCACTGGTTCAGACAGGGTCTTTCTCAACTATTTATTTGACTAAATTTCAGTATTTTAAGAATATTCTTTAAAATTTTGGATAAAGAAACCCCAGTCACTTAGGAAGAGATTTTCCTGTTTGCCACTGTGGGATCATTCACAAATGCCATACAGTATTTTTATGACTTTATGATAACTGAAGTTTGCATTTGAAACCAGAACAAGCAAATGGAGCTAACAATCAGTGGGCTGGGAATTCTCTCTCACATCCAATTTCTTAGTCACAAGCAAATTACATTATTAATGTCAGAGAATATATCCTGCAAGAGCTGAGCTTGACTGGTGCATGCTGAGGGGCTTCTGTACTCCACAGGGTGTTCAGATCTCTGAGAATTCATCTGTCTCCAGTACAGGGAACCATCAGAGCAGCCATTCCCATGCCTATGAACAGTCAATACCCACTGAGTCATCAAAAATAGCAAAAGCTTGCAATGGCAAACATGCTGAACCAAGGAGACATCCAGAATTTGAATTGAAATTCATTAATCTAATGTGTCTGAATGTTAGTTGAAAAAGAAGGTAAAATGACAGTTTTTACATTTAAAATGTTATGTCATTAGGAGATAATAATAGAACAGGGATGTTTATTGCATTTTATAACTACAGTTTGCTTTGCTGTATTTTCTAACTTTTGAGATGTTCTCAGTTTGGAAAATGAAAATCTGAAAAGAAAATTTCCTGCTGTCAGTCAGTTTGATTTCCTGCATCTCACTGTTACAATATTTACAGTGTTAATGGTGAACAATCATTCCCTACATTTGAAATTGTTCCAGTGGGAAAGAATAGATTTTTGTCACTTTTTTTACCAAGTCTAAATTCAGTTTACATTTGAGCTACCTTACACTTCACTCTTGGTATCAAATGATATTTCTTGCAGTAGTGAATTTCTGGGACATAATCTGCCTACTAAAAGATTCAATTCTGTTCCTTACTGGTGTTCTCTTTGCACTGATGTTTCTGCCAGAGTTCCTGGACATGCTCTGAAGTTAAATCCCAATAAAGATTACAACTTGTACATTTACAACTAGGATGTGATTAAAGCAAGTAAGGACACAAATTTGTGCTACTAAGCACAATGAATGAATGAGCAGAAAGAATAAAAGCCTGTTAATCATCAAAAATCCAACATTTCATGTCCAGTTTCTTGTCAGAAATGGACAAGAGAGGCTTTAGAGTCCTGCTGGGATCACCACATCATGCCCCAGCCTGAGCAAGGGCTGTGTAAGAATAAGATATTCTCCTAATGAAGAAATGGGTGAGAGATGCCATGGAGATGTTTCATCCCTGAGATGGTCTGATTTGTCCTCCCCATCCCCTAAAGGGAATACAGAAAAGGCATCAGATCAGGCTGCCCACCTTTTCTCTGCTTTGTACTACCCCTGGAAAAATAAACTTTTCCACTAACTCTGGATAGTTATAAGGCAAACTGGCCCCATATAAAAGGACAAACAGTATAAGGTAGATTATCAGACAAGATTTTTATCAGTAATAGCCATAACACAAAAACCAAAAGCTTTTTTAAGTGACTTGAAGGAATCTGTTTCTGTGAGTCAGGATTACTCGAGTCTGCAAGTCTGTAGTGTTACTCACTGTATTTCTGTCTGGCCATTTCCCATATGAGCCACCAGTGGTAAGGAACTGCCCTGCTTTAATAAACAGGCTTTGGGTGTGCAGGATAACACAGAAACTACCCTTTGCAGCAACTGTGCCTCCAAGCTCCAGAAGCAAAGCTGAGAAGAAACAGAATCCTACCTCCCTTCCGAAGCCACTATCCACCTGAAGTCGAGGGAAAGCCTAACTAACGTTTCATGTAAGATTTTCCCTCTAAACACAAAAATGCACCTTTGAACAGTGAAGTCTGCCTCTCAGATCAGCACTTGTAGATCACGAAATCTGCCCAGCTCAGACTGCAGATCTGTAGTGCTCCCCACAGCGAGAGCCTGCACCCCACTGCAACATGTGCCCAGCCACGCTCACACAAGCAAACAGGGCCACCTGGGTCAGCAAAGGTGATGCTGCCTGGGGCAGCTTTTATCTACAAGCCCAAATCATCTCCCTTTACCTGCTGTGCTAGAGGTTACAGTGCCACAGTGAGGGTATTTAACAGAATAAGTGAAAGATTTCAGTCCTCTCTTAGAAAAGCAGTAGTTTGTGGTAAAAGAAAGGTCAAGGTGAGATTCAAAGTCTGTGTGGTATTACTTCTTCTTAGGACCACACCTTAAACTGGATGCAAAAGATAGATTTATCCTTTCGTGGTAATCTGGGATTTGTTCAGCAAAGAAAAATGCAAATCATATCTGCCCTCAACATTTCTCTGTTTTTCTGGCTTTTTCTTGTAGAAATTCTTGTAGGGAAAAAAAGCAACACCCAGAAGCCACTGCTTCTAGTCCTTCACAATTCTATAGGTTTTATGTGTAGCTCTTGGTCGAAAAACTGCCATGGCTGGTTACAGTTTCTTTAAAGGAATGCACTTATCAAGCTCTCTACACCTAGGACACTTTTTCTCAACCTCTGCTTTCTTTTTTTTTTTCCCCTTTTTCCTATTTCTCACATTCACTTTCTTACTTTCTTTGCTGCCTCTTTCTCCTTTTTCAATCTTTCTCATCTAGCCTTTCCATTGTTATTCACCCTGTTTATTGCTTCAAGCAACCCTGACATACTGGACATCATCTGAAACTACAAACGACAGGATGCAATAAGCTAGAGAATAGCAGTAATCTGAAGAAAGTTCTTCATTCACTCTTGCTCCTAACTCTCTGTCTTCTTATCCTACATAGAAAATAAAAAAATCAATACCACCTCACAGGGCTTGATAAAAGTGCTGGACGAGTACAGCAGGCATGCTGGATATAGTAAATTAAAGTGATCAAAATTTTCCAGTCGACTCTGCCTATAGCCTACATAAACTAACAACCCTGTCTGCAGAATGTCTGTCACTCTAGAAGCTTTATTTTATCTGTGTCTCTGATTACCTAGAGAATGAGTACATATACGATATATGTGTACACATTTATCTGTATGCATATGTGTGAGAAATAGGTGGGAGTAGGAATCAGCCTGTGTTTATAACAAATATTTCCTTTTAGATGAGTAGATTTTGAATTTGATAACATATTTGTATGAACAAAACGTTGTGGAAATAAATGTTTTACCATCATCAGATGATATAACAAAGATTAAAATTACTGCATTATATTTAATTTTCAATATGTCATTCCCTGTCAGGCTAGATTTTAGCCAGTGTAAATCAGCACTTAAAATACCATTTGAAGACCAGGCTTGTTACCTTTTCATGTTGTTTTTCTGGTCTAGACATGGCTTAACAATTTCCAATCAATGTCTAAAAATGTATTAGAGAACTGAGAGACAAAGCAGGCAGCAGTGTGATCTGGCAGTAGCAGGATTCATAGACCAAATACATGAGAAGTTAAATTTTCCCCCAAAGGAAAATGCCAGTGGATGCCTTGACTTCAGAGGCACGTGTGTAAAGGGTGAAATTATTTCACAGTCAAAATGCCATAATGTAAAATTTCAGTTTGTCTCTAAAAGAAGGTTAATCTTGTACTAATTCAGCAGGAATTCTATCTCCAAGAAATGGCAGAGAAGCAAATGCCTTCACCTGAATTTTTTTTTTTCTGTGTTCAACTTTCTAGGCATTTGCATTTGGCAAATTATGCTAATTTCTGTCTTGTGTTTAAAAACACCTGTTTCTGACAAGCTACATAAGGTTAGTAATTCATGCAGCAGGCATGAATTTGGGTGCCTCTGCACACCACCAGGGCTGAGTGCCAGACTGTGCTGTAAAAAACACCTACTTGTGTGGATTTTTATTCCTAAACCCATAGTATTGATCTGGTCCTCAGAAGGCACTAAACAAAACATTTTGAAGGAAATCTGCCAGTGGGCCCAAAAACCAAATAAATCTTTGGTAATATGAATGTGGAAAGAAAGAGGGAAAGAGGGAAGGAGGGAATGAAAAAGTAGAGGCTGAGATCATATGGGTTACATGGAAGGAAAACCTGAAGAGGACAAACCAGTGCTCAGAAATTTTTTTCACCCACCAGCTAAGATTGCCCTTCTCTACAAGGAGGTTCTTTTTTTTCCCTCCTCTTTCTCCCTTTTTTTTCCACTGCTGCCATTACACATCCCCTTTTCTCTTTCTGGGCTCATACAGAATTCCAACCTCTTTGATCCCTATGCTTTGCCCCATGCCTGTCCTGGGCTAATGGGGCTAATGAGCACACTCACCACACGTCTGAGCAGGGTCACAGAACAGCTTCAAGGTCTTGCTTCTGACACTTTTGACTCCTTCCTCCCTTCTGTTCTTGCACCCCTCCTGCAATGCATGATGGTGTTGGGCTCATGAACCTTCTTGGGATACTTTTGCCTGAGGTGTACAATCTGTTCTGCACTAAAACGACAGCACCCTGCCCACTTAAGAAATGTATGGCAAAAACACAAGCAATATATGCCTTGAGATTCTTAGACTATATTCTGAAGTCTCTTTATTCTGTGTCTCTGCCTGCATCTGTACCTCTCATTTATTTCAGTGTTCATCACACAATGTCTTGTGTCTGTATATATGGTTCTGCTTGCACCTACAACTTTCAATACATCATGTTGAAATTGTATTCAATATATTGTGCTGAATATTTAGTAGGTTATGGGCACATACATGAGCACATGCTCCAATCCTCAAAGCATGTGACAGGGAAAAATTCCAAGTGTTCATTATATTATGGGCAGTGTTGTAAGCAAGTGTACTGGACCATTCTTGATGTTTGTCTGGGATACCATAACCTGTATGTGACCACAGCAAGCACAGGAGCCAAAGGCAAAACAGTGCAGGTGTGCAAAAAAATACACAGTGAAACCTCTTCACCTTACCCCAGTCTTGGGACTTTTTCTATTGGAGATTGCATCCACCTCACAGAGTTTCACAGTGAGGTGCTCAGCTCTGTGCTGCTGCACAGCTGCAATGTCCACAGTGAAGTGCATTTTTTGCCTAAGAAAGAGATATCTTTGTTTAGTTTTAAGCCTATTGATGTAATTTAAGGGATTGTACCCTAAGCCCCTTTCTGTCTGGAACAGTGGATAATTATCCCTTATTAACTTTTCCCCTGTTTTTTATTATTCCATATGGAACTATCACATCCTGTTTCTTTGCCCCCAGACACTTTTTTCTCCAGGGGAAGTTCTAATCTTTTTTTTCTTTCCTCAGGATTGTCTTTTGGTTTTATTCTGATTTATTTTCTTCACAAAGGGTATGTTCTCAGTTTGCCTTGCTACTCTTGCATTTCACCAGTTATCAATAGGAATTCCAGATAAGCAGGGAAAGCACAATGTGAGCAGAGGATCATTGAGACTCGAACTGGTGCTTCATGGGTGCTCTTTCTGCTTGGTCTAAATCCCATAAAACCTTTCAGAGTTTTGCCAGATCATGAGCTGCAGAGGTCAACCTGAAGAAATTCAGCATTTTTCTTCCAGAGGGCATGGAGTGTAATTTTCTTCTCTTAATTTTCTTTCTTTTCAGATTAATTTTTTCTCCACAGTTTCTCTTTGCATTTTTTTCCAATTTATTTCACTTCTCCAGAACTTTTTCCTTCACACCACATGCCCAGCTCCTCTTCAGCCACCCACAACCTGGAAACCTACTCTGCCCTAACTAGAAATCAAAAGCATCTTCACTGTGACACTTCCTCGGACACAGAGACACTGTGCCTGACTTTGATGAACTGGGAATGCCTGTGACCCACAGCAAACTCAGAAATATCTCCAAATGTAATTCCTTCTCTGCCAGCTCACCCCCAGCTGGCTTTCTAGCTGGTAGAAACTGGATGGGAGTTATTGCACACTGCCTCTTATCCATTTAGAGCTGCATCTTTAGGAGGTCACATCCATTTTTAGATCTTTCTCCAAGATGTGAAGCACTGTCTAGTGAAGACAACTGATTGTGCATTCAAGCAGATTTTTATTAACAATTGTGGAGAAAAAGCATATTTTAGGATATCCTGTTTCCATCATAAAATATCTTAGCAATTTTTTCTTTGATCTGTTGTATTGTTTCTTCTGAATAAGTAATTATGCAGTGCCATAAACTTATTTCTTTTTTTTTTTTTTAATTCAAAGCCCTTTTAAGTTATTGAAGTAGAACAACTGTATCTTTATGCCAGTGTAACTTAACAGTCAAATAGATGGGTAAAAAAATTGCTCCTGGGCTGAGACCCATTTGCCAAGTTTAATTCCAGAGCAGTGTTTAGACTGATGTTGTAAATCCCTATGAACAGTGGATTTGTAATGGAAATGCTGGCACAGACATTTAACTGTGGCAGCTCAAATGATATTGCTAGAATAAAAAGCCACCATGTACTAAATTAGTACATAAGCATGTGTTGTAACATATATGTTCCCTTTCTTTGTGCATGTAATCCCAGAGCTGTCTGTTGGCATAAGAGGTCTTTTCCTGATATTACCATAACCTTATTTTCCTGCATTGAATACCAAATAATGACAAAGATACAGCAGGAAAATAGACTCAAAATTGTGGATTTTTTTATTTCTTTTATTTGCTTTGAAGAAAACACCATTACTGATGGTATCTCCAAAGTATTTATGCCAGAATATGTCAATCAAACCAGTGAGCATGGACAAATATGACTTCTGAAAAGTGTATAATTTGGCCAAATGTATGTGGACTTTCCCAAATATGACTAGATGAACCTCTTCATCCCCAAGTTATGTCCCTGCACAATACCAAATCCCTCTTCCACAAAAAGAAGCACCGAGATTTTTCAGTATGGTAGTTGTAAAAACTCATGCAGGGCCAACAGAAGCTTGTAAAAATGAATGAAAAATGTCAGTGTTAATTCTAAATTCACACCGTGGCAGTTCACAAAAACTTTCAGTCACAAGCATTTGATAATAAATATCACAAGAATATCTACTGATCATCTGTAGTCAGAGCAGCTCTCCAAGCACAGCAGAAGCTACAGGGGTGCTGTCAAGACAGACTCAGCATTTGGGCTTTGTCATGTAACATGTTGATTTTACAAAGCCCGACACTAAGGAAATCACTCATCTTTGTTTATAATCAAATATTTTGCTTGTGTCCCTGACAAGTTGTCATGATGATATGTTGCTGCACGATTAGCAGCTAGTGAGATTGGCTGAAAGAGGCTGCGTCCCCACTGCTTGTGGAGCTACTTGTGTTTCTCTCGCTCTCTTCACTGTCACAGCTGAAATTTCCTTTCTTGCCTACTTTCTCTGCTCCCCCTTTTCTGATGCCCACCCTCATCAGCACCACTTCTCTTGTCTTTGTGTACAGCTTGCACATCCCTGGACACCTGTGCAGGTGGCAGAAATGAAGGGAAACATAGTTCCATGAGAAAGCAGTTTATTCCACCTTTTTGAGACAAATAATGAGGCAGAAGGAGCTGAAATTGAGCCAAAAGGAAGGCCAAGAACAGTATTTGCAATGACACCTAAGGAAAATATGGAGTGATGTATATTATCTGAAAAAAAAATGCCAGTGACAAACCTTGGACTCCCCACTGGTCACAGGCAGTCAGGCAGACTCCTGCTTTATGTCTAACCAAGAAGTGGCAAATGTAATGCAGCCAGTATGCCTTTACACAGGAGGAAAAGCAATGCCTGCATCCTAGATAACAGCAGTTTCAGCACTACCCTGTTCCTTTACATTGACAATCTCCTCTTATAGGTCTGGCCAGCCTCATTCAGCCCATACCCCACCACACTGAATGAACTCACAACTTGACACAGTGTCACTGCACCCAAGAATTCCACCTCCCTTTTAGGCTAAAGCCATTCAATGCAATAGGCCAAAATCAGTGTGAGCATGAGAGCATGGAGTTCTGTTGGAATAAATGGACATGTGTCCACTTGTTTGGGAGGACCAATATATTTATTACAAAATAGCTTCAAATTACTTTGAAAAACCAATATGCCAGGAAAGAGAAATATTACATTTTCTGGAAAAAAAGAGGATTGCAAAAATTTTAAATACTTCATATAAACCCCTAGATTAGATTAAATCAAGTCAGTTTTTCTTTTAGTTTTTTTTAAAATTCAATAATTTGAGACTTCTGATGGAAAAAAAAATTCCAAAGATATGATTTTTTTCAGTTCAAAATTTCCAAAGTGGATTTAAAAAAATAGAATTGCTCCAATTATTATGACTTCTATCAGAGGTTCTCTACAGCCAACAAAAGGGATTATGAGTAGGCCAGTGCTGCTGATGGTTTTTCAAATGACGATTTATGAGCTGGGCTTGGCCCACATGCAGAGAATTAGAAAGGTTTGGTCTATGTAGATGTTGGTATATGACTGACAGGCACTCTGGTGTCACTGGGATGGTCCAATTAGAAGGGCTTTTGTAGGCTAGAACTGGCAGATTTGTCTGCAAGATAAGGATTGAGGAAATCTCAGTTCATAAAGAGATGTCACTGATAATTAACCTTGAGGTGCTATGCAGCCTCATGATTCTTTTTATGAGAACAACAAACATGATTCTTTTTATGAGAATGGAGTGCAGCTGTCGGTATCTAAACATCACTTTGTGTTGTAAAATAGCAGGATAAACTGAACATTCTAGCTTTTTAAAGGTAAGAAAATGTGTCCTCCATAGTTTTGCATTTGTAGTTCCTATTATTTTGTCATTCAGCTGCAGCTTTATCTTGGCTTGGTACGTGCACCCATCAGTAGTACCTATTAGAACTTGAGAAAAATGACCTCTCATCCAAAATCTCCTTTTACACAAGCCTGCAATGTCTGCATTCATGCCCTCTCTGTGTTTGGCCTAGCAAAGGAGTTTACTGAAACATTTCAGAAAGAGCACCTTTTGGGAATGGCCAGTTCTCGTACAGCACATTTAGCAAAAAAATATCTGTGATTATTTTTGTGTAGGATTTAATTAGCTGAACTAAGTAGGGAACGAAAACCAGGCTAACATGACCCACTGTGTCCAATCAAAGCAGATATCAAATACTGGATGAACAAAATGAACAGCTTGTGAATGAGCTGCGAACTAAAGTAGGGAAGGAGTTAATCCTCTCGCTGGCTTAGAGGAAAGATCACAGTTGCCAGCTTGTATATAGGAATTTGCAGGTTGGTGGGGCTGGGCCAGCTCTGGGGAATTAACTAATTCCTTCATCTTCTTCCAGTGTATTATAAGATGTCTGGGCTAGAGGAAGTGAAGCCTGAGACTGGTAGGGAAGAGCCAGTCAGTAAATAATGAGGATAATGCTAGAAGGAAAAGAACAAGAGAGAAGTTCTCTTAATCCTGGAGTTTCAGAGAAGTGGTCCCACTGTGGCCTTGCAGCAACTTCTGAGAATCATAGCTTCATTTTTGAACTTCATGGAAGGGGAGCCCCTCTTGCTTAAAAGAGCAGGACATAATTTATTAGCCTTATTTAAGAGAGGATTGCAACATGATACAATAGAGAATTTTTTTTCTCAGCTTATAACAATGCCAATTCAGAAGCTGGCTTGGTACTGATGGCAGAAAACAAGTGAGGTGTTTTTCTAATATGCATGGGAAAAAAAGCATTAGAAGATGGGATGTGTAAAAACTGTCTTCCTTCGCCATTTTTCTAACAGATAAGTCACAGATAAACTTTAGGTTGTTGTTGCATTGATGGTCAGATTAAAAGGGTGAGGTCCAGCTCTCCTGAGGAAGTGCAGCATGTGGCTTGTGTTCTCACTCTCTATGGCACAAACACAATACAGAAATACATTCACTAAATATACTAGGAGAAGCAACTTTCACGTGGGAAGGTTTTGCCCCTTCTGTCCTACTTTTATATAAACCTTATAATTTTTAAAAACCCAAATATTTCATCCTGGTTATGCCAATTTGTAATTCAGATATTTGATTATTTTATTAGATTTATGATCTTTATCACCTTCCAGCTACTTCCCCACCCTTTTTAAGAGACAGCTCATACTGAGGTTATGAACATTACTTATTTTTGATGTACTTCTTTTCCCACATATTTCTGAAGCTTTGGGGTTACAGGAGGTAGCAGAAGCTCATTCAATGGCAGATTACAGGAATAAACAAGATAGGACAACAAAGACCTGATTATGGTGAGAAGCTGTGGAAACCCAAATATCCAAATTAAGGGATGAATGTACCCTCATCCAAGAGGACAGAGAAGGTCAGGACATATGGTCTTTTTAAGAGCTTTAATGCTTGAATACAGCAGGAATAAAACCCAGAATAGCAGACACCAACATAAAGACAATTGCAATGCTTGCCACAAAATATACAGCCTCCATATTGCCAGAGGGGAAGGTCAAGTGCTTGTGATGACATTGCTCCCTCACATGCTTTTATTACATCTCCCCTACCAGGCACGAGCTTGCATAACTTGCACCAGATACTAAGTACACAGAACAAGCAGAATTTATTTGCCAGCAGCCAAGGGGAGGAAACTGTCCACATGACATTTGCTTTTCCAGCTATGCTCCATGTCCCACCATCTGAATAAGTTATATTCATTTTACACTCACTGAAGGCTTTGCTGAGACAGGTTGCACTGCCTTGACACAGCTGGATGTAGCTACGCTCTGACTGATGGTCAATTTACACCCAAAGAATAACCTTCCTTTAATATACTGCTGAATCAAGAAATTGCTCTACCTGCACCGTGTATGAATTTGACCTATGTAACACCATTGCATACATAATTTACACAAATTCTCTGGCATAAGTGGCTAAAGTATTATACATTTTTCTGTTATTTTTCTGAACTTTTTTACATACACAGACTGACAAATTCATGGAATAAAAAACCAAGAAATATTTTTTCTTCTTTTTTATCTGAAAAAATCAGTTTGGAAATTCAATGGAGTTCAATGTCTCTAAAAGCTGTGAGGTAAACTGGGCTGTAGGATCAAATATCTTATTCAATATTCTTTACATTCTTACTCAGAGATTTTATTTTTTTAAAAAGTCATGGTTCTTTCTTAGTGATTCAGTTGCTCATAAATTATATCCAAAAAAAAAATAAAATACTAAACTCACACCAAATGCAGGCTCTT
>NC_141701.1:94688617-94708617 GCF_971803275.1 Cyanistes caeruleus
TTTCATTGCACTGAACTCAGCAAAACCAGAAAAGGACAGAGCTTGTGCTCTAGGGACTCACCCTCTCAACAGATTTCTTTGTGTTACAGTCCATAAATACAGATATTTCCAAGCACAGGGTGGTTGCATATAGACAGGCATCTATTCATTCAGTAATGTGACATAATCATGTCTGTCTTCTACAATCACAATTCTCTGCTAACATAAGATTTCTCCTAAAAATATAAGGGAAAAGACCCATCTGATACTACTGATAATTTACCAAAAGAAAAATTTTATTTCTGGGATATAGGAAATTGGTCTTTTCCTAACATAGATTAATCCCTCCATTTGAGTGACTGATAGAATATAATAATTGCTGGTGCTGTTCACTAGTGTAATAATTTTTAAATGTGCTTACCAATTAACCTTAAAACATTTAAACACAAGATCTAAAGTATTACAGGATAATACTTAACCATGGTGTTCAGTTTTATACAGACTTTCTTTCCTGTCAATTGTGATGATGAACTTTATAAAGAAAAACTAATACTGGAGGTTGGTAACAAATGTTCAGTAAGAGCCAGGAAGTACAAAGAACCATGTGGATTGCCACTAGAATGTTGTGCAAGCAGCACAAAGTGGAAGGCTTAAACTTCCATGCTGTGAATTTCAAAATCTAGTTATACAGTTAAAACTTAAGATTTCATATCCTGAGAAATTTTTTACAGCCACTTTTTCCCCATTTCTAAGGAATTAATTTTCCCCCTCTCCTGAGCACTCAACAAGGGAAAAGGTTTACCACAATAGATGGAGGATTTAGTGCTACTAATCATGCAGAAAGTGCCATCAGAAGTGCAAATTAAATATAAAAATTATAGACTCTCCCCTATTCCCATGCATTCAGATTTATTTTCATTAGTTCAGTGTCAGGTGTCGCATTTAACTGTGGCAGGTATGTAGACATGAAGATGATTTTTAAAATATTATCTTTTGGAAAATTACCTCTTGTAAGACTACCTATTAACAAAGTGCATTTCTAAATTGGACTTGCTCTTGCCTAGAAACATCCAAGCTCAGAGGTGACATCTCTTCTTGCACTAGCCAAGTTTTCAAGCAAACATTCTAGACTGCATATGTGAAATTGAAGTCCAGTGAATTCGGTGGGGAACAGCTGTGTTGGTTTGTTTGTCTGTTTTCATCCACTTGGGCATAAGGTAAAAAACCAAATATGTGAATAAAAACAGTGACATCACAAAAGTTAGCTGTTTTTTACATTGATTCCCTCCCACCTCCCCAAATACTAACAGTGGCTAGTTAGTCCATATTGCACATGGGCTATGCACTAGTGCACTACAGACTAATTGCTGGCTAAATAGCTTCTGAAGGGAAGACAGATGCATTGCTGCACTAAAAAAGACTGCAGCTTTTCACCCTAAGTTCAAAGGGTGATTTGGGGATCTGGTCCAATAAGCAGTTCCACGTGGGAGTAACTTTATCCACTGGAGCAGTTACTCCAAATTTTTTGCATAAGTATGAAAATGAATCATGTGATCATGCAATTATTAGAAGGAAAAAATCTCTCTTTTCAGGTTATGTCAGTTTTGACTAACACAAGTGCAAAAAGTATGGCAGTCTTCCACATCCCATATCTGGGAGTGGTGCTAAAATATGGAGATGACTAGCTGGGTAAAAATCATCCAGGCAGGAGTTTGCAGTTATTGTTTACATTTACACAGTCCTAAGGATTTCCATGTTGTTTAACAGGCCTCTGAGACAGCTAAGCTTATCATCCAAAAACGTTCCCTTATGTGGCACACAAATGTGTGAGAGGTGGGAGCAGGGGAATCCTGAATGTAGGATTAGTTCAGAAGAGCTTGCTTTTGAATTAGATGTTGTATAAGTAGCTCATAAATGGTTCTTTTCTTTACAATATCATGCAGAAACATTAAGACATAGTCAGTCCTGTGTAGGAGAAGAAATGCAGTAAATTCCATGAAAAAAAAATAGGGGAGTAAATTTTTGCAATATTTCTTTTATTCTGAGTGCTCTCTGAAGTAGATCTGGGGGAGAGTCAGACACTGAAGGATCCCACATCATCTATAGATGTAGAGGGGAAAGCATCAGGGGTTAAGAATCAGCATGACAAGGATAAGTGAGTATTTTACATCTTGCTAGGGTCCATACATTTTTAGGATAACGGTTATTCTACTCATTTCCAGCAAGAAGCCATGGAAAGAAAAGCCCGTGCCAATGATGTGACTACAAGTCTTCTGAGAAGCAAGTGTGCTCCAGAGCAAGGGGTTTCAGTCCAACAGAACCTGTCTAACTTGTGCCTCTTGGTGAAATACTTCATTTATCACCACTAGTTCTCCACGCTTCCCACACCACACAGTGCCAGTGAGTCTGCTGTCAATATAAGACATTAAACTGTTAGAGAGTGTCCAAAGGAGGGCTGTGAGGATGGTGAAGGCCCTTGAGGGGAAGCCGTGTGAGGAGCAGCTGAGGTCACTTGGGCTGTTCAGCCTGGAGGAGGCCGAGGGGAGACCTCACTGCAGTCCACAGCCTCCTTGTGAGGGGAAGAGGAGGGGCAGGCACTGATCTTCTCTGTTGTTCTCAGCAACAGCACTCGAGGGAATGGCCTGAAGTTGTTTCAAGAGAGGGTTTAGGATGGATATTAGAAAAAGGTTCTGCCCCCAGGGGTGGTTATGCACTGGAAGAAGCTCCCCAGGGAAGTGGTCACAGCAACACAGAGTTTAAGGAGTGTTTGGACAATGCTCTTGGGAACGTGGTGTGACCACTCCTCACAGGAGATGGTCCTGTGCAGGACCAGGAGTTGTATTTGATGATCCCTGTAGGTTCCTTCCAAGTCAGCATATTCTGTGATTCTGTTACAGGCTCAAACTTACTCTACCTCTCCCAGCTCCCTCAAGGAAGATTGAATCCCCAAAGAGTGTTGAAGTGTCATCTCTTCTGACTCTTCCACTGTTCTCTAGCATCATACAAATAGATTTCTGCTTTTCTTTATCAGAATAAAATGCTTTCCTTGGCCACTGCAAGACTAAGATGTAAAGACTTTCAGATTATGGAGTAGTAAACTTTGGGAAAGACAAAGTGGGGTTTTTTTCTTCTTCCTCTAAGTCTGCAGTTTCAAAGCTGCATTTTGCAAAAATTCATGGAGCTCACCAGACTGAAGTGTCAAAAGAGCACTTTCCACCACAGCTCCAGTGACCACGCTGTCTTATCTTGATTCTTAACCAGAGCTCTGCTTCTGACTCTGTAGCTTTGTGTGCAGAACCCTTAATAGTTCAGGAGTCCGCTAGCACAATCTTTCCTTGTTTATGCAATCTGCTGAAGGGAAATGAAAATCTTAGTCCTCACTGAATGCTGAATTTCAAAAGAAACAAAAAGTAAAAATAAAAAATTGCAGCAGTTTAATTACTATATTGACACTTATGCTAAAGCGCTGTGTGTTTAACCACTGTAATTTTTCACGTTTAACAAATATTTGGTTTATCCTTCATCATGTCACATCTTTTCTGACAGGAAAATGGTGATTGAACATCCACCTGTCTAAAATGGCAGTTTTAAGTACATGGTTCTAAAGACAGAGAACTTTTATCTGACCTTGATTCTGAAATTATGCTTTTTAACAACATGCTCAGTGCACTCCCTCCTGATGAAGACATGGGAAACCTCACTGTCTTCTGTGAAAATTCAGTATGAAAAGTCATCCCAAGTCTGACTGAAAAACTTCAATGTGGGAACACAAGATGCAAGATTATGAGAAGTGAGCCACAAAGCATGTTTGTGTTTGCAGAAGATATCTGTGCATCTCCCAGCTGTCAAGAGCATCAAGACATGGAGTCACCTTCAAGCAGGTGATTGCACAGCATGTCTGATAAATGCTCTATCACATTTTAAAAAAATGGGTGTACCATGGCTAATTTCAACTTTCTGATATTCTGGATGTTGCTTCTCACTTGGGTCCTCTGACACCCTAATCCCCGAGCTAGTGTCACTCATGGCAGTCAGTCTGTAGTGTTACAAGACCAGCTGAGGCATGGATTGCTAATAAGATTAAAATTCATCAGTATGGTTTTAGCCCTTTCCTTTTCTAAGGCAGAGGAATAGAATTGCTCAAGGCTTGCAGCAGCAACTACTTCAACCATTTGCTAAATAACCTCCCATCCTCTTCTGTGAGGAATCTACTAATTGTAGATTTGTATACAAATTGCTAATTTGCATAATCACCTTAATGAACAGAGAAAGCAAAAATAGAAAAATGCATTTGATGTTTTGTTTGAAAATGTATTTTCACAGAATCACAGAAAATTCTGAGTTGGAAGGGACCCACAGGGATCATTAAATCCAACTCTGAAGTAAATGGCCTATATGGGGATCAAACCCACAGCCCTGACATTATTAGCACCATGCTCTAACCAGCCAAACTAATTTGACATCATATAGATTTGCATTTTTTATATAAAGTCACATATTGTAAGCATGTGTTTTGATACTTCAGTAGTTAGTTTTTCAGAGATCAAGAGAGGAGAATTTATTCAATTGTGTCCTTTCCAGGAGGACCCTTCAATGTATCCCCTTCTATCTTGGTGAAACGTGCTCACACGAGCAAATTACAGGGCCTTGTCATTTGGGATATGTCACCATTTTTTGAAACTTGGGAGCAGTTAGAAAAGGTCACTAATATTTTAGAAATGCTTGTCTTAGCATCTCGTAGGATGCTAAGGAAACTTCTAGGAAGTTGCACATGCAGATTCATTACACCACCTCCTTTACATAGCAACTTCAGGACTCATATGGGTGCATATAATTTGGGTGTCACAGAAATCTAGGAAAGGCATTTCACCCACTTTCCATAGGGAAATCAACCCCCTCCCCCAGCTACCCTGACACCCAAATCCCAGATACAGTAGCTTTGAGTGACAGCTGGATTTTGAATCCCATGGGGAGACTCTATGCCTCTTGACAGATTCATTGTGACACTGCCCAGACTGCCTGCAAACTGGCAGACAGCTCTGTTTGCCAAATGTCGACATTATCTAATTGGCATTTCAGCCCACTTCTCGTTTTTAATGGACATGGGGAAGACCCAGCCAGCAGAGTGCAGAAGCAGGGGCAGCATGCTCAGGCTGCTCTGGCTGCAGCCCCCCTCGGGCAGCTGCAGGATGGCACCAGCACCCGCGGTGTGGAGGCAGCTATTCAAAAGCTGCTGGACCACTTGATGCAAAATACAGGAACTGAGGAGGAGAAATGAGACAGCAGAGGAATGGCAAATCCAGAGGTAGATGCTAGCAATCAAAGCAATGTGATGTTGCTCTGGTGGCTAAATAGCTTAGACCTCTTACTATAATTTACAGCAAAAGCAGCTGTCATCTTTGAAAGAACAGGCTTGCCACAAACAAGAAGATAGTTTACATATGTGTATATATATATATATATATATATATATACTTACCTGTAAAAATTCTCCTGATGCATTATAGTCAGAAACATCAAATTTTTGAATGGGTAACTTGTAGCAGAGTTCACACAGTAAGCCATCTGCTGAAGCAGCTGAGAGATGGCAACTCATATATTAAAGTAGCTGTCTATTCATTCATAATTGTTGCCTACATCTCGAGGAATAGATCTGTTTCTCTTTTTCATATCTATCTGCCTGGCCTGTCAGAGCCTTGGTAGATTACTTTTTCTCACTGTACTAAACCGTGGTTTTCCAAATAAATTATTACACCTCTCTTGGCTTGCAGCAATAGTGTGGCAGAATGGATAAACAATGCACATACTTCAGTCATCGCTCTAAATCTTCATCAGACACCGTTTCAGTGGCTGCACCCTTTTATCTCAAACATGTCATTCCTAATTTCCTGTCAGAGGGTCTTTACACATTATTTCATATTGCTTTAAATGACAGGATATACACCCATAGAAAAAACACTATACAAAATACTGCCTAGATGAGAAAAAGTCTGCTGCTAGAGAGAAAAGCGTGAGTGCTTGACGCTTTCTTGCAATTGAAATTGATACCGAATAATATTTTTAAATCACAGTTCTAAATAAAGTGTGTGAAAAAACAATTAAAACTACCAGATAAATGTGTGATTTGAGAGTTGCAATTAAGCTACTCCAGCAATAAAACAGAGAATGTGTATAAGCAGTGCTTTTAAAGAAATAGGGGGAAAAGCCCCATAGGAAAAGTCCAAAGTTTTGAAGTTTAATATATGATTTTTGATGAAATGTTTTCTTTCATTTATATTTCTTTAGTATTACCTTCATGTCAGCTGGTGGAGCAGGAATATTTTACATTGCACTCCTATTTGGTAAGCACAAATAAAGACTGCACTAATGATGTAGGGCACTTTTAAAGCTTAACATCAAGGTGGCTTTTAACAAGCTACTGTAAAAGGATTTTCCAGTTTTACTGAGAGTTATGACAGTATTCATCATTCTAACAATATCTTAAACATAAAGAAAAGCTTTCCTACAGTCTCAATGACATTTTCCATAATACCCCCTTCTAACTGCATGCAGGTGCATGTTTTCAGCCACTCTTCACAGTTCCTTAACAATCACTACAAATCCCACTTATCTAAACTAGTGATTAAAAACCTTTAAGGGGAAGCTGTTTAATTAAAAGTAAAGTAGACATTTATTGTGTGTTTAGTGTGCCAATTTTGCTATGACCTAAGAACCATTCGCTAATTAAATTTTGTAATTCTTTCATATATTACAACTAAAATATGATAACATAGAAGAAACCTAACAGCTAATTCAAAGCTCCTATGTGCTTTTGTAGAACATTAAGTCGGCTGTCTTAAAAATCTGAGGCTGGGCTTTTCCCTGTAAAAGTCTGTGGGAATATATTTTTAGTTTTGCCATCAACTTTAACAAAACTAGAATGCGACCTGTAAAACTCATGGTCATGATTCATTCACGTACATTGACCCTAATCATAATTTCTCCGGTCACTGTGGAATCAATCCGGTCAGATACAATTATTGCACAGGTAGTATTTCCTACGGCTTAGAAACATCCATTTTGTCAGAATTTTCTTCATTATAAGCACATGCAAAGGTGTTCACCCGAAGGCAGGGATGTTTGTGCTCTCCCAGTAATGCCATGATGGCATAAAGCGCTGCTGTGAAGCGGAGGCATGGCTGCAGCGCCTTGCGAGGCGCGAGGCCGCTGACAGTGACGTGAGAACACACGTCTCTTGTTCAGTTTTTTAGTGTTATTACTTCAGCGCTGACATCTGACCTCTTTAGCTGCCTGTGTGTACTGAAGTGTTCCTGGCTCACACCTGGCGTCGGTAATAAAGCACAGCATGCATAAATAATGAAGATATGTTTGTGAAACTTCACTAAGTGGCAACTGCCTGTGACAGAGATCCTGCTACCAGCACTTACTGCTGTAAAGGTTTGTTAATGGAGGCGGCTCAGCAGATGACAAAATGACCCAATTACAGTTTATTCCAAATGACATCAGGGTCATAAAAGGGAACAAAAGAGGAGGAAATGGCTCTGGTGGTTTGAAAATATATTGCTATGTATATTATTACGTCTGCACTTTTTTCTGTCACAGGAGGACTTCATATTAACATAAGACAATACCTATAGAAAGCCAAGTTTAAAAGGTGACTGATGGCTAGACAGAAAAATGATTGCTCGTGACACTCTGCTGGACATGCTTTCCAGGAAATGATCTAGTAAGAAAGTCTTTTGAGACTGGGATAGGAGAGACATTTCTCCTGTCAGATACTGGATCAGAGACTTTCCAGATGAGCAAAGGATTTCAAATTCAAGTAGTCAGTCCATTTGTAGGACAAAGCTCTCACATAAACAGTAAAGTACTTCTAGTTCAGGATCTGTTGTATTCTGATTTATTCTGAAATTTCTAGATGAGGGCTGAAACTGTGGGCCCCTGGAGGACTAGACATATGACCCAATTTACAGAAAAGTTATTTGCTCCTAAGTGCCCCTTCCATTGGAAGGGAGGAAATGTGTGTAAATGAAAGGAGACTGAGGTGCTCCAATGAGAAATCAGCAGGCAATAAAGCATCAGTGATTTTAAGCCACCTGCAGTTAATTTTCCATTGGTTCCAGTCATCACTCTGCATAGGGAAGGAGGAAAGACTATTTAATTGGATTTCATTTGCATTGGAACTCCACCGACACCTTGTGATGTACCTAATGCACCAGTAGGGTGAGAAAAGCTGTGTGAGGATTTTTCTGGCAAACAAGAGCAGCAAGGAGAATGTGGGATCAGACCACAAGTGTCACTTGTGTGTATTTATCCAGGAAAAATGAAAATAGATCAGCTCAATTTACTCTGAGAGACTGTGAGGCCAGTCTGGAAATCCTAGAAACCCTCCTTACAGAATGCAAACATTTAAGGGCATTTTTAATTGAGGACATTAATTTAGGGTTATTTTTAATCCTAGGAAGCCAAGGAAACCAAGGCCACAGAGAAGCATAACTTTGAGTACATGAGTTTCAGTTGATTGAATGAAATGCAGAGTCCTGCTACTCATTGAAAGTCGGCAGAAAACAGCTTTGATTAATCCAGCTTCACTATGACAATTTTCCCATGTTATAGTTGAGGAAAGTGATAAGTTTATTTCAGTCCTGTTAGCATGTCTTAATAATTCACTGCTACCCTAGATAATACAGGATGTTCTCCTGCCCTATGCAGGTTTGATTTGTGAGAAATTTAATTTTTTAGGAAAATCCATTTTCAAGAACTTGAGGGTTGGTTTGTTTGTTTTGAGTTTGGTCTCATTGTTTTGTTTGGTTTTTTTTCTCTGCACTGCTACATACTTGCAGCAAGTATTCAATCAACTGCCTGTTCTGCAGGCAAAGGAGCAGGACAACAACCTGTTGTAGTACTCATGAGCACCTCGCCAGCGAAAAAACACATTACTGAAGATATAGCAACAGGTCAGTGGCTGCCTCGGGTGGGAATATTCAGATTTCCAAGGACTGCCTTTCGCAGCCACACTAAAACATGTTTTGCCTATTAAGATGCAGCTTTAACTTTGTTATTTCAGTCTTCACCAGAGAGATAGGATGCTTAGGGAAGAAAGCTAGGTAAACATTTGGTTACACTTTCTTGACGTAGTAACACATCTTTCAACAGCCTGGGGCTCGAAGCATCCTGGGCCACAGTTTTGTGTATAATGGCCCTTGGTGAATATTTTTTTTACTGTACTAACTGTGCCTGAGTTTTGAACCTAAATAAATGTTTGGCACCTATTTTATGCCATCAGTAAAATCAAAATGAACACCAAGCCTTCACAGACAGCTAGTTTAATAGAGAAACACAATTTTCTCACAATGATTGGATGCTTTCCTTGCAAAGTGTGATACTAATTGGAATACAGTAATCTTCAGCCTGAAGATTTTGTTTTGGTAGAAGTAATGATAAAATAAGTAGAGTCATACTTGCCTTAATAAAAAGTCATCCTACCCTTTCAATATGAAAATGGGATTTGACCCTCGTTAGCTAAATGAGTTTCAGTGAGAAATTGAGCAATAACATTTTTGGACAATTAGTCTCCACTATGCTGCTTCTCCTAGTAGAGGAAATTATTTGACTTTACCCCAGCTCCTTTCTGATGCTTCTTGGCATGTGTTACTTTATTGTAAATAAAGTAGAAGATCCTTCTTACATTCCAGGAATAAGTATGTGCCCTTGTAAAATCAACAAGATTAAGAAGTTTGCCTTAAGGCAGTGATTCCTGCCTTAACAAAATATGATGCAGACCTGCGTATCAATGCTTTCTTTCACCTATTAAAAAGTGGATGAAAATTCTGGATAATAACCTGAAGGTAAATATTTTTCATTTATATTTGTGCAGTATTTCTAAGATATATGTTTTCCATTTTGGCTTTTCTTTTTCAGCAGAAAAAGAAAGCCTGTTACCGCATAAATCCATGCTTTGTCATCCCAGCAGCCTCAGTGGGGTCTTATGAGATCACATCTTGAGAAGGGGATGACTGAGAGAGCAGACCATGGGCATTTCAGCACTGCTGTGGCTTCTCCCAGCTCCTGCTGTGAGAGACATCCCAGAGACCTCAGCCTAACTGCTAACACTCTGCAAAAGCAGAGCATATGCTCAAATTTTCTCCCAAAAATAGATCCTCAGCAAGTAATTGTCCTTTCTCATCCCCACTGTGTTGGTGTAGAACCAGTGTGATTAGGGGGGGAGGACACTGATGTAGTACAGCAGCAGCAACCTTTGGGAAGGGAAGCAAAATAACAGCCCTAGCTGCTTGTCCTCTTTTCAGGAGTGCAGTGGTATTTATCCAGTGCATGAGAGCTCTTAGCCTCAGCCTTCTGACAAAATTTCTATTGTAGCTAATTATATTCTCCTTATCTACAAACCTCCCATGCTTCATCTAGCTTGAGTGGAACTTTTCCAACCGAATGTTTTTTCAGTGGAAAACTGCTGTTTGATTGAAAACAAAGCTCTTCTGAGAAAGTGTCAACTTCAACAAAATCTGGAAAACAATTACAACTCCTTTGTAAGGTTAAAATACCCTGAATTAACCTTTTCAGAACAGTGACTCCATTTTTCATTTTGAAATTACGCCTTCAGATTGTGTTATATTTTAAATTGAGATTAAAGACTGGGGTCGAAAATGAAATTGTTTTGAAAACGTCACTTTAAATGATTTGATTTTATTCTGCCTCAAAAGCAAAATAAATCCTGAAATCCTGAAATTTCCTGTGAAAGGGAGATTTTGTATCCTTTGCAACTTTGCTCATTTGCTTTTGGTTCCATGCTGTGGTGCATTGCTACTATCCTCATTAAGGAAATTGATGCATATCCTCCACATGGAATTTGTATTTCACTCATGGTGACTGTAGCTGGGTCCCATAAAAAAAACGAACTTATCTTTTTCCCATTGCCATGAAATCTTATGCTGACCTTCTGTATTAACATGTGTAAGAGCTCTGATCCCTTGCTTCTACAAGTGAATTGCTGATACCTTTTTTGAAACTTCATATATCACAGCCTGAGCAGTGTGTAACTGAAAACCAGTCACATATTTCTGCTTTGCCTATACTGAAGAAAAAGAGAAAGAAATCAACACAATCTGATGAAAAAAACTTCTGAAATGTTCACAGCTGGATGTCCTCTGCAGAAAATGTCTGGTTTCTCCATTCAGATAACACTTCCCATATAACTTCAGCTGCTGGAGTGAGTCCTACATAGCAAAGAGAGCAAGACAAAGGGAGGCTCCAAAACACAAGGATTTACAAGTTATTGAAAACTTCTGGAATTGCATGTGAAAGTAACAGAGGGCACAAAGTTACTTAATCTGCTATTTTAACATTGTCATTAATAGATGGTGCTAGACATCCTTATTTGACGTTTTCCTCTGGATGGTCCTTTTGGGTAGAGACAAATGGAGCAGGTTAGTGTCAATAGAGCCGTCTTTTTGTGACAATTCATGTTGAACTTCAGGTGACACAACTCCTAATGTTGTCTGCCCTACAGTATAAGGAAAATGTCTATGACCTTGGTCCCTCTGAAAACATATCCCATGGATTTTGTTCACTAATTGTCACTGAAAAAGAGAAATTTTAACATTCTGACCTCAGTCACCATCTAAAATGCCACAGGAAGAACAGTGCTGAAGTATTTCATAAAGTTGTCATGAAGTTCAGCTCAGTAAGTAATGTTTGCAAACACATATATTTCATAGGTATGAAATGAAGACATCCAAGGAGCTGTCTTTGAATGTTGCTTCAGAACTACATATCCTGCTTTAAACAAATCAGGCCACTCTATCTGTAATTGGTTCTCACTTGAATATTAGTTTGTGAGATTTAGGAGCATCACAGTGATGATCCATCAAAGAAAGTATCCCTAAAGTTGTAGTACTTAAACATAGGTGCAAGCATTAAAGACAATTTGCAGGAGGCAGACAGAAAACCCAGGTCCTAGCTCAGACTTTATTACTGCCTTATCTGTGTCATTTCATGTCAGTTACTGCATTTTGGAATTCTTATGTATCTGGCTGATGCATAAATCCATCAAACAGAAATGCTGTGTTTGTTATCCAACATAGGCAAGCAGTTTTCTATATTCTTGGAGTTGATGATAGTTGTAATGTCTGAATACAACTTATTACAGTTCTTTGTAGCAGGGGTACAAGAACTGAGGTCACCAACACTGGCAAAGAATGCTCTAAGCAAGCCTTGTCAGAAAACACCTATTTATCAAAGCAAAATAACTTTTGTGAATTTTGTTTCTGGTCTGATACATCCTAATTAAATCACAGGTGTGGTTCTGATGGAGAGCTGCCTGCAAGGGAAGATCCCATTATTTATATATATCCATATACACTTGTATAAAGACAAGTGACCTAGGCTCCCAAGGGCAACGATGGGATTTCTGACATCCTTTCATATCCTTGCCTTACTAGCCTCCTACTAGAAATGGAGGTGTCTATAACTGATACCTTGCAGGGGAACTCTGAAACTTGCTGCTTTTTCAGCTGGGTGGTTTGGTGCAACAAACAAGAAGGAAATATATAACACTGGACTAAGCTTGGCTGTTTGTTTAGAACATGAAAGGATACAAACCCATATCCACTCAAGGCAATCAGTTTTGCTAGCGAGTCTAATGGATTTCTGAACCTTTTCTTTAAAAGAATCTGATTAAACCTTCTTATGGTTCACTTCTAATACAATTTTGTCAGGTGGCCCACCTGGAAGCTCTCGTACCAACCCTTCAGCCTGAATTCAGATAATACTTCAGGGGACTTTGCTAAATTGTTTCAGATGATATGCTCAGCAGTACACAGTCCAAGATTATGTTGTCTGTGAAACTAATTAATATTAAATGGTTGTTTACCAAATTAATAACAGATGAAAAAATAATTCTTCCTTCCCCCCTCAGAATCTCTCACACACTATTGAAATTTCACTTAGGCCAGATCATCTTGGTGATATATGGGAGGAAGAGGGATAGTTCTTCCATCTGATTTGCTGTTTATGTGGAAATGTGAAATTACTAATCAAAAATGCACTTGGATAACAGTAAAGTAGGAAAGATTTCTTTATTCAAGCAGAATTATAAAGTAACAAATTTCCAGAGGAACTAAAAAATATGCAAGTCATGCCAAAGTATTGATTGCATAATAATGTGATGTCAACAGCACAGAATAATCATGTTTGCAGGTGGGAGCTCTACATACATTACACAGCTAAGGTTTTACTGTTGAAATGGAGAAATAACCAAGCAGTATGTATTTGTAGAAAATAAATTATTATTCATGTACTAATACCCACCTTGTACATCATGATAAAGCATTATCATCTCTCTCCTGGACTGACTAATGAAAAAGGAAAAATTCAGTGTTTGGAATTAAATCTGATGTGGATGACATTTAAGGTCATGAAAGGCAATCTTAGTTGTACTGAAATCTTTTAATCTTATTTGCAGATTATTCCATCAGTGGCTCCCTGGAGTTGCAAAAGGATTTTATTCTCATATCTTTATTATTTAATTGAATGTTGAAAGTGTAACATATTGTAAATGGCTCTTAATTTAAAAAAGTACTTTCTTGTCTCAACATCATCGCATTTGCAGAGCTACAGGAGTACTGACTCAGAAATATACCTGGGCAAATTCAACAGTGGCATGCAAAGTGGTTGGATGTAATTAGGTAAGGAAATGACTATAGGGGGTGAAGTACATAATCATACTTAATTGTGATTCAACAGATGTTCAAAATTACTGTAACTTACACCAATCTGATGTAACAGCCAAATTTGATTCTATATTATATCAGGATGCAGTTCCCATTGAAATCAGCAAGTCCACATAATTCAGGCTATCAGACTACCGACTTCTTTAAGCAGGAATATATTTGGCCCTGTGCAAATGCAGATTACAGAGGCATTGGTATACTTTTCCTTATCATGGTCATCATTTTCTCTACAACCTGCAGTTAACCAATGGTTAAAATGTTGCTGTTCTTCACACATCTGAAATATCTGGACTTCCTAACCTCCATCACCTCTCCAAGGACTAAATTCTGCTTTCAGCAGCTGAATTCAAGACAGCTTTCCCAACAGCCTGAGTAGCCAACCCAAGAACAATTTCCTGGCTGGACTAACACACCAGCACTCAAGGTCCTGTTTGTTTATGTAGGAGCCCCTCAGAGCTTGTCTTAACTATCCAACAAGCTTGAAGTTGAGCTCCTGTCTCCACATGGCTTGGACTGAAATTTCACTCAGCAAAGTTGTATCAACAAGGTGAAAACCTTTTTCTCACTGTTTTCTTTCTTAACTCTGTTTACCTGGAGGTATGATCCATGATTCCTGTGTTAAGGTGAAGAAGGTATCTCTCAAATTACAGAAAGAACCAAGAATGTGAGTGGTTTTACCTTGTACTCTTGATGCAAAAAGGGAAAATCCTACCACAAAGACAATGTAAAGCTGGACTGTAATCACTCCCCAACACAGAGTACTCAGTCTGTGTGTAAAGGCGTTACACGTGGATTTGAAGATATTTTTGAAGGAAACTAGAGGGTATGGCACAAACTGTCAAAACAGTTTGACAGTAGAATGAGTGATGACGCTAAGGAGGGCCAAATTCCACACCTCAGTGATCTGCTATGGCAGTAAGTCCCTTTGAGTAGACACTTCAGCCACATGACACCAACATTTGCAGCACACCATCCTTCCTGGTCTGGCCCCCTCAGGTAGGAAAAGTTAGTCCATTGATGTCACACTACCTGGAAGCCAGACAAAGCTGCAGGAGCCTTTGATGCTAGGAGCAGCACCTGCAGGGTCCCTCAGTGAGGTCACTGTCCCTGAAACCATCTTCCTTACCTCTGTAAAGGAGTTTAGAAGAGTTTTCTCTCACTACCTACTAACACTTCTCTGTGTTTCTTGTAGGACAATTCAATTCATTTCCTGGCCAGAGCAGGGCTATCTCTGGTAGGTATTTACACAGCAACAATCACAAACTGCTTGTGCATAGGTATTTATAGAGCACCAATCACAGGCAGTTGTACCTAATGACTGATATTAGCTTCATGTGTCAAATACAAAATCTTTCACTGAAAACAGCAGGATCCAAACAACTCAGCTAATGAAACAGGCAATAAAGAACACGTATGTGGCACCACCTCGCTTATCCTATTTTTGACCACTAAAATAAATTATTATGGATTTCAAGTACATGAAAATAACACAACAAGACTACCTGACTTGCCTGCATGTCAGTGTCTTGCAGCAAGGCTTAAAAGAGGGGATTTTTACTTCAAAAAAAAAACCTTGGCATAAATCATCTCTTTGGTGACAAACTAAGAGGACAAGCTCTTCCTTTCCTGCCAGGAGTGCCTGGCTTCACAGCATGGCACTGCCCATACTCACACAATGTCCACCTTTGGAGCATGAATTAATTAATACCCAGTACTTAAGAGAGTGTTAGTCCCATTCCATGATCAGGGGCGTGGTGAAGCTCAGCAACCAGACTTGTGTTGAAGTTAAGTGATAATCCTCGTGTGTAGGCAGGATTTGACATACAGAAGGATGGACCTGCAGGACAGCGTTGTCGACACAGCAGTGCCTCCTGCCCCTGTGCACCTTCCCTCTCCCTTTTGGAGTCTCCTCCAGAACTAAATAAAATGAAGGTTATTTCAAAGAGAGCAACTTGTGCTGGGTTATGCAGAGCTGATATTGCTCTCTCATGGAAGCAGAGATAGGGAAGCAGATAAGAGGAAGCACTAGAGATGTACAGATGTAATGCACCCTTGCCAGAGAACAGAAAGACATACAAATTGTTGTGCTGGCACATGACAGTTGTCTGGCTTACTTGTTATCAGTCTGTGGCATTGACCTCTACTAGGTGTTTTTGGGGAATGTCAGAAACCATACTGATTTTGACACTAAAATTGCCTGCCCATCACGGAAAATTTTTCTAACCATAAGATGTGAGTGGTTGGTCTCAACCTCCTGGCTCACCTCTCCTCTGTTTGTGTGTCTCTGTTCTTCTCTAGTTTAAATGTAAACCTGATATATGAAGTATTGGTAAAATTAAGAGAAACTTATCTAATGGATTGAATTCATTCTTCTCATGAATTTAATACAGTGTCTCTGAGTCAGGTTCTACATTTGGAAAGTGTACTTGTATCACATGATATAGAAGCATTTGTTTTTGCTTTGAGAGCACACAAAAAATTAACATATACAAGAAATCTCCCACTTAGAGGAAAAGTGGATCTTTCAACCAGAAATATTTCTCTGCACCTGACAGGGAAAACACAGCACAACTACTGTCATGGATGGATACTGCAATCAGCTGCACAGATGGTAAAGATAATAATTTTTGAAAAGAGGAATGCATGGTTGGATGTTACTTTAAAATCAAGTTCTGTGTTCAGGGAGAGAATAGAGGTGTGCAAACACAGTTTTCACATCTCCATGGATATATCCGTACAGTTCTGTATGTGACTACGAAATGTACATACCTGGCTCAATGACCTTAAAGGTCTTTTCAAAGCAAAATGATTCTATGTTTCTATACACACAAATAGATGCACATGAACACACACAAAAGCTGGTGCATTCATTCAGGAGACAGATTCCAAACAGGGAAGCAGAACTCCCCCCCTTTATTCTCACAAAGAGGGGTAAGAACAGATTCTGCAGTATCATTCCTGTTAGCAGGCAGAGGCAGGCAGGGTGATTGACTGATCAATTGATTTTGATCACAGCAGTGCTAGAGATTTTGCTGTAATGGTATAAAATCATGAGGTGAGAGCATTATTGCACTCCTTAGGTAAATCTTTGCCATCCAAAGGTAATGCTTTATAAATTTTATCTGAGTCACTCCCCTATCACCATCCCACCATTTTACACCTTTCAGTGGTGAAAAAAAACCACTAACCAAAACAACAAAACCAGCAAGTTAATGTCACTGTCATTTTGGTTTACTTAAATGAAAGAGCTATCAGGTTACATGAGCAAAGGAGGCAAATGTGCATACTTGAAAATGTATGCAATTTTATGGTCACATTATGAGCACCTTAAACTAAAAGGTGTGCTTTTTATTTATAAAATCTATATATAACAGATATACAATAATGTGACACTATCAGCTGCTGGAGTTCTTAGAGAGCAAAGCAGGGAAGAATTATATATTTTTCTTTCATTTTATTAATGGTACATCCAAAGAGAGCAACACTGCCATATCAGAAATTAGTCTTTGTGCCTTCTTTATGCCTAGAAACTTCTCAAACAAACTTAAGTTTCATTCTGCTTTCAAAGAGCAGTTTTAAATGGGATCCACAGGTCTAATATACCAAAATCCTCAGAATCTTGTCCTGTTACTCAGTCTTAAGCAATTTTTATGAATCCTACCTTGCATAACCATTCATGTAAAATAAAGCCTGTAATTTTTCATTTGCTAATTTCTGTGAACTCATTTCCAAAACACTTATTTTCTCCACAGTCACACACTAGCCTCTTCTCTCTCTGTCCACATAATCTCCCTTCCCATCATCTCTGTTTCACCTTTTTGCCCTTACCACCATCCTCTTACTACTCAAGTGGCTCAGTCTCCTATCTGTTTTATCAAACTCCCCTTTTTCTTCCTTTTTAATAGTGCTTCCTTACCAAGTATTAATTATAGGCTGCACTTTCTTTTCCTCCTCCTGATTTCCACATATCTCTGAATGATTCTAACCCAGGCTACACTATATGAACTAAAACATATGATCTGAAAAGAAACCATACTCCAACATGTTGCTTACTTAATTTGTGAAAATTTACAAGTTATGGAAAAAGTAAAACACCAAAAAGTTTTTCAGAGATCTCTCTGGCCAATAGAGTATTACAAAAAGATTCAAATCCAGCAGAAATGCCAACCCCTAAAAGCCTTCCCACATACTTAGAGCTTTCTCCTGTTTCTGCAGCGTGACATAATGGTTTACATTGAAAAGCCAACATACTTATCTTGAGATTTGATGATCTTCCTCAGAGTGGACTTCAGAATTTAAATGTTTCCATGCTCCCTTATCTAACACTTTATTCTTTCTCACATTCCTGTTATTCATATGGGTGTGCAGTCTGAGTGGGCTAGCCAAAATCATTTATGGAAATGTATGCTGCCTAGTTTTCAAAAAGATTGTATTTCAGCTATCCTTATTTCAGATCACAGCACATGGGCTATCATTTAAAACTTGCAAATACTCAGACAAACAGGGACAACTCAGCTAGCTTTGGTAGAAAAGGTGGTAACACTAGCACAAACTGCATGAATGTTTCATGCAAATATGAAAACACATATAGGATTTTGCAAATTATAAAAGCATTTTCAAAAGCCCTTGCATTTGAAAATATTAGACGTTCCCTCTAAAGGGAAGCTAGAGTGACATAGAGAGAAGCTGTTTCCTAATCAGGTGCTGCCTGTACCCAAGCAGGGTAATCTAATTTACAAGTAGGTGACCTATATAGCTGATTATTTATTCAACTAATCAAATTATATTGTGTCATTTGACGCTAGGATGTACACAGTGCTGACACGATGTTATTTTTTGTCACCAGATAAGGGGAATTGATTCTAATCTATATGACTTTTGTTAGTCATCAACTCTTACACCTAGACCTGCATGAATGCATTTTGTGAAGTTCAATAGCACACATATCATTAGGTCATAGCAAAGATATGCACTGTTGAACAACAACAAAAAAAAATAAAATAAAAACAAAAAAAACAAACAAACAAACCAGTGTCCATCACCATTTGATCAGCTATTTCTATGTATCAGTTGTATAAGGCTGAAAGCACCCTTCTGCCCCTCTCCCACCAGTCACTGCCATGAGGCATTTGATCATTTCCAGCTCTTCATTCTTGTCCTTCTGTCATCTTCTGGTTTTAGGAAGAGACCACTGTGGATTAGATTGCATCTTCTGAGAAACCTTGCCTCTTGTTATCCGAAAAAGCATTGAAATGTTAAGAAAACACCCCATCCACCTGTGTGTACTTGTGATGCTGGTTTTATAATTAATCTCAGGCCAGATGTCATAACCTGGACAAAAGACTGTCTTTTTTAAAAAAAATTTGTTTGACTGATTTCATTCTCTAACAATATCTACTGCGAAGGTCAGTGAACAATTCTGAGCTATCAGCTAGGGCTACAGAACTCCGGAGGAGCTCTGTGTCTGTGTGCCCTAATGAGGAGTGGCAACTGAGGCCACAGCAGATCTCGGTATTTCTCCCATCTCTCCCCACCCTGCCATGTTGGTTGGGGTTTATTTCAATGACCCCGCAGAATTTTTGTCAGTGAAGAGGAGGAGCAGAGAGAGGGGGTGCTGATGACTTAGTGGGAAGGAAAAAAGTTTTTAAAATCCGTGATTATGAACCGCTCACGGAGCAAACGGAGCCTCCCTCCCGTGCGGCGTGCTGGGGAGAACGATGACAGGAATTGCTGCCGCTGGAGCTCTCTTGGGTGGGGGGGTCTGTCCCCGATGCGCGGGGAGGAGAGAGCCGGGAAGGGCAGGAGCCCGGCCGCGATCCCAGCGTTGAAGTCGCCGGCTGTCACGGCTGCCACCTCCGCGAGCCTCCCTGGGCCACAGCCGTGCGTGGAAACTCCCGCTGGGAACCTTCCCCCGGGGAAAGCCCCGCGGCGGCCGAGCCGAGGCTGCTGGAGAGGGCACGGCAAGACAGGGAGCAATCTGCTCCTGCTGGAGAAGTTGGCGGCGGGGGTGTCACCGGCAGGGCGGGGGTGTCACCGAGCCGGCAGCCCCTGCGGAGCGTGTGGCCGGGCGGGGGCCGCTGGGCCGTGGCTGTGCCGGGCGGGCGGCTGTGGCCGCTCGGGGGGCGCCCGCGGCTCGGCGGCGGCGGCGGCGGCTCGGGCACGGCCAGGGCGGGCACGGCCCAGCCCGGCTCGCTTCGGCCCGGTTACCCCCGGCGGGGCAGCTCCGGCCCCGCTCGTCCCTCGGCTCGGCCGCCTCTTGCTGGGATGTGGCGGGCG